>NC_061499.1:13976217-14301842 GCF_022539355.2 Hippoglossus stenolepis
ACACACTCACACACCCCGAGCAGAATCAAATTTCTCCAGCGTGACTGCGACGCTTCAGTATGTGATTATTACCAACAGAAAACGAGGAGGCGTTTCTCCTGACACCTCCTGTTACTTTTTTGTGGAACGGTGGAAGACGGCGGATGAGGTGATGCGCTGCTCCCGTGGGAGGCGAGGCGAGACGTGTCATGCGAGCATGTGTTTTAGTCTGACACGAGATTGACGGTGGGAATGGTTTCCCCCAGCAGATGGGTGTCAGTCTTACTCTTCTTGGCCTGACGCAACTTCCAGCTCACTGTGGCAATGTGACAGAAATAAAAAAAACAAGATAAAATAAAAAAAACGATGGAAGGCCAGAGACGGCAGGTATCTAATGTTATCAGCTTGTGCTTTTATGCAACCTGCAACCTGCAAGCTTTTTGGCTTCGAGCTGTTAATACTGTAACTTGTGACTGAATGCTCTGCTAACACTTGAATGTATTTGGTCTGAAATCTTTACAAACTAGGTTTTTTGCTGATAATTGTGACATTATGTGGGATTATTAACTTGAATTTGTGGCTATTTTCTATTTTAACTATTTTCTTACTTTTAACTTAGCATTGCGTAAAAACAAGCAAATATAAAATGCTCATTACATGAACTGAATGTTGACCAATGTCACGTCATATTTCAAAACTGGAAAAAAAGGTTTTGAAAGCTTGAAATTTAATGAAATAAAGATAAAGGTTTTGCATTAAAAGAAACTAAGTTCTGAAGCCTTGTTATGTTTGGATAGGCTGAATTCTTTTTTTTTCAACCTCTGCAGTGAGTTAATGAGGAATTTGAAGCTTAGAACAGTGACCTGTTACCTCCTACCTGCATGTGTGAGAGTTCAGAGAAAACCAAAGAGCGACCAGAAATCGTCTGAAACAGGTGTCAGAGCTGAGCGGTGCGTGCGTGCGTGCGTGTGGTGTGTGTGTGTGTGTGTGTGTGTGAGAGAGAGAATGGCTTATTTCATATTACATGGAGTCAGCTATACCATTGTTAATATTAAACCTATTTGAATGCATTTTCAAATCAAAGATGGCAACAGCAGCCCCATCAAACGACAAGAACAATAGCAACAACCACATCCACAACAACCTAAGCAAAGTTTCAGCTCCACCCAAACCCAACCGTGCACGTCTTCTAATGTCGAGAAGGAGAACACGCCCAGTTTCCTGGGGTCCCTTCAAAGAACCACCAAAGTATTTGACAATTTATTAGATTAATGTTATTAGTTCTACTTAATATAAAGTGTTAGGAGGACATTTGAGAGTAATCTGTTATCCAATTTCACAGGCAGCCTGAAAACGGCTCTTGGAATCTCTAGTGTCTCAATCTGCTCCTCCCTCTTACTCTAATCTCCTCTCCTCCAGCTGGAGCCCGGGGAGCGGGGGAGCTCCAGCGCCACTCCGAGGAGGGGCTAATCTGAGCAAGGGCTGCCCACGATTGCCGCTCTGGTCCTGGGCCAGAGCTCTTGGCGAGCTCCCTGCTCTGATCACGAGGGCCCGCTCCTGCAGCGAGCGCGCTTCAGAAGACGCGGTGGCACAGTGCTGGATGGAGGGATGGAGGGGTCAAGAGGAGAGATGAGGAGGTGGCAAGGAAGTGATGGATGGATGATGGGGAAAGGCTGGGTGGTAATTGTATGGAAAATGTGAATGATGCTGTTCAAAGGGAGGAAGGTAGGAGTGTTTGAAATGGAGCCGCTGGCAGGGAGAGCAGGGCCCGGCTGTGTGGGCTCGCTGTGATGTGGAGGAGAGAGGTAGAGGAGAGGCGTGAAGGAGAGAGAGGATTGTCTTTTTGCTCTTCATGAGGACACAGTCATGCTTCCTCTTGCAGGCCAATGATCTTGTTATTTACTTGCAGTGCATTTGTAGCTGATGTAGCTTTTCACTCATACAGTAGCAATATTAAGACGTCCCTGAACGGCCTTAGGTGCAAGAAGGCAATATCTATATAAATATGTAAGGAAAGATTCAGTCAACTTTTAAGCATCAGATTTTACAGCTTAACTTAGTAGCTGTCAAACCAGGAGCTGGATTGGTTCAGTACCTGAAGCTAACTAGGGCTCACATGCTCTGCTGAAGTGTTGCAGCAGCCGTTGACAGTTGATCTGTGTTTTTAAAGTGAAGGCTCCGCACTTGATGAATTATTTGATTAAACATGTAAATCTATAATTGTAGAATAACAAATGTCTTCCCAGGGGGAATTAGTTTCAGAATCTTAAGCCAGAGGAAATACATCCCATTGCTTTTTCTGAATTTATTTTCTGCAATGAAATACATTCCCGGGAAATGTATTTATTCAACCATAAACTAACACCATCAATGACATGTTTATTACCTGTTTGAAATAAAGTTGTAAAACACAAAAACAAGTAAAAAGTGAGGGGTGTAAAAGTAGACATAACATTAATTTCATGGCTAAGTTGTGAACTGACAAATAAAACCTCACGACAAAGACCAGACAGAAGCTGTTGTGTTGCAGTGTAGTTTTGCGAATGTCCATTTTTCCTGGGCCTTCTTTTCCCCCCTCAAATCTCACACATTAGCTCCAACTTCAGATCGTTATTTTACTTTTCAGCATTGTTGCATTTTGTCCTCAGCTATGTCAGCTGCCTAGAGATCACAATAGAATTTATATAGAAAACAATCTGAAAACAGATGAATTTGACGTTCATTTAAGTCATTTGAAGTGAACACAAGGTGTTTGATGAAACGATGGCTGTGCTATGTTTAATTTGCCACATTTCCCATTAACTTCACTCACCAAAGTAATGGGAATTTGTATCCTGTAACAAAAAAAACATCTCTGACTGACATCTGTGTGCTGACTCTCTGTTTTGTGTAACAGGGAAAGTGAAAATGAGGGGAGGAGAGAAGGTTTGCTAAAAATCTAAATAGAAAGTGAAACATTGCTCGGACCGAACAAGGGCAGAACAAGAAGGGATGCACAGTGAGGAGGAGGAGGAGGAGGAGGAGGGGGGGCTGAGACAGATGAGAAAAGTTTCTGCACTGAAATGAGAGCAGGATAGAACAAGGAATAACAACTAGGTGCAGATGTTGGCGTGGGGTTGAGGGAAGAAGTGTCGGTTACGAGATAGAGAATACAAACAGGATCCCCCACTGTCTGTGTGTCTCTTTGTGATAACAGAGCCAAAGGAAGGGGGTGCAAGTGCAAGTGCACAAGGAAAAGGAAAGACTCTCTTTCTAAGAAGTTACAGGAATAACATTTTACTTATTTTTTTTCTTGCTCACCAAAGCCTCTTATATTAAGTGTTTACTCTTAGCATCTATAGGGGGAAGCACGCTCCAATCCCTGGTTTTTTAAAGAAAGAAAGTAATTACTCGCCTTCTACCTCCAAGGAGAGCTGCATTGTGACCAGGATTTTCCAAAGCACTAAGTATGTAACTGTTCTACTGGAAGTGGGCCTGTGTACACAAACAGCAGAACGGCAGCTTTGAATGCGTCTCTCTGCGAGGCGGCATCGCAGATTATTACAGACGCTGGCACCGTGGGTTTAGGATGGCTGGGCAGCTGGCAATGCTTAAAAACTCTACAGGTGCTTGGGCAGATGCGTGTGTGCGTGTGCGTTATCAGGTTGTGAGGCGGCATGCATTTCCTGTATTATGATGAGATTGCAGCAGGTGGTCTGCAGCGAGAAAGGCTCACACACTCTTTCATCATAATGTCGACTAATATGATAATAAAAGCACATGATTCTCAGAAAGCAGAGCAGGGGAGACGCGGCACTGTGAGTGAATACATCACAGCGATGGTCTAAAACAACAAGTGCATCTTCTCTGCTTTTCGCTAATGTGTTTTATTTATGGATGGGGGTGGGGGTGGGGGGGTTCTCTACAAAGGCAGTGTCATACTTTCATCATTTCGATCAGCAGCAGGCAGCCTCCTCATCATTCGGTTTTCTGACATGAGGCAGAAATGATCAACACTCACCATTAGAGATGCTGTTGACTCATCTCTGAGTATCTGAGTACCTGTCAAACACTGCAAACTACACAACCTGAATAGAAATAGTTTTTTTTCTGAGCTTGTATAAATATTTTATCATTTTTAGAAAAGATCCATGATTATAAAATAGTAATTTAATAAACCATAGGATGGACGACATGACTTCTGCCCAACAGTGAAGCCAAAGTGTCTTGATTGCCCCCTAGTGTCTGGCTGCAGTATATGTCATAAATCCCGCCTCCGCCATGTTAGTGGATGAGAAATGGACAAAAAGTAAAAAGTACATTTTAGTTAGTTCTTATATATCACACTGATGATTGTGCAAGTGTTCATTTTTCCAGTGACTTTGGTTTTAATTTATTATTTGATGTTATCATAATGGGGTGAAACATCATGATTGAAAGCTGAGACGGTCGAGTGTGTGTATAGGTGGGACCTCGCTGCACAGTATAAGGTGGCACTGTTTGTATCCTGTATATTTTGGCTTCATTTCTGGAGAGTGGGATGAAGTGGAGACGTGTCGTCCATCTTTATATCCAGTCTTAAACCCACCTGTTTGTTGTGTTTTTCCATTCTGTGCTCTCAGTCTCTGTTATTGTAAAATTTAGATTATGTCAGCTTTTGGCTAAATGTATCAAGATGCCTATTTTATCATGATGCACATTAAACCTTGAGTTAAAGAAGGATTGGGGTTTTAATCTGGAACCGTTAATCCTTTATTAAAATGTGTCTTTCTGTAATGCATTTAGAATTAGACTCGGTTGCATCTTAACTATAATCCGTAATGATTTAAAGATTTAATTTCACTTTCAATTATAAAATTTGGTTCAACTTTTAAAACGAGGGCAATTGCCGCATAATTTGCAAGAAAATGTTCATGAATAGTTTTAGTGTTGAAGAAGGTAAATTCTTTTTCAGTGCGAGTCTGAACTTGAGCAGTGGAATGAACTTCACGTGAAAATGTTCTTTGAAACTGATTAAATCAAAATTATTGACCGTATCTCTCACGTCTTTGAATAATCGTTTCTTCTTTATTTATGTGATTTATCTCTGATTCTGTGATGCAGGAGTTCATTCTTTGACTTGCAAATATTAGTGGATACAACTGTTTTAAAACAAGGTCATTTTAGAGGCCAGAATATTCATTTTTATCAACTTTGTGCAAAATTATCAAGTTTGGATCTTTAATCACCAGTTATCTGGTATAAATGCTGCTTTCATCAAAAACTAGGTTCAACCACTCTGTGGATCCATTCCTTCAAAGTATTGAGCTAAATAGAAAACAAATTAAATTATTCAACAGACCGATTTTTGCCTGTCATGACAAAAGTAACATGAAATCTTAATTTTGGGGGACATCCCCAAGGCTGGGCATTGGGGTGTGATGCCTTCCCATGGCACATAATAATCACTCCTCCACCTCCTAAGTTTGATTTTCAATTTAAAGGAAAATATTTGACTGTGTGCACTGTGGAGTTAGTATAGCCATTTGGAGTAATGAGGAAAGTTTTCCCTGACAGCTGTTTGGTAGTGTGCTGAAAACATAAGACACAACTGGCCATTCACCACAAGATGCTGCTCAGCCAGAGTGGTTTTTTTATTCAAAATCTCGAGCGTGGGGGGGAAGTTTATATTCAACCTGTCGGGACCTGTTTGAATTGAAAATATTCAGTCTGGAGGCACATCAGACCGTCTGAAGTCATTTGTGTCCTGATCCTGCAGAGGGCGACTACTCTCAGCTTGACCTATCACATGCCCTCTTGACCTATCGTAGAAGTAAGCCAGGAAAGCTATGTTGTCCTGAGCAGACAGTCATGACATCTGAGAATTGGCGTGTGGAAGTGGTTTGGCTTTTACATCGTAAGCAGCAGCTGAGGAGTCACCCCATATACCATATATTCAAATGAATTGTGTCAGGTCAAATTAGTTCGAAATCTATTTTTGGTGCCCCCGCTGCAGTAGCCCCACCCCCTAGTGGCTGAGGGGTATTTGTATAATTTCACCGTTGTGTTTCACCAGTTACACCTTTGATGCTATTGCGAGCAACATAACTGCTCCAGGTTGTTTCCTATATTCTGTGCAGCGTCCTGTAGTAATCTGTCTGCCTGCCTATTGATTTGTTGTGTCCGGTTTGTGTTGGATTCAGATCAGCTTCATCAGCAAAGACAACATTATTTTCAAATCCAGCTTTGAACCAACAGAAAGTGAGCTAACTATGCCATTTTTATATCATGTCGTTTCATGGATATAACATAACGATGCTGTTGGGACGTTATTCACCATGCATTGGTATGATGAACGTTTTTTGCATAGATGTATATCTATGAATGTAGTGGTGTATGCATAGATTTACCAAAACAAAATCCCTATAGCATCACTGTAGCAAAATTAAATGACAATAAAAGATCATCGAAATAGATTGATGATCATCAGTATTCCATTTCTTCCCATTATCGTATTAATGATCAGAACAAACTCAATGAAGCGCCCACATGGGGAAGTCAAATTTTTTCTCAGGCTATTGTTTCATTACTTTATGATCATTAGCTTGAGTATACTCTTTAAAAAACACCTGTAACAATTGAACATGGGTTTCCTACAACTACCGATAATGTGCTTCTCAGTCACTGTTCAGAATCAGTCACTAAAAGTGCTATTGTGGTTCTAATACCTGATACATGTTGTTTATTGTATAACTAAATATCTGTGTGTTAATAGGCTGTAAAGAAAACCTCTGAGGCTATCCCGCTATTAACCTGCATTACCCGACAACCAGCCCGAGCCCGGTCGTCGCTTATTCTTAATTTCCATAATTCTTTTGGCATTTGCTCAGACCGTACAGCGCAGGTATCATTTACACAACCGTCCATCCCTTTATTCTGTTGTTCTCAGGAAGGTGGATGTCCACTGACAAACCTTGTCCACTGATAAAGGTCAAAGCGGAAGTGAAATCAAGAATAATCTCTCAATAATTTAGAAAAAAGGTTTTTGGTCAACCATTTCAAATATTGTGAACTGGCAGTTTCTTTGGTGCTAAATTTCACATAATGCTGGAAAAAGGAAACACTACTTTTCACGTCCTGCTGTCCAATTAAGAATAATTTACATTTCAGTGCCATGTTATGTGAGTGTAAGTCTCGTCTTCTCAACTTCTTTAGTTGTTATGAAAAGGAAAACTACCTGTTTTTCACAGGACCCTGACAATGTGTTGACATGGACATGTTTACATCTACAGGCTAATACAGACTGTAAGAGAACCCAACCTGAACGCTGACTCTCCCTGGTTCAAATAAGTCTAAAGAAATGTTGCATTGTTCTTTGTGTGGGCGACAATGTCTGATCTTGGGAATGGAAAAAAACAAAACACTATGGTGATGACATACATAGTAGGAGGATAGAAGTCCATTCATTCTCGCTTGAGGTGTCAAAACATACAGGGAGCATGTTGTGAATTGGTATCCGAGGCTTAATTACTATTCAGTAGCAATACAACAAACTGTGTCATCAAACTTAGGAGAAAAAGTCAACTTTGTCCGGTGAATATTTCAAAAAAGCAGCGTCTGAAAGCCACATTCTTTCAGGAGGTGATTGCAGTCAAAGCCCACGTCTGACAAGTGCTGATGGAACTGTCAATTCCTCTGATGTCAGTGACATTCTTAGCATTCATGTCGGCGTGTTGAAGACATACGAGCAAATGTTCACTGGAGGATTGTTTTTTTCCAAGGGTGTTGTCATCAGTATAGTCAATTTGACGCATGGATTGCGCAGCAGATGGTGGTGAATATCTGATTCTGTGCTCAACAGTGGTTTGTGAGTAATAGTGTGTGTGTGTGTGGCTGTGTGTACAGTGGTGTATGTATGTGGGTGCACGTCTGATATTTCATTTTCTATACAGGTGTTGAAAAGATTTATGCAAATCTCCTTGTTTACAATAATTACCAACTGCTAGCCGAGCATCCTACAAGCAGATACAGACTTCATTAGCATGTTTTAAATATATAAAATCCCAAACCGCTCGTAAGGACAAATACCTTTTTTTTATCCTGAAGAAACAAACCACTGGTGGCAGTGAATGGCTTTTCTATAAATATATACAATATGTTTATGGATTAGTGATTATTGGAATAAATTGTTATTTTTCTTTTATTATACATAAAAATGACGCTGTGCCCATAAAGTGAAGAGAATGTGGAAATGACTCAAACCTGTATTCTCTTGAATGAACAGCAGAGGGCAACCTTGCAAAAATAAGTCATATGAAGTTTAAGGTCTCCATCGGTGGCTAAAACATAATGTTCATTTTGTAAATCATGGTCCCATTTACAGTAAAATAAATGACAGAGCATTGTATGCATTTGGTCATTGATGCAGTGTGATTGAGAGTTACTGCCGTCCAATGGGTGCAGGTCGCAGGTGTAGGTGGACATGCTGTGTCCTTGAGTTCTCAGTCAGGTTCACCCTGTTCCTCCAAATATGGTTTCTCCTGGTTTCAAAAACCAAGACGGCACAAAATGCCAATCTGAAGGCTTCAAAACCACAGTTCACAAACCAATGAGATCCACTTGATCTGTGTTGATATCTAAGATATTCACTGAACATCACATAAGACAAAGAAAACCGGAAACTATTCACTCGTCTCTTTTCCCTTTAAAAAAAAGGACTAGGACAAAAGCAGTTTTTCAATGTGTTGTTGAGTTTGCAACACTACATTGCAATGAAAGCGGTAGTTCACCTTCTGTCCTGTATCTGAGGCTCACGTTGGGGATTGCTGCCTATAAATTGCAATGCGCAAATCATCATCCTCAAGGCTTCGCCTTAAATCAGGATGTCACAAACTGTGGATTATTATCCCTGCCCCACCAGCCAAGAGTGACAGGGTCTGTTGTTGGCACCTGTCTCAGTGGGAGGAACCTCTGCCGGAGGAGGAAGTTAATTGTGTCTATATTCACGGACACTTCCCTGACCGATGTACGTGCACAATGAGCTCAGCAGGGGAAATGTAGACTCCTGAGGAGAGTTGCCACATCAAGGCACTTGAAACCAATAGAGCTAATGCCTTTGATCAATAGGGGTGAACTACAAACTCGGGTTACAACATTATCCATCAATTTGGTGTGATAAATTATTAATTCTTTCATTTTCTCATATTGCAGCACTACACTGTAGAGCACCACCATCTATACACTATGGTATGCTGCAACAGTTAAAGCAAAACAAGGCACAAATTGCACTTTTATATTAAAAAGATTTGCATAATCATCTGTATTTGTTTTATATAAAATATGTATTCAGTATAAAAACCCTGAAAAAGCCCAACTTCCATCTTTGAGCCGCAGTGTTTTGTTTTTCTTAAAATGGAAAATGTTCCTGCACAGCTACAGACGCTCCTATTCCTGTCGTGTGTGTGTGGAGGATTTCACTCAAGCAGAGGCATCTCAAATATAGACACCGACAGAGAATGAAAATCAGCCTGCAACTGTCTGTGTGGGTATTTGCATCCACACGGTTGAGCAAATACTCTGGAATGTAGTGTTGTAAGACACAGTGAGAACGTATGTGTGTCTGACTGGATATAACAACAATTTAATAAGGGCAGCTAATGGTTGAGTCAACATATCTATGGGAGAGTCAGTACTTTGACTGCAGCTGGATTACACACAGGAGACAAACATATGCACACAAACGTAGCAAAAGGAAATTTTGCTTCATTTATTTCTAGCTGTTCTCTTGAAGTGTAGCCCTCTGACCTATTTGCTGTCACATGTTGTACTCTTGATTTATGTAATCACTCTTTGGAAAGGCCGAAGGCCTGACGTTCCCCACCCCTGTGCTTCATGCTGCAAAAATGATTCCTACAGTGTTATACAGTTCCCTTAAAAATGAAAGACACTTCTCTGGTACAGAGGCTTGTGAAGGTATGAAGAGTAGATTTCACATTTTTAAAATGTTCTGAGATAGGCAGTAAAATTAGTAACTAATTTGACAGATGTATCAGTCATGAAAATAATTGTTTGTTGCAGACCTGAAGTATTTAAGGATCCAAACCCAATTTATCAAGAGGGACAGATTATAAATCTTAGATTCAATATGGTTGGTCAGACATTATGGCAATGACGATGCTGGTAAAGGGAGATATTTAGTCCATCTTATTTCAGACCTCAGCAATCATCCTAACACCTGCCATTTGCTGTTGGTGGTTAGAGTGTGATGTCACAATGGGCCCTGAAATGTTCCTGGCATGCTGGATGTTTGAATGACAGTGGTAATGAAGGCCATGGGCACACATGAACAACCACATACAGACACGGAAAAAGGCATTTCCAACAAATAACTCTCCTTTTCCCCGTCGTTCCTTCGCTGCATTAACTCACCTGAACTGTGCTTCTTGTCCAGTTTTCTCAGCGGAGCGATAATCCAATGACAATTCACATCAAGCCCCTTGGTGGGTTCAAGAGGAAGGGAAACGGGGACACCTTTATCAAATCCATCATGGAATATGGCCATCAGTTCAGATTGCACTCTCCTCCAATGCTGGAAATGGCAGAGCACTAAGCACCCAGCACATGGTAGTTTGTGGACAATTGCCTGGCAGTCTGGAAACCAATTGTGTTAAACTTAAGAGAAGAATTCACCTGTTAAAACCTGAGACTTTCAAAATGTATTATTTTGCAGAATATCTTCAATTTCAAGTGGTTTACTACATTTGCCTTCATAAATACGTAATGTTGTATTTTGAATTCTTCAGTCTTTGGCCTTTTTGAATTCTCACTCCTTCGCTCTGACCCATGAGTGACGGCCTCTGGGGAGCATTCGGGCCTCATGAAAATGAAATAAAAAAGAGCGGAGGCAATCCAAACAGCAGTTTAGGTAAATGAATGAGACGGTAATGACACACGGTAACCACATTTCTGTAGAGGCAGGGATAGCTGTATCTTAGCAACAGAGGAGTTGTCGGCGTGGAAACCCCTCGGCAGGTTGGAAACATTATTCACCAGGGCTTAATTAGAGGGGGTAAAGATTAGGCCAGGGTTTTCTTTAATTGAATGGTTTGTGTGTGTTTGTGAGAGGCTTTTTTTTTCAAGGCAATGACATACACACACACACAAGCGCACACACACACAAGCACACACACACATACACAGTGCATTGTACCTCTTCATGTTCTAAACTGACCTTGTTATTCATATTTAAATTAGGGACACAACGATCATTTTGTGTTCACACTCTCGACTCCGAATACTTAACCTTTAAAATTTCAAATGAGCTGAACATGTACCAAAACAAAAAACACAACACCCGAGTCCCTATCTCACAAATCAAAAACATCCTTTGTGTATCGAGATTGTTTTTCCTGGTTCCAGTGGTGGATCGTTTTTTTTTTTTTGACACAGGGCAGAGTACACTGAGAAATACAAGGACAGAAATGATTTCCTGTAACTCCTCTATGTGCTGTGTCTGAGCCAACTGTGTGCCCTGGAGTGACGTGTTTTGTTTTAAGGGAAGTGAGCAGACCCATCCTTTCAAGACTGGGATCATGCTGAGTGTGGACTTTGCGGAGTGTCGGATAAATGGATCTCTCCAGAGATTAATATTAATCTTGGTATGGCATGAAACACAGAGGAAGGTCTTAAGTGTCTTACAAATACAGTTGAGTAATGTTCACAGTGATTTAAATGGTTGGGCTGGCTGCTCGGCACTCGAAGGGGATCTGAAAGTTGTACCTTGTGTTTAAATGTTGCTAAAACAATGTATGTTTTTTTTGTTCAAAAAATAGACAGATATCAGGTTTCCTTTTTCAGCATCAAGTACTTTGGGTGTGTATTGTCTGTTATACTGTGCGTGGACATGAATAGGATCTGGCTGTTTAAGGAAAAGGAAAGCTGTTGTAAGACAGACTAGAGGGGCACATGGAGAGTGCATACATGTATTGAGATCAGATACATATTCCATGAACACAAATTCACATAAAAAGACAGAATCTGAGTTCTTCCTTGGCCCATACCCCACCCTTCCACTCAGTTTCAATAACATCCGTTCTGTATGTTTTGCATTACTTGCTAAGAGAGAGAAAAACAACAATGAAAACACAATATCCTTATTGGAGGAGGTAATTATCATTCATTATTCATAATTGAGGTAAAGGTTTATATATCGCCATAGTTGGTATATCATCTTGGACAATTTTTATAATATAACATTGATAAATCTTGTTTAAAAAATAAATAAATAATAATAAATCTTGTAAAACTTTTTTGAGGAAGAAACTTTGAGACTCATGAATTATAACACAACTATAAAGTGTTCCTTCACTTTAACACAACTGTTTGTATGTTTACTACGAAGAGAAAAACATAGTTGGACAGGAAACACAGAGACGTATGTGTTATTCTTCATGTTTCAAGACTGTATTTTTTCCACTTGTACAAGAGAGCAGGCCTGGTGGATGAGGACTCAAAGTCAGAGGTTAAAAAGTTTTACTGGAGATTCTGTTGCAGGAAAGTCAGCTCATGCATTGTAGCATCTTTGCTCCCCCACAGCGCTGAATGGAGACATAAACAGCCTTGCTACAAGAAAGAAAAAAGCACTCAATGATATGCAGTGCTGTGCTTCTTGACTTTGAAAGTAGTGCCAGGTCACAGTGGGTTGTGAACTTGTTAGCTAGATATACTTATGTTTACTGCGCACGGTAGAGCAGACAAATACACCAAACCTTTTCTACATTCTGCTGTTGGGTTTTGGTCGAGGAAAGGCGATAAAATGACCCTCCATCAGATTGGAGAGCACAGTGGAAAAGTGTGTTTAACATTACAAAGTATAAATAAAATATGTCATAAAATCAGACACACATCAGGGACACTAGTTTTTTGTTGTGTCAAACAAAGCTTCCTTGTTTTCACACGTCATTTTCACAAGGCTCTTCCATTTGGTGGACATTAACCTAAAACACGAGTCTCGAGGGATGGTTCACCGAAAAATGAAACTTATATAGTCATCACAATGCCGATAGAGGGGTGGGTGAAGTGTTTGAGTCCACAAAACACTTCTTGAGTCTCAGGGGTAAACAGCGTTGCAGTTGAATCCGATACAATTCAAGTCAATTGTGACCTCTTCAGGTCGTGACCTTGCAGAAGAGGTCACTTTGACCCGAAACACTGTTTAACCCTGAGACTCCAGAAGTGATTGGTGGACTCAAACACTTCACCCACCCCTCCATCGGCATAGTGGCGAGTATATAATGTGAATTTTCATTTCCGGGTGAACTATCCCTTTAAGACAAGTTGTGAAAATAAGGAGAGAGTAACACCCTCTGGCATTTCAGCCATGTAGGTTCGATATGTCTTGCCTCGACCTTTCCCTGTTGTACAAAAAAAAACTAACTGGGCCATATGTACGACCTGCAAAATCCTTGCTCTCTCTTTCTCCCGCTTTCCCTGTCTCACACATCCAGATGGTGGATGACCACTGCAATAATGTGGCATGACTGTGTCCCCTCCACACTATAATTATAGTAACACTGGGATAAGGAGTTGACCTATAACAAGATGTATACGTGTGTGCCCTGGAATATACAGCTTTTCATTTTTCTCTTCACATGTTCTGCTTGTCTCTCTTCTCTGGTGAACATGTGTATGAGAGGAAAGACTTTATGCCTACACCCAGTGGCCAGAGACATCATGTTTTCTGGTTCTGTCCGTCTATCTATCCCGTTCTTGTAATCACCGTATATCAAGAACACCACGAGGGAATATCTTCAAACGTTCAGTTGGACTCGGAGGGAGTTATTCGATTTGGGAGGTCAAACGTCAAGGTCGCTGTGGTCTCACAAAGCACTTGTTTTGCCTTGTGAAGATGATTTCTCAGGAACACCTTTAGGGAGTCCTTTCAAATTTTGCACAAATATTATGTCAGACTCACGGATAGATTTAGGTGGTCAAAGGTTATGGCCATGGTGGCCTCACAAAAGATGTTTTTGTCTTCTTGAACATAATATCTCAAGTCTGCCTTTCAGGAATTTCTTCAAATTTTGACCAGTTGTCACTTGGACTAGATTAACTGATTAGATATCGGTGGTCAAAGGTAAATGTCACAGTGACCTCATGGTGTTCTGATGTCTTTTGCTGCAAAAGTCATATTTTCTGATTCTGAATCTCAGAGTGTTAGCAGTGTTGCCTCACAGGAAGAAGGTTCTTTGTTTGAATCCTGGTTCATTTGGGCTCTTTAACTGTGGAGTTTACATTTTTTCCTTTTGTACGTTAGTTTTCTTCAGCTTCCTCCCACAGTCCAAAGAAGCACAGTTTAGATTAATTGGAGACTCTAAAAGGTCTGTCGGTATGAATGTGAGTGTGAAAGGCTTCTTTTTCTCTGTATGTTTGCCCTGTGATGGGCTGGCGACCTGTCCAGTGTCCCCCCCCACCCCGACTCCCACCAAATGTGGGAGTCGGGGTGGGGAGGACGTGGATTCATTATGATGCCTGAGTAGCTGTAAGCACAGTTGTTTGTCAGGTTTGAAATCAAAGAAAGATGTTATAAAATACAGGTTTTAGAGAACATAGGTTAAAAAAGCAGTTATTTGCCATTCTACATACACGTGCATAATAAAAGCTGAAGATTAAGCCTCATCTTCTGACGTAACCTCACCTTGAAATCCAGATTGGAAACCCCTCAAGCTGCGCCTGCTTCAAATGAACTTGCGTAACAGAAAGATGGAGATGTGCCTCTCAATGAAGCATAAAATGGAGAATCAAAGGCGCCTTTACGAGATTGTTCCTTTTAATATTCAAATCTTTAACAGAGAAATCAAAAAGCGTGTGTCACAGATTCTGATCAGACATGATCAAAGTGCATTATACACCAGTGCAGCTAAATGCAGTATCATTGCTTGGCACTTCTGGGTCAGGGAGCAGTTTACTGTAGATTTGTATGTGTCTGTGTGAGGGAGAGAGGGAGAGAGAGAAAGAGACAGAGGCATAACGTAGGGAGAGAGATCTGGCTAGAGTTCCGCGAGTCATTAACAAGTGTGCTTTGACCATTTGTGAATCTGTGCCAGTATCTTTTCTTTATTACGAAAGCCTTTCAGACACCTGAGCCTCCCCCTGCTTCAATTCAGCTCCTTGATTGGTCCCAGATGTCCGTATGGAAATTATGTCAAACCACGAGTGCACTTGGAGCCCATTTCTCGCAATTTCTCTGCTCGCTCTGTATCAGCTGCTCACTGCCAAGAAACTGGCGCAGAGACTGATCACAACAAACAAGTCGGCAGGAGGAAAAATAACCAGAGAAAATCAAAGGCGGTGACGAGGAAACCGTGGCTCGGTGGAGGCCTTGCTGTATCACTGAGCCATTAGGGATGAACAAAGTGGAATAATACAGTGCAGTTTGACATAAATGCAGGTGGAAATGTTGTGTCTGCGGTACATGCACAGTAGAATAGTGCAGAAATCAACACTTCGGACTGGGCTTCTTTTCAGCAAGTGTGCAGTCACTTAAGTTGATGCAATACTTTACATCACCTCCATCAGAGTTAAAAAACTGCCAAAACGTGTTCACCGCTGAGTGAAAATGAGCATCATCATTTATTTCTGTGACATTTTTGTCAATAAAAACGAAAAAGTAATGTCTTCAACAAATGAAAGAGCTGCCCTGATTTCAAGTGTGGACTCCGATGAAAAGACATAGATATAAATGATGTGGTCAGGGGTGCTGCAACAGGGTAGGCAAAGCTGGCAATTCCAAGAGCTGAGACGGGGCCCCTAAGAAAGGCTTATTGCTTTAGTCCACAGCAACTACAGTTTTGTGAGTACCTCCTTCGACCTATGTACAGGAGACTGCAATGACGCCATGGTCAGAAACCCCTTATCACTGCCCCATGCCACTAGCTTTCTGCCAAATGCTTCATAAATGTTGTAGTTTGGTTGAAGTCGAGAATGATTACATGTGTGATGTGTCTGGAATGGTGCTGGGAGTTGAAAGAAAAGAATCGTTGAAGATTGGAATGATGTGGTTTGGTATCATGATTCTTTTGGAAGTAGGGCCCCTAAAGTCCCTTGATATCCTCCTGGATGTGGGTAAAACACACCGTGAGGGCCAAGGATTGATGACACTCGACAAAGTGAGGATTTAGGATGATTCATACTGGGTTTGTGACGGACTGTGGTGTATTACAGTACAAATACTGCTGGTTCGTTATGGAAGGATAGGAATACATAAATATTGACCCCACAAATCAAACCTATCATTTCCTAGCAGGATAGAGATGAGGTCCTCTGTGCACAAACATAATTTACACATCTCCTCCAAGAGAAATGGGTTTTGGTAGAGAAAACTGTTATTTTTAAAATGCTATTGTCAAGGGCATTTGGTTCATAATCCAACATTTTCCTGGAAGAGTTGCTGAGATTCTCTCTGCGGAGTGCAGCTTTCTCTTCTCAGCATTTCACTTTAATAATATTGATGTGCCATTTGCTTGGCCTTTTTCAAGAATTTATCAGACGCTATCACTTATGAAGATATAATATCTGGGTGTACAGGAGGTACTGCTGCTCCTACAACTTTATACTGAAGTAATGGCAATAAAAACATGCAAGTGTTTGCTCAATAAAGGAAAACAGGAATATTAATTACCATTAAAGTAATTAATAACATCTGTCCACCACGGTGCAGTTTGGCAATGACCCTATAGCTTCCTCTGAAATCCATCAGCTTTGGCTACAGACTGGAGAAGGTGTGGCTCATGTTTGAGCTGAGAGACTCACCTGATCTGTGTGTTCAGAAAAACCAAGGCCCAAGGATATAGGACATAATTGGAAGGCAACGTAAGCAGTCGACCAAGCCATCAGTTGCCTGAAACAACAGGAGATGGTTGGTTTACTGCAGTCAGGACGGGAAACGGCAGCCAAGATGTGGTCCACGGCCACTAAGAAAGAAAAGTAGGACCAAGTCATCTCTGAAGTTACTGAAATGGACCAGAAGCGCAACTAAATCTGCGCAGTGAGCCAATGGCAACAAGGAAGATGGACAGAAACTGGGAGGTTATGGTCAAAAGGTCAGATCAGCATACGCCAAGCAAGGAAGACGTTCTTGTCGCTGCTCCACCACATTAACAAGACATCAGTGACTTGTGGCTTCTGGCTGATGACCCTGTAGTTGGCTTAATGGCACCGGTGGAGGTGTGTCAAGCAGAAATGCACAGCAGGTGGACCCACCTGTGCTTCAATCTAAATTGAATAAAATACCAGTATTGAGAAGATACTCAAAGAATACCACAGTGATCTATGTAGTATGTGGTTCAGGACTCAGGACTGGGAATCGCATAGATGGTGCATGTGTGTATATGCACGCACTTCCTTCACCTCAAATCTAATCCCCACACATTTCTTATGGTGTGAAGTGGTTGGCGAAATTTTGTTTTTGTGCTGCACTTTCTGTTTTATCTCATTAGACCAGGACAACGAGCGCCACGACAAAAGTGCAGCTGAGGCGAACAACAACACCAACAGCATTGTCACCTCCTATGGGTACATTCTAACAGTAGAGAATGATGAAAAGCTAAGTAACACCCTCAGGCCAGCCTCTGAAGACTGCCCAGAGGATACAAGTACTGCACTCTCAGCAAGTCAACTGGAGTACACAGTGTGGAGCGGCCTCCTGCATCAAAATATGAAGAGTTTTACTGTGAAGTGAGAACTGCAGCAAAGTCTGATTTCTATAAAAATGATTTAGTGAACAAAATACCTACACGGATGAAACATTCATTGAAGGATACAGGGAAAGTGTGGTCCCAGTTGGAGTTATTGGGAGAGCAGACATTGGATCAGTAGAGTTGCAACTAAAAAGATGATACTTGATAAAAATTGAAATGTGAGGATCAGCTAGGCTACAACCTATACACAGTTAAATATAATGTTATTTCAGATCAGTTAAGTTTTAAACTCACCATTGTTTTGTTGTGATTGGTCGCTAACAGTCAACTGAGACATTAGCTGTGTCCCAATTCAGAAGCTGCATCCTTCGGAGGCTGCATTTGACTGATCACAGCTGCACGACTCGGCTCCTTCATACTCTGACAAAGTCCTGAGCAAGGAAGGATCCAATGGGTGGTTCCTTCCTGGGTCAACCCAGGAGTATCCTAGGATGATGAAGTTAGCTATGCAGGAAGCTGAGCTGCAGTAAGTCCAGCTGCTCAAAGTAGCATATGAAGCAATGGTTAGAGTGGTACAATGTGGTGTCGCAAATAGGATATAGTCCGTATACCAGACCTTCTAATTCTAGCTTGGCCTTAGAGGACTACTAATGTCTACGAAGGCCACACCTTTATAGACCAAGTCTTCCAAAGGATTCGGCCCTGAACCTGGACAAAGCTTATGTGTGTCCATGTATAGGCAGGCCTATAAATGGTCTAATGGTTTGTGTTTGCCAGAGAGGAATTTTGAGAAAAGTAAACAGCCATTTTTTTTCCAACAGCAGGTCTGTATATTTTATAATTTGGATGTTATTTGATTATTAATAACAAGTGCATGCCAATACATCTCACTGATTTACATAAATGACAGATTTACAGATGTGCAGAGCTATAAATTGAAAACCCACATAATATATGAAAACTGTCAAGTCTGCACATTTAATGAAGTACTGCACACATCCAACAGTTCTTACCGGCAGGAATAACTCTTCTCGTCCAGCCCCTTTTCCTCTTCCTCCTCCTCTGCTACGATTGCAATGTTTTAGGCTCTGATGAAGGCTTCGGTTGCAGCGAGGACAGAGTAATTAAAGGGATTGATTGCAGCACAGGGAGAGGCATTTCAACGTGTGTACAGTACACATGCACACGCACACACTGACTTAACCCACGCACTCAGTTTCAGGAGAAACATTACTTCCAGACAGTTGAAATTACACTGCTAAATGTACCAAGTCAATCCAACATAAATCCGTTGATGTTATGTAAATCCTGTCAAAGCATTGAGTTGGTACTCCTCCCTGCTGTACTGACTTTTGACACAATCAATTTCTCATTCTGAACTGCTTCTTTTACTGATGTTACAAATGATATTCTGCATTTTAAGTGAAACAATGTTACTGTTAAAGTTGATGTCCACAAAATGCACAGTAGTTCTATGAAATACCCTCAGGAAATGTACTGACTACTTGGTCTGTTAGCCTATGCTGGCTAAAGTCAGCTGACACAAAAAAAGGTAAGAGTAATAAACTGGCACTAACAATAATGGTTTAATAATAATCATATCCAAAGTAGAGGACTTCACAGGTCATAAAGGTTTGATCCGATCGAAATGAAAAACTTTATTTGACTCAATCCAAAATTTGTTCTACTCAGCAAGACCTGAATATAGAGAAAGCGCCAACACTGAGAGCAGCCAGGTCCTCGTGGTTCTCTCTGATCATGCTCTCTCTCTATTAAACACATTTTCTTCCAGTCATGAACAACCACATGATAGGAGTCTCCTCAGATCGCAGGTATTTGACGCATTGATGAGAGCTTATTCAATTTATCAACCAATATGAGCCTTTCACAGATAATATCGCTATCTGCTTTCATGTTTGCCGAAATGCATGGATATAAAAACTTTTATTTTATAAAAATGCAGAAAAGATATTTATGTGTGTAAACATTTTACATTAAACATTTGTTTATTTTCATTATGTGATAACAGGTCACTATTAGCCTTACCTGTGCACTTGTAGTTGTGGAAACCATAAAGTCAGAAGGCCGCAGATTAAACATCAGTTTTCTTCATGTTTGTTGTTTAGCTGGTTTCTTCATTAGTCTTATAGTTTTTATTTCACAGACACTAACGAATGTAGTTTAACAGAGTTGTAATGTAAACTTCACCTGAATCACTGTATCCACTGCACCGTCTCGAGTCTGCTTAGTGTGTGTGTGTGTGTGTGTGTGTGTGTGTGTGTGTGTGTGTGTGTGTGTGTGTGTGTGTGTGTGTGTGTGTGTGTGTGTGTGTGTGTGTGTGTGTGTGTGTGTGTGTGTGTGTGTGTGTGTGTGTGTGTGTGTGTGTGTGTGTGTGTGTGTGTGTGTGTGTGTGTGCGTGCACTGCAGCGACCATGCATCAAGGCAAATGGGGGTGGATCAAAACAAGGCCTCCTATTTAAATGTTGCCAACTGTAGTTATCAAACAGAGGTAATTAGACATAAAGGTCTTTCTCTAATACAAGCCTGCCTCAAATAAAGGGCTGCTACCTTTTGCAGTTTATGTAAATAAAGGCCATGGTCACCATTTGAGGAAATACGGTCATAAAAGTAGCTGGCTGGACTTCAATGAATAGTCGGCTATTTGGCCGACAGAAGGCCATTATGAAAAGCACCGCTTTAGATGAGTAAATGAAGGCAATGGAACATGAGTGATGATACTGAAAGACTGAAAATTGGAGAGTGTAGAATAAGAGCTGGAAATGTGCTTTGGAGAGCCCCACATTTTACCTGTGTTTCTAGCACAGTTTAAAAAACAATCATACAGAATGGTCAGTGGTTTTGAAAGGTTGCAGAGAGGTGAAGCAGAAGAGGATGACACACAGGCCATTTCCACAGAAATGAGAAGGTTATTTGTGGCCTTGAGTGGAGCTTTACTGTGCTCTGTGACCTGAGAAAATGGCGGCTGGGGTTATGTCAAGACATGGTCATTATTGCCTGGGCAGGAATTAATCACTTGTATGATAGACAACTGTGCTTTGCCGTAACATGTTGTTTACAGTGGTTTTAAAAAAGACCTGTATGTGCAAGGTCTTGTTGATATTTTTACATCTGTAGTCCTTGTGAAAAGCCAGCTGTCAGTCACATCACTATCGACTTCTAATATCAATTTATTTTTAAAGTGACAAATTTGTTTTATGATTTGTAAAATGTAGATAAATGACTGATGCATCGCTTGTTCAAATCTTCACTGATCTGAAAACAAACTTTGAATTGAAAATAGCTCTCATTTAATGTAGCTTCTGTTCCGATCCACTCCATGAAGAATCTTCCATCTATCCTCTAATTCCAGAAATCTCTGTCTGTATTTGGAACGCACCTATCGAGAATCGTTTATCTTATCGGCTTCACTGTAGACATTTGGTGTGATTTGGACTTGTGATACGTTCATTATTTATAACACTTGAATAAACAGGCGACCAGCGCTCTGTAGCAGCGGTGGCTGGGACTCATCAAGGTAAGTGATGTTGTTGATAACGTCAATAGGGTGTTCAGGACAATGGGCTCATGAGGATGGCAATAACAACTGATTCTTCAGCTCGGGGTTTCGTGTACTGAGTCGAGCTTCACCGAACTTTGAATAAACAGGTGATCAAGTCTTGTGTCTTGCTTTTTATTTTGACGCTCGTGTTATCAGGTTACAGCGGCCGCATGTTAGATGTGCATCGCAGGTCTGCTCTTCCAAAGTCAGAGTGTCGCTGATTTTCACCGTATCCCCCAATGCGGTTTAGAGCAGAATATACAGGGAGAGTGATCTTTCACCACAGTTTCAGTGTTTTTCTTTCAAAAATCTCACAAACATAATTATTTGCAACACTTCCTATTCATGTTTCAAAGTAAAAGCACTGTAGTGTTTCTGTTGAAGACACCTGGTTTTTAGTTGAGTACATAGGCCTACTTTTAATTGAGGAACTACAGTATCAGAAGCCTCACGCTGCAGCTCTGTGTGAACAACAGAGGCCAACGAGTGACACAGCACATACACCTTGTGTGGCCTAGACACTACTGTTTTAGAAAGTAAGCTGCTACCAGCATCATTACCTCAGGCCAATTCCAAACAGACATTTTTGGAACGGGCTCTGCACCAAGGACTTTAATGTCGGATGAAACATCTCAAAGTGGTAGTGGATCCAGAAAATAGTCAGAGTCAAACTCGGGTGATGTTTCCAAGTTCTTAGTGAAAGTTATTAGAAGTTGACTTCCATATAAAATTACTTAAGAGTGACTCATTCGTCACTTGAATAAGAACATTTAATGAGAAACTCTCTAATTTCACTTCTGCCATGTTTCTGAACGTCTTCTCATGAAGCTCTGTCATGCAAAGCTCTGGGTGCAATAACCCCATAGTCCCTGTGCGATTTGACAGTCAAAATGATAAGAGCTGAGAATTAAACCGTCAAAGAAGCGCCACAGATCAGTGAGAGTCTTAGCCGGTGCCGCTGTGAACGAGGCCTGACAGACGTTCTGTCTTTTGAAGGTCAAAAGTGAAGTGACGGCGAACATGCGGCATGAAACCAATCATCATGTCAGTAAATACCAAGAATGTTATCAAAGACATTAAGCATCATTTATGTATCAAGATGCTTCTATGATAGATAGAAGATAAATGATAGATAGAAGATAGATGATAGATAATAGATGATAGCTAGAAGATAGATAATAGATAATAGATAGATGAACGATAGAAGATAGATGATAGATAGATGATAGATAGAAGATTGATGATAGATAATAGATGATAGATAGATGATTGATAGATAGATGATAGATAGAAGATAGATGATAGATAATAGATGATAGATAGATGATAGATAATAGATAGATGATAGATGATAGATAGATAATAGATGATAGATAGATGATAGATAGATAATAGATAGATGATAGATAGAAGATAGATGATAGATAGATGATAGACAGAAGATAGATAACAGATTGGTGATAGATAATAGATGATAGATAGAAGATAGATAATAGATAATAGATGATAGATAGATGATAGATAATAGATAATAGATAGATGATAGACAGAAGATAGATGATAGATAGATAATAAATGATAGATAGAAGATAGATAATAGATGATAGATAGATGATAGATAATAGATAGATGATAGATAGATGATAGATAATAGATAGATGATAGATAGAAGATAGATGATAGATAATTGATAGATAGATGATAGAAGATAGATAATAGATAGATGGAAGATAGATGATAGATAGAAGATAAATGATAGATAGTAGATAGATAGATGATAGATAGAAGATAGATAATATATGATAGAAGATAGATGATAGATAGAAGATAAAGGATAGATAGAAGATAGATGATAGATAGAAGATAGATGATAGACAGAAGATAGATAACAGATTGGTGATAGATAATAGATGATAGATAGATAATAGATGATAGATAATATATGATAGACAGAAGATAGATGATAGATAGATGATAGATAGAAGATAGATAATAGATGATAGATAATAGATGATAGATAGAAGATAGATAATAGATAGATAGAAGATAGATGATAGATAATTGATAGATAGATGATAGAAGATAGATAATAGATAATACATAGATGGAAGATAGATGATAGATAGAAGATAAATGATAGATAGAAGATAGATGATAGATAATAGATATAAGATAGATAATAGATACTAGATAGATGAAAGATAGAAGATAGATGATAGATAGAAGATAGATGATAGATAGAAGATAGATGATAGATGATAGATAATAGATAATAGATGATAGATAGATAATAGATAGATGAAAGATAGAAGATAGATGATAGATAGAAGATAGAAGATAGATGATAGATAGAAGATAGATGATAGATAATAGATGATAGATAGATGATAGATAGAAGATAGATAATAGATAGATGATATACAGAAGATAGATGATAGATAGATGATAGATAATAGATGATAGATAGATAGAAGATAGACGATAGACGATAGACGATAGATGATAGATAGAAGATAGATGATATATGATAGATGATAGATAGAAAATAGATGATAGATAGAAGATAATAGATGATAGATAGATGATAAATAATAGATAGATGATAGAGAGAAGATAGATGATAGATAGAAGATAGATGATAGATAGATGATAGGTAATAGATGATAGATGATAGATAATAGATGATAGATAGAAGATAGATGATAGAAGATAGATAATAGATGATAGATAGATGATAGGTAATATATGATAGGTAATATATGATAGGTAATAGATGATAGGTAATAGATGATAGATAGAAGATAGATGATAGATAATAGATGATAGAGAGAAGATAGATGATAGATAGAAGATAGATGATAGATAGATGACAGGTAATAGATGATAGATAATAGATAATAGATGATAGATAGAAGATAGATAGAAGATAGATAATAGATAGAAGATAGATGATAGATAATATATGATAGACAGAAGATAGATGATAGAAAGATGATAGATGATAGATAGATAATAGATGATAGATAGATGATAGATAATAGATGATAGATAGAAGATAGATAATAGATAATAGATAGATGATAGATAGAAGATAGATGATAGATAATTGATAGATAGATGATAGAAGATAGATAATAGATAATACATAGATGGAAGATAGATGATAGATAGAAGATAAATGATAGATAGAAGATAGATGATAGATAGAAGATAGATAATAGATAATAGATACTAGATAGATGAAAGATAGAAGATAGATGATAGATAGATGATAGATATTAGATAGAAGATAGATGATAGATAATAGATGATAGATAGATAATAGATAGATGATAGACAGAAGATAGATAACAGATTGGTGATAGATAATAGATGATAGATAGAAGATAGATAATAGATAGATGATAGACAGAAGATAGATGATAGATAGAAGATAGATAATAGATGATAGATAGATAATAGATAGATGATAGATAGAAGATAGATGATAGATAGAAGACAGATTATAGATAATAGATGATAGATAGATAATAGATGATAGATAGAAGATAGACGATAGATAGAAGATAGATGATAGATAGAAGATAGATGATAGATAGAAGATAGATGATATATGATAGATAGAAGATAGATGAAAGATGATAGATAGAAGATAGATGATAGATAGAAGATAGATAATAGATAGATGATATATAGAAGATAGATAATAGATGATAGATAGATGATAGATATAAGATAGATAGATGATAGAGAAGATAGATGATAGATAGAAGATAGATAATAGATAGAAGATAGATGATAGATAGATGATAGAGAGAAGATAGATGATAGATAGAAGATAGATGATAGATAGATGATAGATAGAAGATAGAAGATAGATGATAGATAGAAGATAGATAATAGATGATAGATAGAAGATAGATGATAGATAATAGATGATAGATAGATGATAGGTAATAGATGATAGATAGATGATAGACAGAAGATAGATAACAGATTGGTGATAGATAATAGGTGATAGATAGATGATAGATCATAGATAACAGATAATAGATAGATGATAGATAATAGATAGATGATAGATAATAGATAGATGATAGATAGAAGATAAATGATAGATAATAGATAGAAGATAGATAATAGATGATAGATGATAGATAGATGATAGGTAATAGATGATAGATAATAGATGATAGATAGATGATAGATAATAGATAGAAGATTGATAGATAGATGATAGACAGAAGATAGATAACAGATTGGTGATAGATAGATGATAGATGATAGATAGAAGATAGATAGAAGATAGATGATGGATGATAGATAGAAGATAGATGATATATAATAGATGATAGATAGATGATAGATAATAGAAGATAGATAGATGATAGATAATAGAAGATAGATAGATGATAGATAATAGAAGATAGATAGATGATAGATAATAGATGATAGATAGAAGATAGATAATAGATAGATGATAGATAGAAGATAGATGATAGATAATTGATAGAAGATAGATAGATGATAGGTAATAGATAGATGATAGATAGATAATAGATAGAAGATAGATGATAGACAGAAGATAGATAATAGATGATAGATAGAAGATAGATAATAGATAGATGATAGACAGAAGATAGATGATAGATAATTGATAGATAGATGATAGATTAAGATAGAAGATAGATGATAGATAGATAATAGATGATAGATAGAAGATAGAATATCGATGATAGATAGAAGATAGATAGATGATAGATAGAAGATAGATAGATAATATATAATAGATGATAGATAGAAGATAGATGATAGATAGATAATAGATAGATGATAGATAGAAGATAGATAGAAGATATGTGATAGATAGATGATAGATAGAAGATAGATGATAGATAGATGATAGAGAGAAGATAGAAGATAGATAATAGAAGATTGATAGATGATAGATAATAGATGATAGAGAGAAGATAGATGATAGATAGAAGATAGATGATAGATAGATGATAGGTGATAGATAGAAGTTAGATAGATGATAAATGATAGATAATAGATGATAGATAATGGATGATCGATGATAGATAGATGATAGATAATAGATAATAGATGATAGATAGAAGATAGATGATAGATGATAGATAATAGATGAGAGATAGAAGATAGATAATAGAAGATAGATAGAAGATAGATGATAGATAATAGATGATAGGTAATAGATGATAGATGATAAATAGATGATAGATAGATAATAGATATAAGATAGATGATAGATAATAGATGAGAGATAGAAGATAGATAATAGAAGATAGATGATAGATAGAAGATAGATGATAGATAATAGATGATAGGTAATAGATGATAGATGATAGATAATAGATGATAGATAGATAATAGATATAAGATAGATGATAGATATAGATGATAGATAGAAGATTGATAGATAAATAGACAGAAGATGAATTGTGATAGATAATGTGATAAATAGAAGATAGATAGATGATAGATAATAGATAACAGATGATAGATAGAAGATAGATGATAGATAATAGATAGATGATAGAAGTAATAGATGATAGATAGAAGATAGATGATAGATAGAAGATAGATGATAGATGATAGATAGATGATAGATAATAGATGATAGATAGAAGATAGAAGATAGATGACAGATAGTAGATAGATAGATGATAGATAGAAGATAGATGATAGATAGAAGATAGAAGATAGATGATAGATATAGGATAGATGATAGATTATAGATGATAGATAGGGAAATTCTCCCGCCGGGGACAAACTCGTGACACCAGCGTTGTAACTGAAAATCCTTGACATTTAACTGGAAAAGACGTGTGTTGGTTCAGTATCTGTTCAGCATTTACTGAGTGAGATCTGTAGGCCAGGCTGGGTTCGGACAGAAAAATCTAATCACCTGTCAGGCTCAAATTGGGTCGGAAAGAAAAATGTAGCCCTACTGCACGCAGCAAACAATTTATCTGCAGTATCACACCGAGAAAGAAAAATGAACCAAACAAGTTTCATGTCGTTAAAAAATATAACAGAAAGGGTGGCAGGTGGACACGATATATAATTTGTATGTGCCTGAACACCATGTAACACTGTGGCAACCCTACTGGGCACCAAACTCTGTGTGGCCCAGGAGGAAGAGTGGTTGGTCCACTAATTGGAAAGTGGGTTAAGTGGGTTATTTCAAAACTTGAATTGACCAGTCCTTATTTTGAAGTTTCCTGGGGAACTGACTCCCAATCCAACCATGGTGTGAACACACAAGATCTTTATATGAATGTGTGAGTGGGTAAATGTAACTTTTAAAGTGCTTTGAATGGCCGTTCAGACTCGACTAGTCTATATTTTATCTCATAGATCTTGACATACAGTGTAATGGAGCTGTTCCCCCACAGATAGACAGTTGTTTTTTCGGTTTAAATTTATTCACAGGCTTTTCCAATAATACAATTTTGCTGCTTCTTCACTAAACAGTCACTTATCGATGAAAGCTCTTCATTGACTGCAAAACAAATTTGGGTCAAACTTGGCAGCGTCCCTAATCTCAACAGGATACGACTGACGAGGAAACCGCTTTTCCTCCTCACTGTTGAGTTTTCAAACACACAGTCACTGTCCTGTTATCACTGTTATTGCCTGTAAAGACAAAGAAAGCCATTTTCATGCTGAATTAGGCTGTCGAATAAGCACCGACAGTGGATGTGGGGTTTCCAGCGTCGCTCGACCCTGTGAGTGACGGGTGGGGAAGCAGCTTTGGGCTTAAACAAAAAACAATGTGCAGAATGCTTGTATTTCAGGGAATAGGCAAATTCCTGGGAAACGGCATGAATCTCACGGTTAATTATTCTATCACAAGGTGGCAATATTTACAAGTCCTTTAAGCACACATGCAGCGATGTGTGAAAATACTCAGTGCAGGCCCAACAAGAGATGGGGACAAACAAAATAAAACTGCTGACATTTTCCCAGCAAATCATCCCCAAAAAAACATTTGCTGTTGTGTTCTCGCTGCAGAAACACAGAGAACCCTGACAGCTGAACTAACGTGGAGCCACTGGAGGCTCGCAGGCTCGGTCGGTTTTACAGTGAAAACTTTGTCTGCAGCCTGTGTGGACTTCGTTCCCCTGTAACATAATTTAGACCCCCCCCCCCCCACCCCCCCAGGGGGATGGTGCTGCTGGTGGCGCCTGACGATGGGAGCGGCCTTACTTTGTGTCTGCGGGTGGCTGTGGAATCTGATTTTGTCTTTACAGCCCTGCGCTGTCCACGGCTTTGATTATTATTCTGAGAGAAAACCATATCTCAGGCTGATACATATTTCATGCTGCTTGTGCGTTTTCTCATCTGCGAATGCATGAGTTCATTCAATAATGGGGCATCATATTTTCGGGAGGGGTGCTGGTATAATATATTTTATTTCTAACCCCAAACAGTTTAAGGGTCTGTTTCTGTTCACTCATCCACCCACCTCAGTGGCCTCTGTTATTCTCTGTGTGTTTTCTCTTCCTCCCTCTCTCTGTCTATGGACAGATAAAAGTCTATGTGCTTTAGAAAGGAGAAAGGTTAATGCAGGTCTGAATGCTAAGGGCCTGACATCCTGGCAACAGAGGGATGCTGAGAGAAACTCAAGTCTGAAAACAGATGACTATTTTTACTCCCCCCCATGTAGACTTTAAAGGCCATGACCATGAGGGCTGTAGAGGACATGTGTACATTACTGCAGCAAGACGAGAGGTTTAAAGACCACATTGAATATTCATGACTAAATGAGCAGCAATCACACATGTTCAGAAAGCAAAGGGGGCACAGTGGTGCTTTTTTAAACCCCACCATGAACATGACGATGCTACCATCCTCATGTTAAGCTGATATAATTTTGACCATGTTCACCCATAGACATAAACATGTATCTTCACCTTCTCCCATTGTACAAAAATTAAGTCGAAGTATCATCAGTCAATCATGATGTTTCACCTCATTCATTTATATTAAAATGTCAAAAACCTTTGAGCCCAAAAAATATCCGATTTTGTTTTACTTTTGACTTTTTAGTTTGGTCCATTCCCCATCTGTTAACATGGAGGAGGTGCAGTTTATATCCTGATCTGCAGGCAATCAAGGTGATTGGGTTTCACTTTTGAGGTGCAGTCACGTCATCTATCTTTATAAACTGTCTAACTGTTCATTATGCTAGTTTAGTGTTTTAACATGCTAACATTTGCTAATTAGCCCTAACTGCCCAGAAATCTATGACAAATCTGACCAATCATGAGCTAGTGCCAAGTTGAGACCAGTGCTTGTGTCCAAAATCACTCACTAATCACTATATAGTGAGTTCGCCATTTTGTAGTGGTGTCCGAATGTTTAGTGAAGTTTTTATACCCTCTTTAGCGCAGTATAGTATATTGTGTTTCCTACAATGCATCATGAAAAGTAGTGTACAAGTGGTGGTCACTAACCGAGCAATATATACCCTCATGCAGTGCGCTCGTGGTGGAGAGACAATAGGAACGAGGGCAGCAGGAACAGCCCAACTTGATGTTTAAATGTAAATAGAAGCATCCCAGTACAAACAAGTTTATTTCTTCATTTAAAGATGATCATTCAACATGTTTTCTTTACCTTAAAGTATAAATACTAAGTGCAAAATAAACATAACAATTTTACTGTGGGATTTTCCAGACGCCGATGTTGTTGGTGTAACGTCATTACCGGCGCGGAGTAGTGTCCAAAAGCATTTTGTTTCTTTTCCCGATGTGCTCACTATGTAGTGCTCTATATAGTAATCACAATCTAGTGAAGTAGGGAATACTGAATGAGTGGGTGATTACAGACAGTACCAATCCCTATATCTGCCGATCTGAGCCCCATCATTAAATAAACTTATAAGTCTGTAGTTACTAGTGTTGTTCTTGCCGCACTAAGTTGACCAATTGGTCGTATTTTCTCTACCCGGGTTCACTGTACTGAATACTAAACTTTTTTAGATAAAGTCAGTGAACATATAGTGAGTTAATGTCACAGCATTATTGAATTTTCTATTTATCTGAAAGTGCTACAGACAATTCTTTATCTTTTTTTTCCCCGAAGTCCCATCGCCTCCCATGTATTTTATCTTGCCTGTTGGAGTCTGTGTTTGTTTCAGTAAACATGGGCTTTGTGCCACCACCCGCAGGTACCCATTCTCTCCTCAACCCCCTGACCTCCCCCACTTCCACTTCTTCACATCCCTCCCCTTGTCAAGCCGCCCGCTGATTTTCATCTTGCCCTATAGCTGAGACCAGCTCACAGTTGTTCTTCATCCATCCCTCTATCGCCACATCTCTCCTTCTGCCCATCCATCCATCCACATGATAAGATCTGCCCCACTGGTCATGAAATACCTTCCAATGCCATTTCCCATACCTCAAATGGGGAAGAGTTTGTGAAGAGATTCAAGGTCGAGGTTCAGCTTTAGCAGAACTTCTTCTCATTTATCTAAAGCATATATATATTTTGAAAATGTTCTCGTTCATTGCCAGTTTTGGCATTTTCCTGGTTTTAAACAGCCTAAAAATCTATAGAAAGAAAAAAAGGGGGAAAAGATATGAACTGATGCCAACTGGAAAAGGTTTGTGCTGAGAAAGTGTTATCTGTTACTCATTACATATTTCTCATGAAATTAATTTATTATAAACTACTACACCACTACTTTTTTACAAACTATTTTTGTCACAGGGGTCTTTAAGTGCCCTAAAGCCTCTACACCCACATTTCACATATTCTGTATTTTATGTATGCAAGCGCAAACACGGACCCTCAAATGTGTCCTCAATGAGTCCTGTGATCCGATCACTCAGACTACATTCGAAGGTGGTCTGGGATGCATTTTGCCACATTTATGCTTTTCGCTGTGTGAACAAAAGCATGTCCTGGGCAACACATGAGGGACCACCTACTCAGCTGAAGTCTCTGATCTGCTGCAACAATGAATCAAACATATTTTTACGCTTTTTCAGTGTCTGTACGTTGATTTGTATGTGGCCACACCCATAATATCAACACTGACCACCACATAGTGGCTAATAGTTTTCTCATGTTGGAAAAAGCTTTCTTCACAGCTGTTACCTTTCTATGGCCAGTATCGCGGCTCCGAACCGTAGTTGGGAGCTCACTGGTTGTTTGGCTCGCTGTCTGGCCGGTTACCAGCCGGCCGGACCATTCCGTGAAGAAGGATGAGATTGTTCTATATTTTAACACAGCCACTTTATTCTCCCTGTACAGCAGGAGCAACACTTGCATCACACTCTCGGCGGTCATCAGCTTCACACACCGCACGTTTTCCCACAACACTACGTCACACACTGGCTTCTGTCCTTACAGGGGCAGGGCAAGCCTGTAACACAGCACAGCTGCACGGTATTCATTCACCTCCTCCTGACCTTTACCTTTGATACCACACATACTTAGTGCAGTCCATTTGTGATCAGATCTCTAAGGACGGATGTTTATACCTGGTCTGAACAGGGCCATAAGGAGCTAAGATACAGTTATGAGGTGTTTACTGACCAACAGCAGCAGGTCCACACATCCTCCTGCAACTTACCATGGAGTTACCATCCCCCTGACTATCCTGTGTGTGTGAACTAAACAAACAGAAATCCCTAACTGCTACGAACCCGTCACCAAATTCCCAGTAAGGAAGCAAAGACGCTGAACCCTAGAGGTCAAAGTAACTGAGTATCGCGAGGATTAGTAACTAGTGCCTTTTTAAGTTGAATCCCTCACACTAAAAGTTTTCACATTTCTGTAATGAGCCTCTTTGTAATGCTTTACTACCCAGCACTCATCATGTAGCACCAAGGGGTAAAAAAGGAGTATGATTATGAATGTTGACTCTGCTCTAGTCCTTGTCAGTCATCCGTCATAATGTTTTCATAATGTTGAATGAAATAATATGCTTCGTATGTGATGATAAAATTCAGCATTTCACTGCTGGTGAGGCAGCGGATTGTTTCACGGATTGTTTACATTTCCTCATAGGAAGATCTGAAAACCAGCTTTGTTCTTTTTTTGACCTCCGTGATGAAGGTTGTAGATGTATATGTTTCAGCTCCTGTCAGTTTAACCTGACTGAACCATTGAACGGATTTTCACAGAACTCGGTAGAAAGATGGAACATGGGCCAAGAAAGAAGCCATTAAAGTTTGGGGAGGATCCAGGAATTTTGTCACTTAATTTAATAATGTGAGAGATTGTTTGTTTTCCGTTGACATTTTCATAAATTTCTCAGGGAATAATTAATGGATCTTGGTGAAATGAATCAGGCATATTTAGGGACCTGCTATCTATGAGTGTGTGTAATTTGGTGCAGCTTGATCATATTTACGGGCACTGTTGGGCCTTGGCAGTGGTATGCGCTCTACTGAATGCCAGTCTAGTTCTGTTTATTTTTCAGCGGAACCAATTGGATCCAAATTGAACATGTCATATTCTGCGTTTGTACGTTTGATTATGTAAATGAGATATATCAGTTTTTACCTCAATGCTCTTCCCCCTAGTTTGAATTGGTCATGTGTCAGTTGTACAAGAAATAAACGAGCTTGGCGCACCGATCAGGAATCATCAACATTTTGATTAAAAAATCTGTGGTTATAATTAATCAAGTTTCTCAGTGTAAATCTTTAAAAAAAAATGGGCAAGACTTTATGTGTTGTGTTTGATGCTCTGGTGAAATAATTTCAGTTTGTTAGTGGTTTTAACATTTTCCATTTCTGAGCTGTGGCAGGAACATGTAAGTCCACAGAGAGTAACTTGATGATGAGGTTATTTCAAATGAACAGTTAACCTTGAACATTTTTTCTCATCAAGACATTGCTTGCAAATGTGATACTTTAACTTCTCAGTCTTGTGCGCTGTTGTGGTTAATGCCTTACTTTTGTGTATGCAGAATCATTGGCAGGAGAACACACAACAGGCAGAATATATCTACTTTTAGGTACATGCACGCAGGGAAAATTGTAGTTTGGGTTGTCAAATGTTACAAAAATGTAAACATTTGAGTAGTGGAAAGGTTTCCTGACAGAAACTGTTACCAGGACGTGAGGTTTATTAGAATGCAGTGTGCTTGAGGGAAAATCACAGCCTATTCTCTGTTTGCTGCTCTACTGGTGCAGAAACTTCTTCACTGTGACGCGACCAGTGCCTGGTGAGAAGGAAAGTCTATTTTCAAAAACACAAGTCGGGAGATTTATTACTTTTTATTCCGTACTCTGAATGACCCGGATACAGCTGTGTTTATTTACCCAAGGGCTGCTTCGGTTTGTTCCAGAGCAATCTTCCTAGTGGCGTAAAGCAATCCGCGATTCCCTCTATGGTTCCTCCGCGCCCTGATCCTGACCTCAGCTTCTCACCTCGGCTCTTAATAACCCATCATCTCCGTCAGCTCGTCCCATGGTCTTTTTCAGCCGGAGCCGCTCTCACCAAGGGAAGGGTGTCAGTACTGGAGCCACTTTGCTCCAACTCCCAATGCACAAAGTGAGAAAAAGTACATGATACACACATACACACAAACACACACACACACTCTCGTCGATAGATGACCCCCACAACCTCTATATCCCTGCGCAGCCTCCCTCTCCCCTACTACTCACACACTGACAGTGGAGGTAGCTGTGGAGAGTGACATTAGGATTCAGCAGCAGGCCTGATGAACACCAGCGAGCAGCCCAGGAGGTCACTACTGCGAATTAATGAAATATACATCTTCTCCACTGCAAGGCAGCTTCCAACTGAAGCTGCAGCCCCAAGATTAGATTTGCGAGGGCACACACATACACACATACACACACGGGAGTGTACAGTACACTTTCTGAATACACATGCTAGCGCGCAGGATGCACACGATCCAAGATAGTGTCAAGCTATTTAGCCGTAGCGGGGCAGAGACCACAGTACAAGCTCAAATGCACAGATGTAGTGTTTTTATTTCCCCTCCTCTCTACTAACCTTGCCACGGCTCCGAGCTCGAACAGAGCACACGTTTGTTTATCTACCAACACTGTCAAGAGTGCAGTTCCTCCATCTTCATTACAGAGCAAAAGGCCCCAAATGCTGTTTTAATGGTAGCTTTTATCAGCTGTCTCCCAGCGCAATGTGTCCTCAGAGCCACACAGCAAATTTACACATGGGCTTATGCCGAGGATCTCCAACTGAAGGGTTTTTAGCTGATAAAGCCTCCAGGGGTGGATGCGGTTATGTATGATAGATGGGGAGAAGGTGATTTGTTGTTCGCAGCAGTCAGGGGGTGTGGAGTATGTGACATCACTCTCAATAGGACTTGTTACTCTCTCTTTAGACTCTCCATACTCACAGTGTGGTCATATGTATGCATGAGAGCAGTGGCGGATCTAGGATTTTCTAAATCAGGGTCCGTAAAGGGGCCACAATTTACACAGAGGGGGCAATTATATGTCCGACATCCATTCCTGATTCAGTAAAGTGCACGTTGTCATTCCCTGTTGTAGCGCTGTCAGTTTTCCCAAAATCTAGTTCAAACGAATTTGATATGCAGGCAAGGTTGACTATTTGACGTTGCTCTTGCATGTCTGTTGTGCCTCCTCAGCTGCTGCCAAGAGGTGAACCCACATATTTGTTTTAAAGCAGTTGGATGTTACAAAATCGACAAACAGCCTCAACTTTGATCATTACTTTGCCATTTAAAACCCAAAATACGCTCACGCCAGTTCTCAGATGCTCCGGTGTCATGATTGTCAGCTCAGGATCGTTTTTTTTTCACTAGCATCCTCCATTTTCATAGAATAATAACGTAACATCAGTGATTTACTGTACTTATGGGTCAAGAGGGCATGCAGTAGGTCAAGCTGACAGTGGTCGCCCACTGCTGGATCAGGAGACAAACTACTTCAGACGACCAGATGTGCTTCTGGACTGAATATTTTGAATTTAAAATGGGTCATTACAGGTCGATTATGAACTGAAGTTTGAATTAATGTTTCAATTTCTAATAACAAGTGACAGCCCTACCTTGTTTGTTGCTCTATAGCTTTGAGCAAAGTCACACATCATTGAACAATGTGTTCCTTGTGCAAGCACATTGTGTTATTCAAAAAGCTTAGAAAATAAAAAATCTTAATAATTTATATATTTATTGTTAGAATTGTCAATAAGAGACTAGTTTATTTAAAAGACTACAGGCAGGACTGGGGACCTTCAGGGGAAAATTTAGTTGGGGCCAGTGCCTCCCTGACCCGGCTCCTGGATCAGCCCTTGCATGAGAGAGCTTTTCATTGGCTCCTGGCTTATAACAGAGTGATGAACATTAAATGTAAGTTTGGAAACATGCAGACGAGGTTAAGGGGAGACAGCCCAAACTGAGAGAGTGTTGACAGCAGTGAGGAGAGCAGGGGAGGCTTCTCTCACGTCTGTTTTTAATCTGAGCTAAAGTGGCAGAAAAAAGGGGCACTTAGGCAGAGAGCACACAGAGAAGTGATCTTAATGTCTTTTTGCTCGAGAAAGTTTCAGTAAAATCCAGACACAGTTTCGAGGGGGGAATAGATGAGGAGCTGATGTGTAATTAGCTCCTCATATTAGTTTGCCTGCAGTGTCTGCTCTCTACATTTCTCAGGTTTTATTTGGTATCGAGCATTAACAGTTCAGTTAAAACACCCGAGGATAAATTTGGGTTTTTATGTTATTATCTGGCACGTACAAATTGTGATCATGAATTATCAGAGCCAATGAGGCTAATTAGCTTTTTCACAGACCAGGCACGGTGGAGACGTTCATCACGGCCACCTCGACTCTCCATCACTAAGACTCTTATGATGTGCATTACTTAAAAGGGATTCGACAAACGTTTATATCAACTTTATTAGGATTAAGAATGGCCACAAGATGCGACGGTATTAATCTCGCCAACCAATTAAAGGAACAATAAATTACCGAAGACAAAAAGGGGCTGTCAAGCTAACGAAAGCCTCGGAAAACAAACAAATCTTCAGCTTCTACTTCAGTAATGAAAAAACGAACAACATGAATAACTATCTCTGTAACACATCGCTGCTAATGAAGATACAACAGCTACACGCAGAGTCACGAATAAACGCATATTGATCGGAGTGGAAAGAAAATTGTATCTGACTGATAGTAAAACTGAGTAGTGACCTGATGTTTGTCCTGTGATGCATGGAAGAGCTGACCTCAGTGCAGCTGGACTGTGTATGAGTGATAGAGCATCGAGTTGTGAGTGGAACGTGTTTGATAATTTATTATTGCAACCTGATTATTTCAGCACACGTGTCTTAACTCAAATAACCTCAGCAATGTTAGTACAGGGAACATGTTACAGCTTGAATTCATTAACAGGAAGTCCAACAATCGTACCTCCCTTGTCCAGAAACATTTGATATGTAGTTTTTAAGTTCATCGAAACATGAACAACATGTTTGTGTAGTTGTTTGTTTGACCATTTCAAATCTGCAGACATAAATCCTTTAATGCAAGCTTCTAGAAGCTCGCATTAAAGGATTTATTTACTGTATTGACATTTTGGAACACATGACTCTTCCTCAGAGATTTAAAAATGTGAACTGGTCTTTGCAAATTCTTGAGCGTCCAATCTTGTATTTCTTGCTGGACTAGCTTTCCCTACTCTTTAAATTGTGGACTAAACCCTTGGCATGCGTGCTTGGTCTTCACTTTGTTGCCTTTCAATGATGTTGCTGTATGTATGTACCGCAAAAGATTTTCTTTAGAAAATGGTTTATTACACATAATGAGAAAGTTGTGTTTATTGCTGTATTTGTTAACAAACTCCTCATGTGCAGTGACCAATTAAAAAGTTGAAGTATGCTGTATGAATAATAGATAATGAATGACAATATTCTCATAATTTTAATTGTCTTTGTAAAAGTTTTTATCATTGTTGACAAATACTGTACAATACTAAACACTATATTGATAAATACAGTTTATATGCTCCTAATGAATCTGAAGTGAAGCTATTGATATGTTTTTACATTTTTTAACACATTATTTTCATGCCTAAATGTGCAAAGTAAAAACTTTTTAGCAGGTTTACTGTGTAGCTGTTATTTCAAGAGTTAACTGCTGAGAGCGTATTGTTGCCGGTGGGGTATCAACTTTTCTGTAACATGATTTTGCATTACAATTTCATTTTGTGCTAAACTTTAACCTGGGGCTGCTCTGAGGACCGTGGCCCTTTGGCAACACACAACTCAGAACACATCAAAAAAACCTTTATTATTTGTTTTGCGTGTTTCTATTTGTTGTAATGCTGCACATCACCACAGTCTCACTTGCATTGGCGTATTAGGAGCCGTCAGTTTCCAAGGTGGCGGCTGCAGAAAAGATGTAGCTCAGTTCCCTCCTGTGTGCATGATGTGTGCGATGTGTGCCACAGCCCTCGCCGAAACACCCACAGTGATTTGCTCTTAATTATTCCATCTTTAATTCTAACCAGTGTAAATTAATAGTCAGCCATGCACTACTGCTCCTCTGCAACTTCAACTTTACATGTGTCTGATCACAGAAATGATCAAATTAACTGGAATCCCAGCTGCCTTGTGGTTTCTTCATCCTTGCTGAGAATAAGTGTGTGTGTGCTTGAGTGTGCGTGCGTGTGTGTGTGTTTGTGGGGGGTACAGAGCGAGCAACAGACAGAGACGAAGTGAGACAGAATGTACTTAAGAGATTCCCTCTCCCTGTCATCATCTAAAAGTCATAAAAACATAAAATTGTGATGAATTATAAAAATTACACAATAAAACGAAGAAACATACACATTAAGCTAACAGTTACACACACACAGACACAGCGTACAAGACCCAGCGCTGTTGGGCAGCCAATTACAGGAACAGCCTGCAGGGGAGGAGAACAGGGGAAAGGTGCAGAGATGAAGAGTGTTGTGGCAGAAGAGTGGCCCCTGATTCCCATCAGCTGCTGATGTAAAACTCAGAGTCTTATCATTGCCTCTCCGCGGGCCCTGAGAGAGCCAGCGTGGCTTTTTCCAACTTCTCCCTTCCCCTCTCCTTTTCCTCCCTATGCCCCTTTTTTTTAATGGGCAGCCTGTTCTTCCCCGACTCCGTCTCCTTTACTTGGAGAGAGTCGGGCCGCTGTGCACAGCAGCGAGACAGCGCTCTGATGGACGTGCTCTCGTGTTTCTCTCTGTCTCTCCCCGTTGTTCTCTCGTCTCTCCGTCTCCCATCCCTCTCTCTGCGTGCCTCGTGCTCATAACATCCCACATAATGCCCTCCCTTTGTTTCTCGCAGCTCTCTGTCCTTGGTCTGCTTTTGTGTTTTTTTCCCCTCTCAAACTGTTCAATAACATTTGTCTTCACGCCTCTTCAATCTCTTCTCGCTGTTTGATATCTAGGAGAGGGAAGAAAATAGCAGAGCTATACTGACCTGCCATGTACAGAATGTTTTCTCTCTCTTTAGAGTATGAGCGTTTGTGTGCGAGCACTCTGCCTACCCTCACTTTATGCAATTTTATATCTTCTTCCAACATGGACCTTTGGCTCTTCCTCCTCTCTTCATGTTTTTTGTGTTGTTTCTATCATTATTATTGGTTAAATAAATGTCCTAAACTCCTGTGTTTCTCTTGGCAACTGTGATCAAGTCCCACAGAGCAAAGATCCTTTTTCTTGAAGAAAACTGCTGCTTCACTTTCTGCGTGGCCAAGGCCATTTTACTGCATGAATGGAGATCCGTAATTGCAAACCAGCAGTGAGTGAAAGTGTTTACAGTACATGTGTACTTGTGTTGGCTTTGCTCATTTGGTGTTAGTGCTGATATGCCTGAGAGAAGGGTTTCATAGCCAGGAAGGGGCTCAGAGGGCAGAAGATCTGCCGTGCCTTGACTGTCAGTCTCTGCACCCTGTAATTTTTGCCTTTCCCCCAATAGCATAGCTCATAGGAGCAGTGAGCAGCTATTAACTGAGGTGTTAAACCCCATGTCAGACACTGAAATATTACACCGTGCAGAAAAGAGGTAGCTCATACGGAGAAGAAGTGGCGAGGTGAAGGAGAGGAGGAGGAGGAAGGGTACAAGGTGTCTTGCATCCTCTGGTATGACTGTAGTGTTTGTTTTGGGTGGGTGGAGTGGGATGTGTGCAGACGAGGAGAGCGGCACAGAGTCATATTTAGAAGGCAAAGATGCTGTGACTTGTGTTGAGTGTGTGTGTGTGTCTGGGTGTGCAGGAGAAATCCTTGGATGTCCTTGGAACTTTAAAGCTATAAGTCTTTTGTCTGTGTCTGTTATTTTAGGAGACTTTATGCTATAGGGTTCAATCACAGTGTCTTTTAAGGCAGACACTGGTGTTTTTGTGTAGAAAACATGCCACTCTATGTATTGATCTTTTTTTTGATTATCATTATAAAGCTCAGAAAACAGATATACTGTCAAATTGTATAAATGAAGAGGGTATTATACATAAAGATGTTCCGATTCTAGCAATGGAAATGCCCCAGATGCTGCCAAAAATGCCGGATTGGGCATTGGCGAGTACGTGAATCTATGTACTGATCCAATACCATGTCTTTAAAGTGTATTAGTTACACCCGGATAAAACTGCATTCTTCCCCACCAAAAATCACTTCTTCTTCACCGCTCTTAAAAGGCACTTGTGCTGTGCTGTACTGCCACTGGCAAGTACTGTTTTTATAGCGGTGAAGAAGACATCTTTTCTCATAGCATCAGCCAGAGCTCTTGACAAAACGTTAGCAGTCTGGCAATATTTCACGCTGGAAAGTCCCACAGGTAAAACAGCGACGTTTACCGTCTGCAAGGCTTCAGTTGTGAAGAAGAAATTGTTGTGTATTGTTTGATCAATTTATTTGTACTATTTGTGAGACTTCCATACATGGTCAGTAGCATACAGATGTTAAAGTAAGTTATCCAAGTTGTTTTTATTTTAAATGCACTTGCATCAGTCTGGATACACAAAGTCCAGGTGTCAGAAGAGGTGTTTGGTTGGGAAATTGCTATCAGAAGTGCTCCTTTAATAAATATGAACCACAGCCACTCTCCCCATAATTATCAGAGATAAGTCAATTTGGTCCGTTACATGGGAAAGCGAGTACATTTTCCTAATTAAGAGTGCTGCTGAAACAAAATATTAGACCTTGTAGTGGCATCACATGTGTCTTTCCAGATGGCTGCTACAGTGCAGGCGATAATGGTCCTTTTGGGACGTGATCACAAGGTGCACAGATGATCAGGCTGAAGAGGACAAAGACAGATGTCTAGTACTTTGACGTCAGATCATGTTTTCAGAATGTTTTGGTGTGGTTTTGTTGTGAACCCCAATTAGAGTTGGGCCATCTATCTGTCGTCTACCTACTACGCCGCCAATTTTTTTCCCGGATAGCTTGGGGGTGGGGGGAGAAAGACAGATATTCATATTATAATGGTTGATAATGAAGTAGCAGAGGCAGAGTTGTTGTGACATTTAATATCTAGTCAAGATACAACACCTCCCACAATGCACCTAATCTTTTGTCAGACCCCGATCTTCCTCCATCCTCTTCCTCCACATCTTTGAAATTCCATTGCCATAGTCCGCACACACAGGATTTCTGTTAAATGTCTTCAAGCCCAAGCGAAGACATCATCAGGGTTGTTTTGTCAGTTTTCAGAAACGTCCATCCAGAGCCACAGATATCATCATCCGTTTCCACTGGAGGCTGCGCAGTACTTCTTTGGCAATTTGGCAATCACGGTGGTGCAGTGTTCAGCAAGAAGGTTCTTGGTTTGAATCCTGGGTCGGCCGGAGTTTGCATGTTCTCGTGTCTGTGTAGGTTTTCTGCAGGTTTCACTCCAGCCTCCTCCCACAGTCCAAAGAAATGCAGAGTGGGGTTAGGCTAATTGGAGAATCTAAATTGGCCATAGGTGTGAATACGAATGTAACAGTTTTTCATCTCTGCGTGTTGGCCCTGTGATGGACTGGCCACCTGTGCTGGCGGTGTCATCTGGGATTGGCTCCAGCCTTCCCGCAACCCTTAAAGGATAAGCAGTGTAGATAATTGATGGACGTGTTGATTGGTCTGTGCAGCCTTCATCATATGATAATGTGGAGAAGCTGGTTGTTAACAGAAGATGTAGCCAACAACTGCATAATGGTGTACCCTTAAAAAGTAAAGCTTCTCCCTCAAAGGCACTTAATTAATGTATGTGTGTGAGCGTATGTACATGCGAGAGTGAGATCCTGACCTAGAGAGACCTCACACTGCTTCACATATCTGCAGCTGTGGAGGGAATGACGAGGAGGGGGATGAAGGCTGGTGGAAAACAAAGGTTTCGACAGACATCGAGAGACAGGGACAAACCGACGGGCAGGCACAAAGGCAGAGCTCGGGGAGGTGCTAAGTGACAGCTTGGGATAGAAATGAGCGACTTCAGTGCATCGCAGCATTCATGTTCTCGACTGCCAGTGAAAAGGCCCCCTGGAGACACAGGTGACGTGACAAACGACGAGAAAGAAGAGCGGGTGAAGTATCTCGGAATTTCATCACCCACAATGATTAAAGTCGATTTTTAAAAATCATTCCATGTGATCTGAACGTCAAGGTTCATTGTGTGCGTTTCAGAACGAGCGCGTCTTTGTTATTTGTGACTTTGTGGTACCATAGATCTTCTTCTCCGAATGTTTACCTTCTCTGAGGCACCAAGTGCCCGTCCTAAGGGACCCAATCATGAATTGGCGACGTGTAACACTCGCAGGGTAGAGGCGAGGCAGAAACAATGTGCTGGCATATAATGAGAGGCTAAAGTTAGGTTAGCCCTCCAGAGGATTATGATGCACAAAAGCGATTGGGAAAAGTGATATTTAATGTTTTGAGGAGCTTGAAAGAAAAACAAAGCAATCAAGAAGAGACGCAGCGGAGAACTCACATGCAGCATTACTGTTTGGCACTTTTCCGATGAATATGCTTCTTGAAAATTCATTAAATTTAAAGCCAAGTTCGTATTTTAGCCAATTAACTACAATCTGTCTCTCTATACCATGTCTGACCTTCCACGATAAGCAATCATGGCAGCTACAGAAATGGCAAAGCAAGTGGTAAATTGAGACAAATCTCTACATCCAAGCACCAGTGTGCGGAGGTCATGTATTGAATAGAGGAATGCATTAGTTATGCAGAGTAAATCTACATTTCCACACTTCTGTAAAAGGAACAAAAGGGTCTGACCTTGAGTGTTTTTCACGATGGTGTGGCGGCGGCGGCAGCTGCAGGATAATTTTCAACTGTGATGTTAATAACATTCATGTGGAGGATGTATATGAGTAAAAACCATGATGCATGATGGGATGGAAACATCCATGCTGGATTTCGATGGGCTCTTTAATGGGTTTCTCTCCAACTGTGGGCATTGGCGTGTGTGTGTGTGTGTGTGTGTGTGTGTGTGTGTGTGTGTGTGTGTGTGTGTGTGTGTGTGTGTGTGTGTGTGTGTGTGTGTGTGTGTGTGTGTGTGTGTGTGTGTGTGTGTGTGTGTGTGTGTGTGTGTGTGTGTGTGTGTTGGACGAGTCATACATCATTGATTACATAGCCATGTTCTAACCTAGCAAACAGACTCTTGTTTGTCTCTGTGCTGCACTTATTGATTTTGATGAAGTCTTTTGCTCCACTCAGCCTATTGTTTGCCTCAGCCTATTAGAAAGTCTCATTTGGCTTCATAATACGCTGTGACCGCCTCCTGACGTGAACACTATTCTCTCACTAATTCAACATGAGCAGAAACAGACAGCTCCGATTCGCTCACCAGTTGTGCGTGTTAAAACTCTGAGGGGGTTCCATCAACCACACATTGATATGTGCACATAGTCTCACACACAGTCTCATATATATATACACACGCACACACACAGGGCGACACACATCCATTCACACCACCCACTGTTTGAGGAATAGCGATATTAATGACAACAGAAGTGCCGTCCAGTGTTCATCAAACCAACTGGCATCTGGTGCCTTGAAAGGAGAATTAACCTTATTTTCATTATCTTTTGCTTTATTAATATCACAGGGCCTATATCATATTGATCAATTAATATCAATATTACGTGACATAAGCTTCAAATGGTTCAGGTACTCCTCTTGTCAGCCTTCGTATCAAACTAGGTTGATCAGTTTCAGAAGGGATTGGTTGGTCTGGGATTCTGGCAAACATACAGCTAATGCCTTCTGCACACCAAAGGGTTTTTAAATCATGAGAACACTAGCACTAGACTAGCCTAGACTATTTTTGAGTTTCAAGTCCGGAGACTTGAGAAATCACAGAAATGTACATGATCAAGCGTGACTGCCGGCCTGGTTGTGCTTGTTTTTTTAATGTGTCGCGCTCACAAACGTAATAAAAGAAGCACTCATACACATTCTCTTGAACTGTCCACTTGTGGATCTCTGTCACAGGAGACCAAAGTCTTATTTATACTGTATGCCGCCACGTTTTGGTATAAACACAGGCATAAGCAACATCCGGTTGGTGACGCTTCCCTGTCAGCTCGCTCTCATTGGTCATTGCGGTTCATGCTCACTCGCCCGATTGATGAATCTTTCCTGAAATTGGCCCAATTATCTTCTTGTGTCCACCAGGCATTTTCCGTGGTAATGGATTACATGGGCCAGCCTTTGCTTCACAAACACATCAGTGAGGCTTGTTGCCATTTCATTAACTGCCCTTCCTTGATGATCACTTTTGACCCCGGCCTACCAGGAACACCCCACATCACCCGCCATTTTGGAGAAGCTGTGATCCAGTTGTCAAGCCTTATCAATTCATCCTGTGTCAAAGTTGCTCAGATCCTTAAGCCTGCAGGCTTTTCCTGCTTCCAACACATCAACTTCAAAAACAGACTTGAAGCCTAGTAAATCCACTCTCATTAAAACATTTTGTTTTGAACTGGAACAATGAAATTCAAATTAAAAGCGACAACAAAGGCCCTTCAGCTCAAGACTTGACCTCAGGCCCTTCAGCTCTATCATTTCCAGCAATGAGAAGGTTATTTTGTCAGTGCAGTGACTTATCGTACTCCTGTTACAGACATAAAAGCACGCCCAATAAAACGAATGATGTGAACGATTCAACTGTTTATCTGCAGCTTCTTTTCTCCTTCACCGCTGTGGGGAGGAGGAGGGGCAGGGATTGCTTCTATTGACAGGATTCCACCTGAGAGGCTCTCCACAGATTCTTAACTTCCCTCAGACCCTCCTCGCGCCTGCAGCTGGGAGGCAGGAGAAAGCTCTGCTGTTGAAATATGTATGACTTGAAAAAAACAAAAAAAACAGGTAGAAAGGGGGAGAGGGTGAGGGGGAGGGTGACACAGCATGACTGCACACATCAAGGTGACATGCTAGTTATTCACATTAGATCCCATTTGATCGAGGTGACATGTTAGTTACTTTCATTAGATGCCATTAAACAAGATTTTCCGTGTCACAGATCAAGTAGAATTCCTTCTCTGCTTTCATGGCAGCAGACACGAGCCTGACGTACAGTACGTCGGTGCAGACGTCAAAGAACCCGTCCTTCTGTCTCTTCTACACTGTTCTGTAGAGCAGTGCAGCACAGCAGCACTCGTCTGTACTGTACATACACCAATTCTTATTTGAAAAATGCAGAAGGCAAAACAACAGTTGCATGTACTTTGGGAACATTACGTTATTTAATTATGTATGTTTTTTTTTTATATTCAGAGATAGCTTAAACATGACTTGAAAGATATAATCAGCAGTGCATCATCCCTTACTGAGTGAATTTGGCAACCTATGCATTTGAAAATCTCATTGCAGAATATTTTTTTCTGAATTTCTTTGCCTAAAAACCCCTGGATCAATGTTCAGATGAATAGTATTAAGAATGCTGCTTCTCAGTTTAAACATTCATGAACTATAGACTTTCAATTACTTTGCCACATAGATTTTTAAAAAGCTTTATTTTCTCTCAGCAGTCACTGTGTGGTAGTGTACACTCACGTAATGGGCATGCAAAGTAATTGGAATAGAGTTTATTTGCAATATGTTTCATCAATAATAAATATATTTTACTCACTAAAAACAACATGATGGTGAAATAATTAACAGGTTTTGTCACCATTGTTTGTTTGCCACCTGAATATGGCTATTGCGTCACGTGCAATGCCACATTTAATAAGGAGATTCCATTTTGAAGTTATCAAGTTGTATTTTTACTGGACATTCTAATATGTCCAATAGTTACTGTATTTTGGCTTCAGCTCACACACGGCCAGCAAAATGACTTTCTCCACTAGATATTTAGCTGTGTTCACGAGAATTGTTTGACCCTCTTACCCTGATTAAGGAAACCATGTTTGTGAAATATATGATGTTCAGAAATCCGGTTACCTCGGAAGGCTCGACGGTAATCAGATTACTTAAGTGCTTGCAAACACACTGAATTCAAGATCCTGCAGGCCCCTTACACTCTGTCGCTACCGCAGCACTGGATAAGCAAGGGAAGAGTCGATGAACACGGGGACGTTTCCGGTGGCAACTTCCCATGCTGACGGACAAGAAGTGTCAACAGCTCAAAGAGATTTGCTATGAAAAGCTAGAAAAGTTCAGGTCAGCTCCAGCATTTGTCAAGATGCAAAGACAACATGAAAAAAAAGCCATGACAAAACTCTCTGCTGCTCTTTTGTTCTTCTGTCTGTCTCTGAAACTAGATCTCCTTGTCTTAACCTTCACAGAGCTACCTGCTTTAGCTTGACAGGTGAGTCGGAGGATAGAATGAATACACACCGGCTCATACACATATATACACACACTTCTTGTCAGGACTCCCCAAAGGCCTGCTGTCTGTTGAGGGGCAGATGAAGGTATAGCAAGAATAAAAACCAAGTGTGTGTCCATGCACATAAATGTATTTGTGTGCGAGAGAAACCCTTTTCCTCTGAGAGAGTCATTACTTGGTTTTCCGCATTGGGAATTGACATTTCTTTCCTTTGCTTGCCATTTCACAGACAGAGCCATGACTCTCTTGTCAAAACACACACACACCCCTCTCATTTTGAATGGCTGCACAAAAGTTTTCACACACAAGTGCATGTTAATACACACAGACGCACACACATGCACGCACACGCTATCCCTGCAACTTTTAGTAGGTCAACCCCTTAAGGGTGGCCCAAACTTACACTCAGGTAGGAACACAATGCATATTTCTAGATGCATGCAGCCTAATTAGGAAAAGAACAAAAAGATCACATACTCATGTACCTAGTGTTTCTAATTAAAGGAAATACCTCATTTTCCTCTCATACCTATTCATGACTAGAATAGACATTGAAGGGGGGAAAAAGTCTCCAAGTACAAAGTAGAGTTGTTCTCCGCCTCAGGTGATTTGTCTCTGCCCCAGGGCTTAGGCCCACTCGCTCTTAAGGAGTTTCACTTTTATTATTCAATTTTTTCTAGCTGGTGGAGCCATCTTTATCCCTCTGTCTGTTCACATTAAGTAGGAGAGTGGATCAGCAGGAGGGAGAAACAGAGGGAAATGAGCAGGAGCCAAAGTCTTGTGCTTTCACAGAAATGGACGTCTCTTTGACTCAGTGTTCGGGGCCGCCCCGGCTCCGCGGACATTTTTATCACACTCCTGTCAAGCTCTGCAGAAGTGTGGAGTGAGCACCGCCTGCGGGGAAGATCACACAGGCCGGCGGGCAAAACCGTCGGAGCCCACAACGGGGCTGGAGGGCCTTGATGGGAGGACGTTGACGGGCTGGGGACAATAGACAGAGAGCTCTGTTAGCTTGTCGTGACAGATAGTTAGCCGGTGTTAGCATTGCTCGGCGGGGGAACAGGATGCGTTGAGGGGAGGATAAATACGCAGTGGCACCTGTGTGATAGAAATCCCGTGAGGTTATCTCGCCAGAGTGCCGAGGCTGACGTGCGGGACAGATCTGAGAATAGCTTTTTCGCAGACAGTGGCAACACTTCACTGCCGAACATGATCCAGATGATCCTTTGTTGATGTGTTGTGCTCGAAATACAAACAACCCCCACATGCGTCTGCCAAATGATAACGTATTACAAGTTCACGACATGTTGGGCACTTTTGAAATGAAAAGCAACTCATTCTGAGATTGCCCTCAGGAGATAAAGGCCAAACGAATCTGCACATTTCCCCTAATCAGTAAATCTATTTCTTCGACTCCTTTTCCAGCCCAATTCTTTTTTCTCTCTCTGTCTGAGTCTTTATCATTTTCCAACAAGTACCCACTGATTGCAATGATGTAAGGTAAAGCATGAAATAAAAAATTCCACCCCACACACATGCCTCTTGCAGATAATTCAAGAAATCCAGACATGGCAATCTATCCATTTCAATTTGGGTGAGATAGCCAGCTCCGAAAACAAAATCAATATCCTCGGGTTGAAGAAAATAAAATGACATGACGTGACATGAAGTAATAGGAGCCTGTCAAATAACTAATTGTAGTAAATACATCTATTAACGTATGGATGCATCCAGCACACTGCCACCTGCCCTGAATAGTGAGTGGCGACAGTATGTGTCTGTAGATATTTTTGATGCAACTGATGTTCCAAACATCACTGTGTGTTACGCAAATTTCTAGTAGTAAAGAGAGAGATTGTGTAATTAAAGGAGACAGACATTTTTAAATCAGATTATATAGGGAATGGGAGAAGGAAAGAAACTGTTGCTGGTTTTCTGGGCACATCCCGGCGTACAGCATCAGGAGGGAAGATATCAACTTGTCTCTCAATGATCATTTATCACCTACACAGCTGACAGAGACACCTCAGATATGGAGACAAGCAGGGAGAGCGGCGGAGTGGCAGGTTTGATGTCGTCTTCGCTGCCGTCTCCCTGCAGGCGGTGTTAAGGCACCCTGTCCTTGAAATTACTTATTTATGACTCACCTGATGCAAAAATCCAGTCAGAACTCATTCCCAAAATCATGCTCGCTTTCATGAAGTCAGCCTGTTTCATCTGAGTCATCAAAGCCTGCTCCTGGAAAAAAAGCTTGAGGTCGCTCTGATTTGAAGCCGCATTCGTCTGCTTGTTTGTACCACCTCCTCCCATTAATCACTACATGGGAGGGGGGTTCAGACAACAGACGATAAAACAATGATGCAATCAAACGTCCTTCTTCTTTTCTCCTCGCTGGCTGACAAAGAGAACATGTCCCAGGTGAGTGGACAGTGAACCAATAGCAGTGTATTGATTCAAGCCTTCTCTAATGTACCCATCAAGGATTTCTGTCATTCCTAGGCACGTCAAAGAGAGCTTTGATTTCTGGGATGTCTGTGGAAGAGCTGGCCCTGCGTCTAATCTACCCGCAGTCTGGCTTCAGTATCAAACAATCCCCCCTCAATTATATAAAGTTTCAGACTCGCGCTTAACTCCTTTGCTGCAGCCAGGGTGCAATCAAAAATCATTTCCTTTTTTTTGTTGAGATTAAAAAAACAATACAAACTTTGCATTAATTGCATATTTTTTTGAGGCGTTTTAATTTGGAAGATCATCAATCTCTTGAAATGGCAAATTTCAAATGCTCAATCTTGTACTTGTCAGTGAGCACACACACACACACACACACACACACACACACACACACACACACACCTGAGCTGTCTGTGTCTGTTTTGTTGGTAACTTCCAGCAGTTGGCAAGTCAATGTATTGATGGCTGAATGGGATAGTTGATTCTTCTTGGGGCTCAGTTTGAGGAATACCAAAAGCCCAGCTATACATTTTGACATGTGAAGAGAAAGGGGTTGGGGGCTTTGCTCGCACACAGCCAGGGATCACAGGACTGTGTGAATCAGTAATGGCTGCACACACACACATGCCATGCTCTTTTCTTTCTACTACTTCAGTCTCTCTCATTCTGCCTTTTATACTTCATTCTGTCATTTCCAAATCCAGCACGGCCCCACAGTGTAATGCAGTGAGAAAATAGCCTATCATCAATCTCTGCATCAAGATCTGTCTCTGCTCGATTGGTTTGAAGAAATTATTGTCTTTTAGTGTGCGACAGAAATGTCTGCATACTCCATTTACACAAGACGTGCGTGGAAAAAGGTGTTAAACGCTGTGTATTTAGCTTTTTTGTCTTTGATGGCTTTTGTGTGTGTGGGGGGGGACAGAGGAGAGGGAACAACAAAAGCATCAGAAGCAGCTAGTTTAAGCCGAGCGGAACACAAAAGCAGAAAAAGAGATGTGAGCACAAGTGTGACGAGAACAAATAGGTTCCCTTTTTTGGATGTGTAAAAAGGAGAGAAATGAAGACGGGGAAGCAGACAATAAGAGGAAGTGCAGTGAGAGAGTTGTAGGAGGTCGGAGGTTTTGCGAGGTGGCTCATTTAAAGTAACAACATGAGGCGGTGCTCTTGGGAGCTGGTTGCCTACGCTGGAAGTGTACACAGGAATCCTGTGCATCAAAAAGCAGTTTGCACAGAAGTTCCCCAAACTCTAGGGAATAAATTAATTACAATCTCGTTCGACACTTTGTCTCAGTCTCGGAAATTGAACACTTCTTTGAATTTGATAGTCATAGGTCATGTTTTGTTCGAAGCGTAAATGGCAGAGAGGATCTGTTGTTTGCTTCTTAAGCTCTAACTTTCATCTTTCATCCTCATTTTGTTTCCTGCAACTGTGCAACATTTGTTACCATTGAAGCAGAACTTGAAGGGGATCTATGTAGTCAACACATCTCTAAAACATACTGAGCTTTACAATGAAAATAAAAGGCAGCATTTCTCTGTGCCTCAGCCTGCACAGAGGAAGGTTACTATTTCAAATGTATTTGTAAAAAAGCGTTCTCTACATTTGAAGTCTTAGTGGGATCTTTGCAGAATACACATTCTGTGGTGTTAGACAGCTGATGTGTGAATACATGCATTCATGGTTCCTTTTCAATGGATAGTAAAGACTTGGGCGATCCCCTAGCTTGACGTCTAGGACCACCATTCACTTGGTGACCATTTTTCTCTAACATCAAGCTCATAGTGGGAAGCTCAGTTTCTGTTATCAAAACAATATACACTATATGGACAAAGGTATTGGGACCCCTACACATTACACCTACAGGAGCTTTTATGACATCCCATTCCAAATCCATAGGCATTAACATAGAGTCGGAATAAAGAAAATCCTATTATTCTCAATTGTGCTGTTCTTATAAATGAATGCTAGCATGCTAACATGCTAAGATTGTGAGTACATGTTAACATCAGCATGTGAACATTGTCCTTGTGATCAGGTTAAAACGATGAAGTTAGCTCAGCTGAATCAGGCCTGAATCTATATGTCAGTTCAGCCTAACATTGCCACTAACTGGCTACATAACACTCTTAGTCCGGATAAGCAAGCTACTCTGCAGCCATCTTGGTAGCAGCCCATGGAAGTTATTTCAGGCTAACTACAGATCCATATCTAAATCAATGGGGCGAGAGACACAACTAACCCTTTCAATGGACACCAGTCAAATTTGATATTATTTAAATATCAATTTGAACACATTATGAGCTTTCCCCCAAATAAAATGTTTTCCCCAAGCGGTTATAATCATACTGTACAACCACACATGCAGAGATTCTTACTGACCACACCTACCATCTTCAACTAACCGGTTGATTTAACTTTAGGGCATCTACAGGGGCTCAGAAATCATAACCTGGGTTGCGGAGGCTGGAGGAGCCGGGGGCGTAAGACAGCCCAAAGATTAGGGATGAGCTGCTGAGTAGATGAGGGATAATGGGTAACAGTCTGGTTTTGGATCGCAAGGAATCGCGTGGGGATTCTGAAAAGGCATTCAGGGCTGGATGAGAGAGGAAGCTGATTAACTCCACTTGGAGATTCGAGTAATGGAGGAGGAGGGGCAGGTGAGGTGAGGAGAGAGGATGAACAGAGAGGAAATGGGGAGTGAAGCCAGACAGGGGAGTAATACAAGGAGAAGGATACAGAGGGAGGGAAGAGGGTGTGTCATGAGACACATGATTTCAGATTTTTTTGTTATATTTTTTTATATGTGTTAATTTTTTTTAATTTTATTTTGGAAAATGGTAAGAACTAATGATTGAGGAGAGGGTAGGGAGGGAGATGATTTGGCACATAAAGTTATCAGTAATACAGTTTTCACCTGTCTTGCATGTGCACATACTCCATATGATTATACTTTCATAAATATAGTCTTATTTTGAAACCTTCCTCCTCATTAGCCACTAGGTTTTTATTAAAATCTGCTTTGTTCCTGTTCCACTGTTTTTCCCGCACCTCTCAGTCTCTGATGATTAAACAAACTCAGAAATATCTTGCTCTAAAAACCCACCACTGCTCCTCTTCGTCATGGGAACAAGAGCCTACCGATTTGCACGCACCTCCGGATTTGCTGGATAGTCAGCGAGGCGGTTTTGTTATTGTGTGCTAAAGTGGTTGCGTTTTTATTTCTCTTGGTCCCGGGTTCTGCTTCCTCCGTGCCAGACGTCCTTACCTCTCCCTGCTACCTGCAGCAACACAGGAGCTATTAGACACTCGCTGAGTGATGAGACAGAGCAGTTTTCATTAAAAAGACATTTGGTGAAGACTGGAGGCCTTGAATTGATGCTGAGTGTGAGACACCGACTCGTGTTTGTCTTGGGGCGGAGCTGAGTGACTCATATGTCAGTGTTTCAGACTGCAAAATCGAAAAGATAAAACAATATTCCACTCAAATAGCGAGCCAAGGTTTGATGGCGATTAGAGGCAGGCGTGTGTGTATAGGTGTGTGTCTGACAGTGTTTCTGTGCTGGAAGTTTTAAGTGAGCGAAGGATGGTGTGAAACCATTTGGTGAATTTGAAGAATGTTGCAGAGTGAAACTGAGACACTGAAGCCAACACCTGTAAACTGTGGATTAACGAGAACTAACGGAGGGAGAACTCGCTGCCTCTTGAGCGCATCCACCCCCTCCGCACGCAACCGAAACCCCCATGGTCCCTTGGGATAGGAGCCTCACCCGGGGTACGAATCCACACAGCAAGAGTTGAGTATTGTCATCAGGAGACAGATGTTAGGAGCAGAGTTCAGATGAGGAGAAGTCTCCTCTTTTCCTGCAAGATTTCAAGATATTGACACTAGAAAGCTCACGTGGGAATTCCAGGCTTCCACTCCAGTTTCTTTCAAACGTGAATGTAACTCACTCCCTTGGCAGCGATTCCCACTAGTTTGAAGAATAACGAGAGTGGAGAGGCGATTGTGTAGATTTATTGGTCCTACACGTGGGGCACGTCTCTAACATCCATAACACTGGATAATTCTCGCTATGGCTGCATCTGTCTCCTCGGTTCATTTAAGGTGTTCATGAGAGGGTAACTACAGGTAGAGACAAGTACTGTACGTGATTCCATTTGCATTTGTGCTTTATGCAATGCAAACACAGCACAAACCATTGTGCATCGAGGCCAGAGACGAGATGTCGACAAAACCTTTTGTTTGACGTTCTATCTAACTTTAAAATGAGCAGGACATATATTATTCTAGAATAAGGCCACATTTATTTTTCCTTGTCTAAATCAAGGGTTAGAGGTTAAAGTGGGTCGTATCCTGTTGAGATTTTAAAGTCCCTCCACAATCTGTAAAGTAAATAGACTCAACTTGATCGGCTGTTTGAGGTCTTTCTGGGATCCAATCTCCCAAATAGCTCCTGTCAAAATAAACCACAAAATAGAAACTGTAGCTTGGTTTCGTACGACTGTAGCCGTGTTTTACATTTCATGGCTAACGTGAGCGAGATTGCAGTGTAATACAAATAAACCTAAACGTCCCCGCTAAACCATAATATTTGCATATTGAGGATAGTTGACACCATTTGTCTTTTGTGTCAACATTTTTGTGGATGTGGCTTTTAAGGTAACCACATGTTATTGGAATTATCTATGGGGGAAAAGCTGTCTTGTTTATGTTCAGCTCGACAAGATGCGTTTTGACCTATTAATTATCATATTATATATTAACAGACTGTGCACAAGACGAGCCTCAAGGTGCGGCCATATGTTTTCATCTCTGAAGTTAAACCAGTCAACAAGCTGTCAAGTAAGGCTCAGCTTTTTGCGTTGATATACATCGATGTTTAGAGAACTGTGTGGGCTATAACACCTTGAACACGTAGGTTGCAAAGGTTCAAAATGTTTCCTTGGCAGCTTCAACAAAAGATATAATACATTAAGACTAACAGTTCATATGTGACTGAGAATTTACAGTTGGCGTTAAGATTAAAAACACTAACTATTACTTATACGGCTGAACTTGAAATACATCTAGATTTGCTCTTTATCACTTTTTGCAGACAAAAAGTCAAGTGTGTCGCATAACAACATCGGCGACTAAGTCAACACGCCTGCCGCTGTGAAGCAACTCGAGGAGCTGGGGCAGCGACAAATCAAGCGAAAGCGAAACGTGGCAATGGCACCTTCCCTTTAATGACCACATGTTGAGTTAATGCCACCGCAGATATTTCACAGTTGGGGACCCTCAGGCTCTCATCCCCATAACCTGGGACAACCTCTTGCTGTGAGAACGCAAATGAAGTGGCAATAGAAATGCAAATGAGCCCGATGTGGCACTTCATGCCACTGTTTAAGAACGCAATAACATGCGAGTCGGAGGAGGACCGTCCTCCGTTCGCCTGGAGGCCTCACCATTGCTTAGTCTGCTGTGACAAATGAAAAAGCTGTTTTATGTTTTACAGTGTTAAGTGTTTTCACATTTGCGAGGCAGGTAAGCAGACATGATTCAACGAAAAGTATCTGTGTCTCAGCCGATATGGCTCCATAGTTGTTGTAGTGTCACTTGAATTCACAGCCCACTTGTATGAGCACATAGGGGAAAAAAATGACTCGCTTTGTGTAAGCGGGATGCGGTGTGTTCAAATGTGGGCGACGGGTGAGAAACATTTTGTAGACAGTAAGAGTCAGAAAATTGGGTATACATCGAGGGGATGTGCAGTATAGTTTGATAGGCACAAATGAACAAAGACACACACGTAGGCAGGGCTCTAACTAACACAGACATGCCCCAGAGAAGAAAGGTTAGTCAGTCATGAAATTACTAAACAAAACTGAGGCTTGCAGGCTTCCCAGCTCCTACGTTTTAAATGGGTGTTAAGACCTTTAGATAAGCGGGAGTATGTGTGTCTGATGTATATAAGAGAAATTGTCTGATGATGCCTACGATCAATGATCGCAAAGATTCTGGTTAGAGTGAACCATAACTATTGTATTACTAAAATGTAAATGCTCAAACAAACACCGCAATCATTATTCTTTTAACGATGCTTTGAACTTTGATTTTTATCGAGGGAAACACCACATTTGAATATTTAATTCTGTAGCATTAATCATTCATAATATTCATGTTCTGTAATAGCTTGCGACTCTCAGTAGACCATTACAACCTGCTGGATAAGGGTCACGTAGCTGAGCTAGTAATGGTGCTAGTGAGCTAAATGTTGGAATGAATGAATTAATGGATGCTCTATAGCTCTACTCTCTCCTGATCACATATTTCTTCACCTGGACAACTCACATTACTGCATTTGAAGGAAAATTCTATGTCCCCATTCAGGGGCCGTCTCCTTCAGAGGATGACGCATGTCTGTGCAGCCCAAGAAGAAGGCAGCCTGTTGTGAACCTCAAAGGCCAAAACAAAATGAGAGTCTGGCCCACAAAGGTTCTTCGTGATCTACGGCACCAGCTTGTCCTGCCCTTAGCGTCATTGCCTAGCAACAGAGCTGCAGTTGGACATGTTGAGAAAGTTTTAATGTTCTGTAGTTTCTTGACGTGTACCATTAGTTGTTTAAATTTAAAAGAACATCAGGCATCCCTCTCTTTCTGCCATCATTATCTCGTGAAAAACAGTTGGTCAACGAAGCTCAATGAGTCCTGGGATAGGTCGGGCCTTTAAGGATCCACCCATTGAAGTCTTTGTCGTGGGGATAAAAGGACATTTGTTGAAAAAGGATTCTGCGCGCCACTTTGAAGATGTGCCTCCTGAATTGGGACACGGCTTTTACATGAAGTTACTCATGGGTGGATTTAAAAACAAGGTTTATCATATGTGTAGCCCAACTAGCAAAACGCCACCAAATATTATACCACTCATGTCCTCACCTGCTCCAACTTGTGACCACCACCTTCCGGCCCTTTGAGCGTGCATTCACCAAGGATACTGGGAGGGGGGGTTAAGATTAGCTGCGGAGGCTAACTTCTTCCATTAGCTTCTGCTTGGTAGTGGGCACGTCCTGTCAGGAGGCCTCACAGCAGCCAGGTGAGCGTTTTGCGGTGCTAGTCAGCTGCAGCTCAATTGTGTGGGAGAGCTCAGCTGCAGTCATCGTTTTATCGCCGATCAAATGTACCATGGTCAAATTATTTCTTGGCCTGTAGGCTAAAAGGCTGAGAACTGGAAACAGCTCCTGTAGTCAGCGAAGAGACATGACCTGGATTTGAAAACACCCTAAAAGGAGAAATCTAGGTACATACTGAGAAAGTAAATAATAGAAGACTTGCAACAAGTCAACAATCTGAGAAAACTGAAGCAAGTGTGTTTCAGGTTAAACTTTTCCCATTAAATATGTGCATTCCTAATAGTAAACTTTTTCTTACAGGTTTGTATATGTGTTGTATTTCTCATACATCGACATTATATTTATAATTTATTTGTGTATCTGTTGTGATTATTACAATCTAGCATCATAATTACATGATATTCAAGATCACCGGCCCATTGATAATAAGACATAATTATCAAACATGAAAACATAATGAAATACATTTGAATAAACAAATTTATTTTAAATTGATTAACACATTTTGACAAAAGGAAAGCAGTTGTTTTTTTACAAAACAAAACTGGAACCATACTTGCAAATTGAAACTGTTCTGTGGAACAGCAAAACATCTCTTTGCTTAGGAGGACTGAATATTAAAACATACCATCATTAAAACAGAAGCAGTATTTTATTTGTAGTGCATGTTTTGTCCCTAGTGTCAGGAATCAGCGCTGTACAGAGTTCTGGGCAGCGCTGAGTTGAGCGCCTCATTAAAGCTCTCATCCGCCTCCTCTTCTTCTACCCTTGTACAGTTATGCTTTCTTCTACGTCCACTGATTTTTTTCTGTAGGCTTTCTGTACTTCTCCTCCTTCCATTCATCCCTAACTAATTCCTCCTCCTTGCAGAGCGGCCGCCAGTCCAGCTCTTCGGCAAGCGGGCCTTGGACCCTGAGTCCTAATCCCCTCTGTGGCCTGAGAACGAGAGGGTGGACAAAGAGGGGGCTTATATTTTCGCCTCTGGAGTTTAAGGCCTTGACTTAAAGTAATTATTCATCTTGAATGACCCTGATGACAGGTGGCTGCATTGTCAGAGAGCCGCACAAGACCTCTGGCCTTCCTTTTCCAACAGAGAGGTCGGGAGAAAAATAAAACTCCAATGGAAAAATAAATGAAGAAGACAGTGATGGTGTGAGTGTGTATTTGCGTGACCTCCACACTCCACATACTTAAATCCCACGACTCATTTCAGCATTAAATTATCGTCTGTTTATCATAATAGCAATATAAATATGTAACAGCAGGCTCATATGGTGAGTTCTTACTGAAGATGCTCCCCTGGGAGTGGTGAGACTTAACAGACTAACTCGGTACAACTTAATTGAGTTGGCAATCGGAGAAAAACTCCCAAAATAATCCCAGCATTCTGACTCCTATCAGGTGTGAACAAAAAGCAGCCGCAAAGATGCATGAGCGTAGGTGTTCACAATGCTTTTATAATTGTCCAGGTTTGTTCTTTTTGCTTAGGCGAGTCCAGAACAAGGATTTACTTTTATTGCCATGGAAACAAAACAACAAAAAAGGCTTAAGAATTAGTCTCTTCAGAAAGCAACAGCAACGCAAATACCAGTAGCCACTTTCTCCTGTAACAACCTGCACTGAATATTTCACATCGAGCCTCCAGAGGGTTTCACAAGCGCCGGCTCTCAGCCAAACTGCCAACTACTCATTGAAGTCCAGCCAGCTACTTTATTACCGCATTTCCTCAAACAGTGAATAGGGTCTTTATTTACCTCCCTTTGCCCTGATTCTCTGTCCTCTGGGATGCATACGCAGTGCAAACTACTCCACACACACACACACACACACACATACACACAAAAACACACACGTAGCAAGTAGAACTGAGACACAGTGAACCAGTGTCAGTGCAGTAAAAGGTTGAATGCCAATAAAGTACTTTATTAATCCACTTGTTAAACATCTAGAAAAGTGATATTTTAAAATGTTCTGTCTGGCAAACTCTTGCAAACTTTGATTTTGACATTTTAGTTTTTTCTTTCCACGGTGTAACTATTTCATCTGTAATCCTCAGGCAGTAAATATCACCATATTTTGTTTTTTTACAGCTCTGCGCTGTCGATGCATTATGTTTTTGAGTTGTCTGTCTGTCCCATTTTTCTGAATACGACATCTGAAGAACACCATCAGAGAATTTTTTCTGATAACCTGGACTCGAAGATTAACAGATTTGATTTTGGTGGTTGAAGGTAAAGGTTAGGGTAACCTCACAAAAATCGTTTTTCCCTTGTGAACCCGTTATCTTAAGAATGCCTTGAGATAATCATTTCAAATTTTGCACAAATGCTCATGTAGACTCAGGTTTTAACTGGTTAAATTTGTGTTGTCAAAGGTCGAAGTTACAGTGGCCTCACTAAACATGTTTTTGGGCTCTTGAATTTGACATCTCAAGTCTGTCTTCAAGGAATTTCGTCAGTTTCTTTCAGTTTTCACTTGGACTCAAACATTAATTGATTAGATACCAGTGGTCAAAGGTCAAGGTGACCTCATATGTGAAGGCATACAACCGCAGTGTAATATTTCTGGTTATGGTCAAAAGTTTGCTCCCTAGTTCACTGCTTTTCCTCACTGGCTGGCTCCTGTCCTTGTGGAAAGCCTTAATGTGAGTTCCCAGCAGCAACTTGCAGTCAATGCGTCATTCATCATTGATTGTCATCTTGAAACGTCCAAGCTGCCTAATCTCCTCTCCCAAACCAGCAAATCTCTGGCAGAGGACAAAAGTTCACACAAAAAAGAAATACAAATGATTTACTGAGTGATGCGTGGGGACAAAAGAGGCTTTATGTGCTGCTCAAGCGCCCATTTAACCTTAAGTAATTATTTGGCGTCCGCTTTTAATGGAGGCGTGAGCGAGTGAGATAAATCAGCTCTCGCTGGAGAGATACTAAGGGATTTGTGAGTGAGAGACAAGTTGACAGAGCGAGTACTGATGAGCCCTCTGTGAGCTCGCAGACACAGATGGGATATATATACAAGGACATGTGTACAAACAAATGCTTCTGTTTCCCTTAATCATACTGTACACACACTTTCAATTAGTGGTTGCACTGAACGTTAAGAACTTAATGACATATATAATTCAGCATGGTCAAGGATGCGTAACAATATGAATCAAGTAAATGATTCATTGTCTCTATTTTAGGAGATCTAAGTGCATGGTCTGAACTGCATTTAGAACCATGTCCAAATCCACTTTTGCTAGTTTACCATCCAAAAATCTGTCCCTGCACCAGGCGCATGATTCAAAATGGTTGTACTTAGTCTCCTTATTAATAATGGGTGTGTTTTTGGCCTAACATGCAGTGAACCAATCGGAGTGCCAGCTCCTCTTCTCTTTTAAAGCCAGGTGAGCTTGCACCTCAGCAGATTGCTATCATATAGGCAAATGTGCTATGCACTTTGTAGAGTGTGTTGTATACCTGCCTACGTAGGTGCATATTAATATCTTGATAAGGTGCCTTCTTATATAATGTGGCATCTAACAAAACCAGGTAAAGTGAGAGGGCTGGAAGTGATTGACCAATCACAACAGAGTGTGCCAGCTGGCCAATCAGAGTAGAGTGTTTTATTCAGGGGTGGGCTTAAAGAGACCGGCAGGCGTTTCATACAGAGGCTGAAAAGAGGAGCTGCTTCAGTGGACAGTTTGAGGAAAGTGATGTGTTTCCTGAACGTTGGAGCACGTACAACCTTTTCAAGTAATAACACAAATTCAAATATGAATCTGAATAAGAGCATCTATGTCATGAAATACTCGTTGACTTCAGACCAGTTTTAGTTTGTCAAAAGCCCATGGGCGCTCAGATGGGTGCTGGTGCATTTTCTTTTTAAAGAATGTGGGCAATTGATGGGAAAATGACAACTGCATTGTTCTGAAACTAGTAAAAACAATTGTGGTGCGCCTGGTGCCGCTTTGTAACAGGGCCCATTGTGTTGCTCATGTCCTTAACCACAAATTGAATGAGCGAATAGATACAACGGCAGTGGGTAAAGCTTTTAAAAAGCACAGGCGCACACACAGAAGCTGACACACTGAGTGATTCTGATTCATGTTCAAGTGGCGCGGCTGCTGTCACTCAGCATTCAGCTCTGTAATTTGTTTTGAAAAGGGATCATCTTAAAGGGGATGTTTTGCCAGTCTACCAGCTTCGATAGATGTTTGCCAACAGAAATAAATAAAAGGCCCCTGTGTCTTTCAGTTAACAGTTCAAACAATGTAATTCAAAAATGTGTAGAAATAAAAAAAAAAAAGCAATGTAGTGGCTGATAAAGATCTCTCTTTCATTAATTCATTTATTTGATAACTCCTTGCACCTTTCTTCTGATGCACCCGTAATTTCACATTTTCTGCTTGTGCAAAAAAAAAAAGAAATCAATCCGAGGAGCAGATAAAAATGACATTTACAGTACATTACCCAGAACCTAAAGCCACGCGTTCTGAATGCTCACCCTTGAGCTGAAATGTCACCGGTTGCATGGTGTTTGCCGAGTGTATCTGTGCTCCAGAATTTATAGACCCTCTTGATTTCAATGATCCTGCTGCCTTTCCTTTTTATCACCACCTTTAGAACAGTATTATCTGTGACATGACTGATTTATGTTGATATTAGCGCATTCAAATGAACTGATTTCCCTTTGGATTTGCTCCCCCCACACACGCAGAATTGTAGTTTAAATGGTGCAGAAGACACTACTGACATAGTTTACAGTGGGGTGCAATATGTCGTCTTGCAGTGATGACAGCTGACAGAAAGTTTAAAGGAATAGTTCACTGAAAAATGAAAAAAAAAAAATCTACTCACCACTATGCTGGTGGAAGGGTGTTTCTATAGGAGTTTCAGGGGTAAATGGTGTTCAGCCAGGGCAACCTCTTCTTCAGAAGTCTAAACAGAAAAAAAAGAGAAACATAACATGCCTCCATACTGCTCGTGTGGTGTCATCCAAGTGTCTGTAAGCCCCGACATTCATATTCGACTCGAAAGAAGGTCATTTACACTGTGTTTTAAGCCTAAATGTCCGCTACAGGAAGTAGGGAAGCTAGGCGACGTAGCTACACGATGTTGTGCCCGAGGGTCTGTGAATGCATCTCGTAGGAAGATATCAGAGGATATTTAAGCTAAAAACGCGGTGTCAATGACCTCGTTCGAGTCTAATTTGAATGTCGGGGCTTCCGGATACTTGGATGACACCACACAAGCACTATGGAGGCATGTTATGTTTTTCTTTTGTTTTATTACGTCTGAAAAAGCGGGTACAATTGACTTCAATTGGATTGGATTCGGCTGCAATGTTTACCCCTGAGATACCACAAGGGTTTTATGGATTCAAACACTTCACCTACCCCTCCATCAGCAAAGTGGTCAGTAGATAATGAGTGAATTTTCATTTTTCGGTGAACTTCCCCTTTTAAGAGTTCAACGAAGAAACAAAAACAACGATTTTAGAAACTTCTTATCGCGGGGGCACTTCCGATTTTGAGCCTTTTGATTATACACGGCATGTGTTTGTGAGTGTGTCTGCATGCACATGCACTGGTTGGCATTACATTCTCCCTCTGAATCAGATGTATTGGCTCTAAAGTCAGGACAGAGTATAGGCGGAGTGGGATGGAGATGGCTTGAGAGGGAAATGAGATGGCATTTCAGCTGAGAGATGTGATAATATTGGCTGTGGAATGAAAATGTTAGCAGTGCAGATTAAGTTTGTTTTCTGAGGTGCAAAAATGCAACTCTACACAATGGGCTGATATGTGTTTGGTACGAAAGCATGGTAATATCCCATTTTTCCTTCCCTCTTTTCTTCAGACAAGCTCAACTTTTTTTGCCATACTTGCCTCATTTAAAAAGAAATGGTGTATTTCTTTGGTCTTAATGCATCTTTACGTCTCTGCACGGACGACAGCCAGTGGCCGGAGGCATTATGTTTTTGGGTTCTCCATCCGTCCCATTCTTGTGAACAGGATATCTCAAGAATCCCTCAGGGAATTTCCTAAAATTTGGTACAAATATTCAATTGGACTCAAGGATTAAATCTCTGGATTCTTGTAGCCAAAGGTCAAGGTCACGTTGGCCTCAGAAATTATGTATATGTATTGTTTTTTTAATGTGATATCTTAAGATCAGCTTTAGGGAATGTCTTCAGATTTGCTACAGACATTCAATTTAACTCAAAGATGAACTTCTTGAACTGCTCTAGGGAATTTCTTCAACTTTTGAAAGTTCACTTGTACTCAAAGATAAAGTGATTATGTGTCAGTGGTCAAAGATCACAGTGACCTTATATTTTGTTAACTGACACCATGTCTACACAAGGTCTGCTAAACCTCAAAATGCATCTTTGTTTTCTTTGGACTTCTGTTTGTACTATGCTATAACTGTTACACTCCAATAAATGTAGCTTCTTAAAACAACACAGAGATATGATCTTTTCCGGGGGACTGTAGAGCAGCGATGTTCATCCATTCACTGCTTAGCTATACCACTTATCCTTTAAGGGGTTGCAGGGGGCTGGAGCCAATCCCAGCTGACATTGGTCGAGAGGTGGGGTACACAGGTATCACAGGGCTGACATATAGATACAAACAACCGTGTGTGTAGCAGGAAATTTATATTCAGGCAAAACAGAAAAACAAGAAATTCAAAGGTCAGGATTGAACTAGCTGCCTGACTGATTTGGGTGTAGAAACTCAGATGGTGATTTGATTAACATGTTGGTGGAGCGGTACAGAAAACACTGTTCAGCTTGTTTGCAGGTATCATTTAAGGGGTGCAATCAAAATACTGATTTGTGCTCATTCAGGCGTCTGACACAGAAATATACTGTATGCAAATGAGGACAGCGAAAGAGTCTATTCGACTATATTGGTTTTTAAAGGCACTGTGGTTACATCTCTCACCTGCTCATGCCCTATTCTTCCTCCATCACCACTTTAAATTGACTAAGTGATTTAATGTAGGCTGCAGTTTATGGTATTGACCATTTAGAGAACAAGACTTCTCCACTTTTCAGAAAGAGTTTAAACATTTTGTTCCCTGTCAGTGAGTTAAAAGCTTGGTTATCCACTAAGTGTAGTGACCCTGTGAAAAGACACTTGGATTTTGCCGCGTTACGTAATTCATGGTCTCAAACAGCATCGAGCAACAACTTGCCTGGTGCACTGTGCAGTATTCGCCTTTTTTTCCTGATCCAATCCTTCCTTCGTATTGTACAGTATGTCTAACACATGTGACAGTGGCTGCGGCTCCTGCAGGGCCTGGTGATGGCATATTGATTGTGGGGGTTGATGATGATGATGATGGTGGTGGGGATAAGGCTGATGCGGGTGAGGTGGCTTGCCTCAGGCAGTCGTAATCAGTGATGTCCTCCAAGCCCCCCTGCTTCACTGGGCTTTGATCAGGGGATCTGAACAGTAGTGAGGCGGGTGTATGCGTCTGTGTGTGTCAGGGGGATATATAAAGACCCAATCACAGAGTGGTACACACCAGTAGCCGTAGGCAAGAAGCGAACTGTAAAGGAGGTCGCTCGCACAGGCTGCTCTGCTCTGACTGACAGCAGACGGAGGAAAACCGCGGTCTCGTTGCATCATGAGACGAGACTGGGACTCCGCTCGTCGCCCCTTCTTTTTCATCACCCCTTTTTATCCCCTCAACATCTTCTGTCCCTCTCTTCTGCCTTGCTTCATCTTCTGTTTGATTGAGGCGCTAATTCTATTTAGACTGTCCTCATTTTGCTTCGATGGGGATTGTTTGAGATCGGTTATGTAAGGATTTTTCCCATATAACGCTGTGAAATATAGAAACAAAGGGAGAAAAACACCCTAGCGATCTGTTTGAGCTTGTATTTAATATATTTCAAACTTTAAATGCTATAGACAACTTCATTCTAATCTCCTTTTTATAAGCTGTGAAAAGAAGCTGAACTTTTTTAGAAGCTATTCTGGTATTCGGTGAACACTGTGTCCCCACGTGTAGTCAAACTGTTATTTCTTTAACTTTTGAGATGGAAGAAAACTACTTGAAAGTAAAATGGATTTGTTTCAGATTTTCAGAAACAGCATTAGAGTCCTGAAAATGGGGATCAGGTTTTTCTTCTAAGCTCAGAGTAAGGCGGGGGTGGCGGTGCCTTCCTGATCATGTATCCTGATCATACTTTATATTTGGTGCTGTCGCTGACCTAGGGGCAGAAACATAATTAGGTTGGCCTACTTGACAGTAATCATGTGGAGATGTTCAATTTACAATTATGTAATTAAACTGCTGCAGAATTTAGCCTACATTCAAATGAGCACATCCCAGTCGCTCCCTTAAGCAAATAATTGGCACATATGCTGCTGTGGATGAGCAGCATTCAATAGCCCTGTTCTCCCTGTACATGGGCACTTGTGCAGCAACGGGACACTCCCGTGTTTTCCCTGAAGAAACAACAAGATAATATTTTTTTACCCAAGTATATTATATTAGTTAAGCTTTTGTTAAAGTGCTATCTACTCGATTGTGGTTCTTCCTCTGCTGCTTTATGGTGCGCTGTCATGTCATGATGTTTCATCCAGCCTGAAGTGTGTGGAACTGTCTAACAGAGCGAGCAGCAAGCTGCAGCTCGGGGGCAGGGTAAAGAGACAGATTAATGTGTCCAGCAACTGTGGGTCAAAACCACTGGCCCTGTGTTTTTGAGAAAATCTGGCATGATGATGAAAAAAAGTATGTCAAAATGACGTAAATCCCGGCTTTGCGTTAATACACGACTAATGATTTGTCAACTGGAAACATTCGGCTTGACTTCTCATCCTTTTTTTAACATTCAGACTCTGGTCTCGTTACTGATCCCTTCTTAATCTTGGAGCTGGGACTTGTATCACATCTTGTCAGTTACATGAATCATATAGTTTAACTGTCTGTAATACATCAGTAGATGTCCGCCCAATTCTTTTCACAAATACATCTTGAAAAGATCAACTTGATTAGATTTTCGGGCTGTCTATTTGTTTATAATAATTTGTAAACACTTCTATTTGAGAAAAAATTGACATGAAACGCAATTTGTTTGAATATATTTGAAATCCAACAGGTCATTACAGTTGGAACATGAACCCCCCACGTTTGAGTGATTGTTTGAATTTTGAATAAAAAGTGACAGCCCTATTAGGTCTACTGCTCATTTCAGAAACCTTTTCAAAAATTGCATGTGCTTGAATGTAAAAGAAACAATATTTACTTGTTTGCAAACTCACACAATACCTGGGGACAGCCTGACACATTCCTGCTGTAGGGAAAAACAGGAAACAACCTTAAGGACAATTGCATCTCTTCCCTCTTTTGGCAGTTTTGGTAGCACCTGTCACTGTGTTGAATACGATACAGCTCCAACACATCAACTGCAGTTACAAATGACAGGAATCCCCTGCATGCAGCACTTATTAGAAAATAGTGTTTCCCGTGAAGACACCTGTGAGAGTTTTGTCAAGAGCTGGAGGCGGCACGAAATCTGACGGCTGCCTCATAACCTCAGCAAAAACTTCTGTACGTGTAAAAATTTCTGAAGTATTATGCTGCAGTGCAATGGATGATTTCAAAACTCCACAAATGTTGAATTTACGAACAGTTTTATATAAAAAAGGTAGAAATGATGAGACGGGCAACAGGCAAAGAAATGATTCCCCCTTCTCTGAATGTGTGACTTTAATGAGTAGTGACTTTTAATTAAATTGAATTTTGTTAGCTTTGAATAAGTCCTTCATACTTGCATCATAGACTGCATACAAAGATGGACGTCGGGCCTCCACTTCCTCCCATTATCTATCAATGAATTCCGCCATCTTGCGCCAATGACGGCAGTAGTGATCAGGGGATGGACGCGCGGTATAAAGGTCCCACTGATACACATGCTCGACCAGTTGCGATCATCATGAAGTTAGCGTGATGATAAATACCAGAGATGACAGAAACCATTTTTGAGTGCATTTTATTTAACATGTGCTTTTTAGTTTGGGTCATGTCCCATCCACGAACATCCCAAAACTCACTTAAGAACAGTTTTTCCGGCTTTTTCTTCCTGACTCCACTTTGCAATAAAGACTGTTGATAAAAAATAAGTACAAAAATATTGCTTAATAATGACATGACATAGTGTCTTTGCCCCTAGTGTTCCATTCTTGCATCAATCCATTGACTTTGCGATCTCATCACCTCGAAAATTCATTATGAATTCAGTATGAACAACAGTCTGTCTTTGGACAGGAACATAAATCAAACCACTGTGATTTCTTTTCTCATTAAATAATGAACAAAGTAATTTGAGTCTATAATTTTTGGACTGTTAAGTTGTATAATTTTTCTGAGTAACTTCAGGGACATTGCTAAGTTTACATACTGCATATTACCAGACTACTCACCAACACAATTAAAGTACAAATACTGTTACAGCCACAGTTGTGTAAAGATCTTAAGAGTGAAAGACAAGAGTTAAATCATAATTTAACGAGGGTGACACTGGTACAAAGTGGATTTTACGACGAAAGCACACTTTCACTTTCAGCTTCATTCTGAGAGAATGGCTCAAGTGTGTATGAGAATGAAAAACATGTTTTTAAGACCTCCTGTACAAGTGCCTGCCTCTTGATGAACAACTGTCACCGCTCCGATAGGAAGCTGTTTCATTATAATTCAAAAACCGTTTTCAATTATTCCGTCACATATTTTTAGAAGCTTGGTCTGAGTTTTGCTTTAGGGCCATTTTTAAACAACTAGCTAACAAGACTTTGTCTGGTTCGGCTTTTCACCGTAGATAATTAACCGTGTTGACAAGGCTCGAGCTTAAGGCTCCATCATTAATTTTAATATGTATTTTTTATCATCATTCTCAGGTAGCTCATTATTCGTACTTCATGTTCCAAAACACTGTATTTTGTTTTTCTCCCCTGGCGGAATGATTGCCAGTCTTGTTTTACAGGACGCCTCGAGAGTTGAGTTAAATTACAGGGGGAGGGTGAAACCGGGAGAGATTTTGAGTTTGAAATGAGTCCACGCCATTTGGCCCATCCACTCTGCCCTCGCCATATTCCCTTTGACCTATTCCGTACTCGCCATCGCCGCCTCCGTCACACTTCCTTTAACTCGGCCCTCTGCTCCTCCATCTCATCAAATAAAGGATAGAGCGCGCCTCCTCCAGAGAAAACCCATTTCCCCTGTGAATGTTGCCACTGCTCCAAGCCTTTCTTTCTCACACCATTTCACTCACAAGTGTTTTTCTTCTTTTTTTCCCTCTCTCTTCGCTCCTCACCCGGGAGGATGACGAGGGGAGGGGGCCGTCAACCAGGCCGGCCAGCAGGGGGGAAGAAAAAGGTCTGGTCACGTACTTCTTAACACGTCGCCCAGTTCTTCAGTAGTTTGTTGTATCATCCTCACGTCCTTGTCTGTGTGACCTGATAACCTCCCCGTGCCATGTGTTACACTCGCCTCTGCCATTTCCCCGCCTCCATCTCTTTTCTGTTTGCATCTAAGTTCTAGTGTCTCTTGAGATTCAGTAATAATGCGTCGTGCAAGCAGGCTGGTGTTGTGGCTCCGTCGCAGTGTGTTCATTATCAGAAAAACATCAATTGGCAACAAGCGACAATCCTGTAATTTTTTTTGTTTTCTGTGACATTGGAGACCATTAGCTGAAATATAGCAAGGAAGTAGCCGACACAGTTAAAATCAAGCATGATGTGCATCAAATCCCATCGAAATGTTTGGCCAACGTGCTGAATCAATTGAAATGGGTTAACCTGGTTTCTGATGATAAACGAGTCGACATCATCACTTATACAGCCCAAGGTCAAGCCAGCAGAACAGCCCAAGACAAAGCACACGAGCAAACATTCTGATTTAATCGTCCAATAGCAACACAGGACAACATCTGTCCGGCCTCTTTTAGCTCTGGTCAAAGATTGACATATGCTCCGATATTCACTCTTGCTACTCGTTCACTTTCTCTTTTCCTTTCCGCTTCGTTTCCCCTGACAGTGTCCTCTTCGGTTTCTTCGGTAGCTCTGCAATTGACACTTCCCACACTGAGAATGGCGAGCTAGTTTTGTCTCATTGCTAGCTGCTAGCTCCAGCTCTGGTTGTTGGTGTGTGTGTGAGAGACGTAAAGCAGATTGTAATGGTACACCAGAACTTCATAGTGCAGTTCCAGGTGTCCAGGGGGCGCTGTGGCACTGACAGACATGCCATTCCCCCTATTATAGGTTACATAAGCTGTTATTTTAAGGTGTAAAAAAACACCTAGTGTTGTGTTAATCCCAAGTGAATCTTCACTCCGCATTGATGAGTGACAAAAAAAAGCCATTAACCCTCTGCTCCCCCTCTTTTCTCTCCTGCCTCGCTTTCTCTTCATAAACACACTCCGAAAAGTCATGGCGGAAATTACAGTCAGAACTCCTCTTTTGCAGTAATTAGTCATGAAACGTGACACACGCCACGTGCGCTCTGCCACAAGTTGCGAGGATTCTTCCAGCATCATCACTCCGGTGAAATTGAGCAAGGAGAAAGGGACTATATTAGCAGCATGACTGAGATGGAAAAGGTAAATGCGCCTGTGGGAAGTTGATTGATCAAGCGGATAGTGTAATATCCATTGTGATTGTGATTGCTTGTGTGTGTGTGTGTGTGTGTGTGTGTGTGTGTGTGTGTGTGTATGAATAGACAGGAGATAGGTGGAAGAGAGAGAGCCCTGTGAAGAGGGCCAGATGTTTCCAGTAGTTTAAGTTTGAAGGATATTGGGGTCACAGAGTTTTTGCCTGAGTAGAGACAGCTTTTCATTATAAGGGAAGTGGGAGGTCAGGCTGGGTCATCACACTCTCTCTCACACACACACACACACACACACACACACTGTGATGGTCATTGGTGGGCAGAATCCCAAGAGCGGCTCCCAGCTCGTATCCTCTCCTTAAGTTGGCTTAATCAAAACAGACGATCGATGGCCGCTACACTTTAATACGAACAAACGCTGATTGCTGATTTGAAACACCATGGGGCTTTGATTACTGATTAATGCTGGGAGAGCTTGTGTTTGTGTGTTTAGTGCAATAGGATCTGCCCGCACACTCTTGTTTCATTTTCGTCACCCGTTGCTCCAGTGGAGGAACTGCCTCTTTGATGGTGTTGCCAAACAAATTGACAAAAACAAAGACACTGATATGAAAACAGTTCCAAAGACTGTAAATGATAGAAAGGGGGGAATCGGGGGAATCATCTCTATCCATATTTTCCACTAGAGTCCAAACAAGTCATTGATTTACCGATATCATCGTCCGATAATAGCTTCTCAGAGGCATTTTTTTTTTAATCAAACAATTCAGTTCAAAGTTTATCGGCCACGAATGGGCAGTAAAGTATGGGACTTCTTCTCTCAATCACTCTCATGGTGATGTAGTTGTAGGCATTACCTGCAAAGCAGAACTAAGCCAGGGATCTATATCACATGTGTTTATGTTCATGCCAAGTGCGGAAAAGAAAACTTTTATTTATTTAAACGCAGAAAGATTTATGTTTAAATTGTGCGAAGAAAAGGTTTCTTTCTTTTTGTCTATCTTTTGGGCCGATGTATCAAAACAATTTTACTCCCTAATATCGGCATGCTCCCAAAAATCTAAATCGGTCCGGCTCCAGTTTTCATCCCCTGTTATGATTTCTTGCTTTAGAAAAAAGAGAATGATGAAGTGAAATGCACGGCCAGGGGGAGGCATACGGGGACACATATTTGTTGTGCAGGTTGAGCAATGAACCACTAATTTATTATCATTAACTGGAGTTAATCGCCTGTGCAAACACTTTACTCTCTGAATTGATTTGTTCTAAACAGCCAAGAAAAAGAGAAAGCCAATCAAGATGGGGGGGGGGGGGGTTCTTGTTGAGCTTCTAAGTCGGGATTAATGTGCCCTCACTTCAACAGTGGTGTGGCCGCGCCGTCGGGGCAAAGTTTACTTTGATTTGCATGTGATCAAAGCCATTATGTCTTCACTCTAAACCCAACTAAAAGTTCCTAAAATCATCCTCAGGCTCCTCTCATCAAACAAGTGTTTTCTCAAGTGGGATATTTTGCTTGGTTTCATTAAGATATGTAGATGATACATAAAAGGTTGTTGCCTTAATCATGCAGGTCACATATGACTACTGATTCCTATCCTGACAGCAGAGGCATTAAAACAAAGGGAAATGTAGAAATCTGATCACTGAGCCATTCAAATTTTAATTACTAACACCACATGTATGGCTCTCGGTGTGTGTGTGTGTGCGTGCGTGTGTGTGTGTGTGTGTGTGTGTGTGGTGAGAGGAGGTGGGGAGCGTTGAAGAGTTACGTCGGGCGCCGCGATCCACCATGTTGTTGTTGAACAGAGAGGACAGGTCTGAGCCTGCGGTGTCGGAGGGCTAGATGGATGTCAGCAGCGTGGCTTAAAATGTGTTTCTGCCCGCTGTCCTTGGGTGATTTCCACTGTGCGCTGAGCAGAGCACACAGTCCTGGCCAGGGGGCACCATTACTGCCGCCGTGTGCAGGAGAGCTGTGGCAAATGGTTCCTGGATATGATCCACAGAAACCACACGGCCTCCACTCCCTCTTTGTCTCGTTCCGACGGGATTTTGTCTTGAAATCTTAAAATGTGTATGAGATCAGAATATATATTAGCATATACATCTATATAGAAACAGCTCAGTGAACATAGTATAACAAGCGGTGGACTGTTGTGCTTCCTTATTCCATATTCAGAGAACGAAACGTCCTGAGGGCACTCGATGCCGTAATTGATGCGAATCACTGAACGCTTCAACTCTGATGTGCAGACTTGACACCTGTTTTTCATCACTTCAGTGTTGATTTCACTCTCACTATAGTTCTTGTATTCCAACTCTTGTGCAAGCCACATTTGAATCGGATATCATCTGTATAAGGAGGCCTATTATTAATACTGCTAATGATAAGTTTTAATGAATTTGAGACATTTACTTGAGGGACACAAATATCTGCTATTTTATTGTCTGTCCAAAATGGTTATTTCCCCCATCCCCTTTTTTAAGCATCTGCAATTGCTTGTCCTCCGTGTGGCAGTGAAACGAGTGTGGAGTCGTGTGCATGTGAGCATGATTGCGTCCCCTCCCCATATTTACCCAGAAATGTCAATAATTAACCTCTTAATAGTGTAGCAATTTTTCCCGTCATTATAATTTAAGCAAAATGTCACCGCCTGTGAAAGAAAAGACCCTAAAGCAGCAGAGTTTCAGTGACTGTGAAATTGAAACTGCAGAATAAGAAAGTAGAGGGAAGCATGAAAACGATATGAAGTGTAGGAATGATATGAATGTTTTTTTCGAGTCGGGGACGTGGTATTTGAAACAAAAGGGGGGGGCACAGAGGGTCACTGATGCACCTAATCATGTAGCCACTGAGTTCTGCATGAAGAAATACAGAAGCAGTGGGCTGACTTTTAAACAGGAAGTGGAAGAAGAACATTAGTGCACACAGAGTTCTACCACTGGACTATGGCTGCCGCTCCTGCTCCTGCATGAACGGATCCAAAGTGCAATCTAACTTTGTTCACAAATAACAGCATCCAGACGGAGTTTGCACAGTGTTACATCATGACGTGCAAAACCACTGTCTGGATTTTCTTGTGTTCAACATAACTCACAGTATAAATGTTTATAATGAGCTCCTCACAGTATAGAGCCCGGCCGATTGATCAGGAGAGACCCATAGGATAAACTGAATGGGTCATAGAGACAGAAGGAGAAGTTAAGGTGCAAATTCGTCGCAGCTTTCCTGGTCGTTCAGTTCTTGGAAATCTCACAGTGACGTGTTCTGGTGAGTTGATGTATCTCAGCCTTTTTCACAAGCTGTGAGTTGGACTTCACATTGTTAAAGAGAAATAACATTTCCATGCCTAGAAACACACACACACACACACAACCACACACACTTCAAGTCCCTGCTAACACTCTCTATAAGCAAGAGAATGTCAGAAAAATCCTCTTTATTTCAGTCATACACAATTTGTGACAACATTTATGGACAATTTCTATGCTGGCAACTCAATTTATCACTCACATACGAAGACAGTAGAAAGAGCTGCTGCATTTATCATTCTTTTTAGTGCTGAAACAGATAATAACCGCGGAGGAAATTCTCCTTTTTATTGTGTCAGTTTCCGATTTTATCGCAAAAATGCAAATGAAAGCAAACATGCCAACTTTTGAGGCACTTGACAAAGATTGTGTCAACTTTACTGAGGAGTGTCGGATCTCTGTGCAGTAGTAGTTGTAGCTCATGTTCCACCAGTGGATCGTGCAGCCCCAGCACTTCCACCCCTCAGCCATGTGCTGGGGAGAACATCAAGGTAGATCCTGCAGGAAAGATGAAGGATCCTGGGGAAATAAGGAGGTGGCTGTCTTGTTGAGGCTGGACACCCCGGAGGCAGCAGCAGATGGAAAGCACCGGGGCGAAAGTGAACTTGACTTTGGGCAACACCTCCGAACTGATATAGGAGACTGAAGACACCCCTGAGGCTTTAGGCTGTTCTTCGTGTCACAGCCAACACAGTGCCCAGTGCTCAATGCTTCATGTTCAAGTGGCCCCACTTGTAGCCCACTGAATTTTTCAGCAGCGCTAGACTGCACCGAAGAGCTGTTCCACATATTACAAATTACACGGCCATGTATTTTATTCAACCTTCACTTACTTCCAGTATTCTATTGTTATAACCTGAACCCATAACAACATTTCTACACGTTTCAATACAACATGCTCACTGATTATTTAATTAACTTCGTGTGTGCTTAATGGAGGCATGGACCTTATTGAATCAGCGTTTGTCTCTTATTTAGCAGCATTAAACAAAAACTACTCATTGGAATAACACTAAACCTGGCAGAAGGATATGGCACGTGTTAGGAAACAACCCAATTTAATTTAGGCTGCAGGTTACTGTACTGTTTTGTAACATTGCGAGACAGATTGTTTTTTTTTTTATTTCCAAGGGAATAATTCATTAATATAAATGAAAGGTTAGGCATAAAAAGGCTGAACAAGCCTGTGTATGAAGACATAGTATGCATCCTTTATACAGTTGTAATAATGGAGAGCCAACGAGATAAGCTCCTCCTGTTGGCGTTCCTAAACATCTTTGAAGTGATGGGCATCTATGAAATATAAATAGAAAAGTTTCATTTAAAAAGAAGCTGAATTCTCAAATATAATGAAATATAATGAAATAGATAAACTTTATTACAGGCTCTAGACCCAATAGCAAGACATACACCATAAAGAAAGAAAAAAAAACAGATACATAAACACATACAAACATACTCTTATTCATGAGAGTCTTAAAAGGCACCCATACCAATGTTTCCACAGATATGATTGATATCTGACCGAGCTGCACCTGGGGCTTGTGAGCATCATTATAATACAGTTTTGTTTATAGAAGGGTACAATTCACAATTCATAAAATAAATAAATAAAAAAGAGTACAATTGAATTCAATTAATAGTTGATCAAATCTTCTTCACTTCCTTCTGCCATTGCAGTTTTGAAGGTCCATGTAGCTGAAGCAGTTAGTTCAACAAGTAGGAAGTCAGAAGTTGGTGCAATGTCCTTGGATTCCCTGAATTGTATTCATGGACTTTCAAACTCTGAATAAAAGTTCTTTCAATTTAATTAAATAGCTTCTCTGAAATTTTGTGTATTTTTTTTTTATTATTTTGCACGTCAATTGGACGAGCTCTTGTTCAGATATTGTTTGTTGAGGGCCCAAGTCTCCACCAACCCCTCATGAAAAGATGATGTTTTAACCAGTTGAAATAATGTATACAGGGAGATTCTATAATGGAGAATGCTTTTAAATCTGATCTTTGTTGACGCTACCACACAGAGCAAAGTCCGACAAGGTGGAGGTTTTTACAAAATGTACACAAAAGGCAGGCTGGTACTTTTTCATTCCACAGGAAACCTGTCTGCCCTACCTGAACTCTTGTAACATTCCGATATATATAAAAAACTGAAGGTGCTCTTTGTAATTTCCTGCTATATAAACAACATTTAACAAAGCCAATTTCATGGATATTTAAAATTGTTTCCTGTTAACATGCTAATTTAATCTTCTTAATGGCTTTTACAGCAACATAAACTCTTTTTTTGTGCAACAACAGCTGCCAACTGTTGATCAGTGGAACAGTGAGTGTATCAAATCAGAGTCCACAGTCCACAGTCCACATCTCTGACTTTTATGGCACTATGCTGGCAACAGCTGAGGCCGTCCATCTGTCCCATTCTCGTGAACACAACATCTCTGCAACGCCTTAAGTGAAATTCTTGAAATTTGACACCAATAATTATTTTGATTCAAGAAAGAAACAGATTGGAAATTGGTGGTCAAAGATGAACTTCACCGTAACTTCACACACATCCTAAATGTCAGGAACGCCCGGAGGGGATTTCATCCTTGACTCAAGAATAAACTTAAGAGTTTTGGATTTCATACTTACATAAATGGATCCTTTATGTCCGTGGATTGAAATGATCTTTCTGTGAACTTAGATATACAGATTGTAGGTCATTTTGAGCGGCTCAGTGGTGCTGTGGTTTGCCCTGTCGCACTGAAGTTCTTCGTTTGAATCCCAGTTCAGCCGAGGTCTTTCTGTGTGGAGATTGCATCTTCTCCCTCGGTTTTCTCTGGGTACTTCAGCTTCCTCCCTCAGTCCAAAGACATGCAGATTTGGCTTCGGCGGAGACTCAAAATGGACCGAACGTGTAATTGTGAGTGTGCATGTTTTTTTCCTCCTGTATTTTTGGCCCTGTTTGCCCGGTGATGAGCTGGCGACCTCACCAGGTTGTACCCCGGCTCTCGCCCAATGTCCAATGTAAGCAGGGGTTGGCTCCAGCCCTCGCAACCCTTAAAGTATAAGGTATAGATATAGATAGTGGATGGATGGAGGTCATTTTGAGTACTAATGTTTAGATGTGTATGCTGTTGTGGAGATGTACAAATTGTGTCTTAATCCTCCTATTGTCTTCTTGAAGTGTAGCATTACCCCTCACAACAGTGACAGTGTTGTATGAACTGTGTAAAGTGTGTGTGTGTTTGTGTGTTTATTTATGCATGAGTGCAACAGGGTTGCTCGTGAGGCAGGCACTCTGGCACTATGACAGAATGAGGTCGCCCCGCTGCAGAATGACATGCTCACCATGTACACCTCTCTCTCTCACACACACACACACACACTGAAGACATTACATTGACTTGCATTAATTTCCTTAAGCATAAAACAAGTCTTCACCCTATTTACATCATGGGGACCTTTTCAAGTTCTCATAATTTGAGTGTGAAAACAAACGTATTAAGGTCCCCACAGCATTAGCAATACCTAGACATAACACACACACACACACACAGACACACCTCACCATGTCCCTGAATATGTCAGCTTGGATAATGTTGATGCCATTGGCTGTGAAACACTGCCCCTCTCTCAAACAGCACAGCGGAGAGAGTGTGTATAGGTGCACACAACAGTGATATGGATTTACAGGATTCCTTGCTGAGTCACAGTAAGGAAGCCCCATGTGGGTATTTTGGCCTTTTTGCAACTGTTACCAAATTATACACAAGGTCAGGAGAGTTTTGTCCAATCTGCTATGCATACAACTTCTGAGAATATAAGACAGGACAAAGATGGTCAGGGAAGGTCCCATTTCCCACAACATTTGGGAGTAATCAGAACTGGTAGGATGAGCCTATCTGACTGTTTGGCCGAAACTTGTTGTGGAAAGTTGACTCTAAACCCGACGTACATGATAAACACTATAGCTAAATAAGTCAACAGATTAGAAGTTAAAATTGTGCTTTTGTTCACGTCTGGAATCAAGGATGCATTGTTTCAAAAATTACTGCTGATAGAGGAATGTTGGTTTATTTATGTCTGGATTGGATGTTGATGCAGGGTTTGCCAAGATGCTCACTGCTGGCAAGACCCAATCATCCGCACCTGACTACTCTGTAAAAGTCTCATAAACTGCTCTTGAAATACTGTATAATGTACATGTAGCACTTCATAAAACCAAGTCAGTTAAACTTCAGGGATACCAATCGGCCAAACACACGACTGAGTCACATCATGAGTATAAATATATATGACACAAGTTTTTAATTTAAATTTTTGATAAATTCATTATTATATTAGTTGAGTAATACAAATGAATAGTTAGATTATTCCAAAAAATAATCGTTAGAGAAATCGATTAAAGAACAATCGATAGGTGCAGCCCTACTGAGCTTCACATAATCCTTGCACACCTCCACTGTTGGAAGACGGTCCCGGGTTTAACTCTTGACTGCTGCAGCTTTGTTTGGACTCCCTTGTCCTTGCAGTGTGCCTTGGTGTTTTCTTTATTGTGCCGTTCTGCTCTTTAGGCCTGTGTAGTCCTGTTATCAAAGGGCCTCTGAGATTGAGCCAAGTTCTGTTGAATAAAACATCTAGCAGCTGATCCTCTGCAAACACTGAAGCAAAAATGAAAAGAAAGGGGAACTTTCCACTTGTAGTTCCTATCTTGTATTTCCTTTTGTGTGTGTGCGGGTGCTGTATAAGTTTGAAGTTCCCTTCAGGTCGTTCTATCTCTCTTGTTGGCCTGTGTAGCCCCGCAGCGGCGCTCCAGAAAGGAGTTGTGTCCTGATTATTTTTACTTGTAGCATCTCTGCACTTCTGCACACTGTCAGAGTAATGCATAGACCTTATCTACGACAGGTACCTCTCTGCATATGAACTCGTCCTCGGGCGGCTTAAAAAAGGATATCACTACAGGCTCTGTCAGTGGGGGTGGGGGGTGGTATGGTAGAGTGGGAGGAGAGGGAAGGGGTAAGAATAGAAGAGGGAGGGATTAGATCTCCTAAACGGTTGATAAGGGCAAAAAACTGAAAAAAAAACGGCCAAGAAATCTTCCCTTCAATTTAATGACATTATTCTTTGCCCTTGTCCCTTGGGTTTTGCATTCCATTACAAAGATAGAATAAAGTATTGAATAGTAATATGTTGAAAATAAATGGGATGTATTTTAATGGGATGACTGAGGATTTAAATTTTTTTTTTCGCACACATTTTTGATGCACAGTTTTCCAGCTTTATGCAAATGAACCAGTCTGGATGATGAATTCCTCAGAGGTCTCAGGGCACAGAGGGCCACGGTGCCTGCAGGAATTTACTATTATTTTAGAGAGGAGATTTTTTTCTCAAGCCAACATTTCTTGAGCGTTACAGGAGCAGTGTGGAGGATTTAATGTCGTATAGTGGAAAGGTTGTAGATTGAATACCCCACCCATCACCCCTCCCTTGTCGAGCATGTATGACGGCAAGGGACAACGGCAGGTCAACAAAGGAATGATGATGATTCTAAACTATGGAAAACATAACCATTCTTGGTGTTACTCCACTGACTATTTTCCAATTTCTTTTTTCAATAAATCCCCCCAAATCCTAAACACTGGTCTTGAAACATACGGTTCATCAAAGACTGTGCTTACACTTGTGTAATAGACTTTGAGAAGAGGCCAGACAATGTTAATAGTTTAATTCTGTCATTTTTACATCCCCCTAAAGTCGCATTTTTCAGTCGTCCATCACATTCTCTTCTCAAGGAGCAGGTTTGTTTTATCTAGTTATTCAAAATTATATAAATACAATTTTCTTTTTTCGTGGGCTGTGGGTATTTTAAAATCCGACACCTCGTAAATAATTTGCTGATTATTTTCTTGATTCCCTGCATTTGCTGTGTAGTAGATTGGCTCTTTACCTTAGTTCTTGACTCCAACATTGTCGGATGAGAAATGTCAACAACCCACATTAACTGACGACAGAAGACCATAGTACAGTAACCGGTTAAATTGGATCCTCACACACTTAAGTCAACTTTTATCCAGACTTGACATGTATGAAATCCAGATTCTTGCATAATATCAAAGCATCATTCAGGTACATTTATGTGTCAGTGCACACAGCATATTCTCCTCTCTCTATGAAACACAAACACACACACACACACTGTGTCCCTGAACGGGGACACACCCCTCGGACTGCCAGGCCTAATCATGGTCCTGTGTGCCGACTGCTGCCCTAGGATATGCCGGCTGCGCTCCTCAGATATTTTAGATAATTGAACAAATTATGTTTCGCCGTGCTGTCATGTTCTGGGGTAAGTGTGGCTCCTGGCATTAAATACTTGCCCTTATGTCTATTATTAATTGTGAAAGTTGTTGTTTTTCAGTCCTGTTGTGCTGTACAGGCATCATTAGTCACCAGGCAGAGCTGCTGTGGGCTACGTTTGCTACCAGTCAGCCAACCGGCCACAGGGGCGGAAAGCATTAAGAGTATATGTGGGTGATTGTCAATGCACATGAGGGTGTATGAGTGTATTCAGTGTTTAACACACGTGCATGTACGATAGACCTGGTAGGGCAGTTGTCATAGTTGAGTGGTTGTTGACCTTCAAGCACTCATAGATATTAAAATGAAAATGTCAAAGGTCAACCAAAGTTCAATCTCGATTGGTACTCAACCACATGACAGTAGAATAAAAATGAAATCAAGGAAAAATCATAAACTCCAATAATGTACGCAAAAATGAAGTGATGTGCAACTTGTCCAGTGAATTGGGTATTCATCAACTGAGCATTCATCCTAATGCATAATCAGCAATAACCACAGTAACTATAAAATGCTGCAGTGAACATAAACATTGGAATTCAACCAATATTCTAGATTTGTGACAACTTTGTGGGTAAATCCTCGGGGGGGAAAAATAACACGTCAGTCAAGTCAAACTAATCCTCCAGTCAAACAGAAGTGAGTTTGATCCCCCTTTGTATATGACCTACCTAAGGTGTTGAATAGTGTGGTAGTGGGTGTTAAGTTTGATATAATCCTTACAAAGTGATGTAAATGACTCTCTCTGATGTGCCAGCTTCTCAAATGTTCCTCACACTCCTCCAGGACCTTTGTGTCCTTTTTTTCCCAGAGCTTTCATGGAGGGTGTGTGTAATACTCTTTTTTTTAATTTATCAAAATCTACTTTATTGAGTTGGCCGTTCATCCATCTATTTGTCTGTCCAATCGATCGTCTTTTTCTCATGAATCTCTTTCGTAGTAAAGCCTTCAGGGGATCCTTTCAAATTTGGCTCACGTATTCACTTAGACTTGAGGACATTTTGTTGGCCAAAGGTCAAGGTCACTCTTACCATACAAAACAAGTTGTTGGCCTTGCGAATCCAATATCTCAGGAATACCTCCAGGGGAGCCCCCTTAAAAATTTGGCAGAAATGTTAATTTGGACTCGGGGAGATTCTGGTGGTCAAAAGGTCGAAGCCAGTGTGACCACACAAAGCAGTTTTTAGCCTCTTGAATGTGATATCTCAAGATTATCCTGAGGGAATGTCTTCAAATTTTGCAAGTTTAATTAGCTGAAGATGGATGATAACCACACTGCAGACCCCCTGAGCAGTGTGGGAACATTGTGATTATTCTCCTCCTCCACCTATCCTAAAAAAGCCACTGAACTGAACCGTGGCTCAAAAATCGAGGTCTGAACCGAGTTGTGAATTAGGAGAGTCGTTACAGTCGGATTGGACAGTTAATACAAGAGAGGCTGCTGTACAATGCAACAGACTTTAACTCTGTACAAAAAACCTCAACATAAAATAGTCATGGGTGCCATTAGGTATGGCCAGTGGATAAGAAACATTTATTGAACTTTAAAAATTCATACTGAAGCACAGGGGCACCTCACAAGGACTGCATTATTTAAGACGTCTCAGTGGCTGAGAAGAGCTCCACTAAGTAGAGAACAAATTTGATGGGTATTCTCTCACCATAAGTCTGTGTTTAAATTAGAAAACATTTAATTTAGTTACCTTTAGTGCTATGAAAGGGTATGGAAGATGGAGAGGGTTGTATATAAGGCTTAGGGGTATATTGGATTGGGATTGATTCCAGGTGCCAGGAACTTGGAATTTCTTGCCCAGATTCTGTCCATTTCTTGCCCCGGGAGGTAGCAAAACCTCATTAAGCTATATTGATAAATGCCAAATCATTGCTGCTTTCTGTGGATTTAAACTAGCTTTAAATACAAATACAGATTAACGAAATAGAACACTGAGAACAATGATTGATAAGTGGGTCTAACATGTCACCCACTGGTCTGTGAATGGATATCTTAAAGTTTGGATTTACCAGTTGCTGCCAACTTTGCTCTTACTTTTCTTTTACTTTTCTGGCAACTTTTCAGTGCAGTGCAGTCAGTCTTTAAACTGAGTCAGGGAGGGCAAGTGTCATCCACCATGGGCATGGCTGCAAGACCCATTAATCAAGTAAAACTAATCCCCAATACAGAGGTTACTCTTAAATATATAATATGTAACAATTCTTCATTAAAATGTCCAAAAATGACGAGACCTATTATCCAAAATGTTTCAAACAAAATTACAATCCAGAGAAATCCCCAATTTTACTCGAGGTAGCAGGATGTTTCATTTTGTTCGCATTTTAATTGTGTTATACCTGCTTTACCTGTTGCTTTTCTTGTCTCTACTATCACCTCTGAGGCAAATGACATATGATATGGGGAAATCACACTGTCAGCCAGTTAGCCACTTGGCAGTCGGCTGTTTTCCCCTTCTACAATTTTGTATCGGTAACTCAGAACGGATCCCGATTGCTCGTTTTCTGCATGATTAATAAATAAAACTTAAACCTATTACCTCATCAATTTTTTGCCTGAGCTGTGTCAGCAGTGCTGGCGAAGACAACAACTCCCATGATCCCAAGCTGCTTCACAATGTCACCAAACTAGGTATTTTTTTATTATTTAGATTGACAGACTCCTAGCAGCTGAAGCATGTTTAACTGCTAATCTTCAAAATCAACAGTTTTAAAACCAAATCTTAAAACCGGAAACCAAATCAGAATTTAATTTTAGTTGAAACATTAAAAGTACACACAACTTTGGCAACAACTCTTGGCTCACAATGTACAAACTTTAAAATATCTAGGTTTGCCATGGATTTCTTTCTACCCAGTCCCTTTAGTTTGATGTTGATTGCTGAAATTGTTTTTGATAGCTTAGAGGAAAATTTGAATTTAGCACTCAATCATACGGCAGAATCCTGCTGCTGCATTCACTAAGGGCTGAAACTGTCAAGCAGGTCAATACACATCAACTGTCTTCAGGCAAAAAACATTGGGGCTTGTTTAGAAGTGCACCTGCTTTAAAGTTTGAACCCATGGAGAGTATAGTGCCTCAGCTGTTTCAGATGTAGTTTGGCTTCACCTTTTAAAAGAGAAATCAAGGCTACACTGTGTATAGAAGCAAACATCTATGAACAAGAACTGAAGATTGAGTGATTAAAAGAAAAACTCTTTCTGCTTTTCTTCTCAAGAGAATAAAGAAATAAAGATACACCGTTTTTCCATCTGCTAGTTCACCACTTCACTAACTACAGTCATAACACCATAGGTGCAGTTAACACCAGAACCAAGAAAAGCTTTCAGACTCTGCAAATCACCGTCTCCCCAGGCGCAGCGTTGAACACTCCAGACCCTAAAACCTTTAAAAGGGTTCATGTTAAACCCCATTGGGCATTGTGCCAAAGCTTTCAATCATCACTTAAGACTTACTCTGTCGATGCCATTAGATGACGGAGTCCAATTTTCAATTTCAAGCCTTGCTGTTTTGATGGCCTGCGACCAATTCTCATGCAAACAGGAGTCGTTTGACTGTTAGTCATCGTCACAGTCAATGGCAGGTTTGATTATTGTCCACGTCCACAATTCACCCAGAGAGGGCACCGGCCGATAATTTGCAGACATTTTAATGACTCGACTATAAAGCAAACATAAAAGAATCAGCAGTCCGCTCGAGGAAACTGTTTTCTCCTTTTGCGCCACAGCAGTAACTCACCAACATGAAACAAACATGCCATACAAAGTGATATACATAAAACAAAAAATGTAACCTTTCAGTGACCGTCACCTCTCTTAACTGTGTCCTCTTCCGTGCCGTCGGTGATATATATAAGCAGTTTCTTAGGAAGCATATTAGCTCAAATTCAATGAGAGATAATGGATTTTTCTCTGCGCATGCTCACTTGATGCAAATCTCTCTCCTCTCTTCTTTTCTACTTTGTGAAGACAGAGCGAGCAATCCCTAAGGAAAATCATACGAAACCGGAGGGCTGATTGTGCTATTCAGCAGAAGCGTTATTATAATCAGCTCATGGCTGGCAATGCAGACAAATTACTGGTACGGCGTCTCAAAGAGAAGGAGAGAGAGCCAAAGGAAAGACACCCAAAGAGATGCTATCAAAGCCTATCACAAATCCTGCTACGAGCATTGAGAACTTTTAATTTGTTCAAACTGTCATGGCTGACTACATTTTGAAACCATTGTTTGTCATCAGAAAATGCATTTGGATTTCTTGTGATACCCAATACATAGATATGAGAAAGTGATTTGCTTTTTTTCCCCTCCTCACTCTGATATTGACTCAATGGTTTATCATTGCAGATAGCTCAGCTTATGTACACAGAGCTGGACACCCTCTATGTGTGAGTGTGAATGGCATCAAGAAGAAGTGAAGAGAGAAATTGGACTGTCTGGCTGCATTATAGCAGCTATCAGACATCGCTGCTGCCGCAGTGCTCATAATCAGAGCTGGGGGAGGAAAATTGACTTGGCTGAATAGATTTCAAGTTTTGCCTCTAGTCAAAATGCCCAGACAGAACTGAATAGAGTCCTAACTGGCGGCTTGTGGCATTGCTTTTTTTTTCTCCTTTGCAGAAATTATTCACATATAATGGGGTGGCTGCCCTTTGACATTGTGGGGATCTGTCATTCATTTGCGCTAATGGCCCGGTCCACAGTCACAATCTGTGCTCGTGAACACAGAGAGAGAGTGAAATCACTGCTTCATATGACATTAGTCACTGTAAGGGGATATTGCTATTAACTCAAATGTGTTGTAGCAATTGGAAACGGGGCTCTGCGTTATAGTGCGAAGGAGGATCGAGCATGCCTGACACCACGATATCATAGTGCTAGCAGCCCTGAGGCTCCTTGGTTAATTAAATCCCCCACCTGCATGTCAAAGGAAGTAGCCACAGATGTTTATGCTAATGCATACAACATACAGTAAAGGGAGGTCTGATATTACTAATAAACCTTGACACTGGCTTGAATGGCTGAGAGGAGTTCAGTACTTAGACCATTGCTTCCCATGCTAAGTTTATAACATCAAAATCAATGAGCACCATGTGGGCTTCATCCAAATCAAATCTGCGGTTCATTACGCTCCAACATGTTAAGTGGGTGGACCCAGTTGGCTCCAGCTAGCTCTGTCACTCATTGGATATTGAATCTGGCAGGGGGGGATAAAATGTACGTCAAAATTAGAACGTTTCTGAGTAGCCCTAATTTCCCTGGATGACGGTGTTGGTTTTCTACCTTGTTGGGCAGTGCTGTTTAGACAAGGGAGACTACCTGCCACGGGACATGGTGGGTAATAACGCATCGGTGTTGCACCAACTCAAAGTAGATCTGACAGCAAGGGCAAAGGGAGCCATTACTGCTTGTCTAGAGGATTTATGGGATATTTAGAAAAATGTGATGGGCGCTCATTGCTGCGAAATTCCGTCTGTCCGAAAAAACGAACCGGAACATGCAAAAAAGTTGCATACTGATAAAAAATGGAATATGAGACAACTTTTTTCCTCTGATTGAAAACAAACAGACCATATTTGACATTGAAAAGCGCCTGGTCTTTTAAACTCAATATATCTTAGGGTTTTTACGAAAGCAAACAAAGGAGTTGATTGTCTCATTGGGTCGCAATGTCCTAGTTGTCTATTCTAATTTAGCTTGTTAGGAACAAAGCGAGGACACTGGAAGTGACATGATTCTCAGCCCGTTTGTATTTTAACTAATTTAAATCAGCCGCTCAATGAAGCTCAGTCGTGTCACACTCCTTGTAACTTTCAGGAAGGCCGATTAAAATAAATGGTGCACAACTTTGTCCAACAACCTTTTTCGCTGTGGCTAGAACATCAATTTAATTTTTTATTTCCACTGAAGGGGCTGAAGATGTATTGAAATTCCACAAAATTAATAACTTCAAGCCAAAGAATGGAGTGTTTTCAATTTAATTAATCTCCATCTTGGTTTTTAAAGGACAAGATATCGGCACTATCCCAAAATAGGCTGTGATTTCACCATTACACATTGGGCAAATGGTGACATATGGTAAATGGTCTGTACTTATAAAGCGCTTTTCTATTCTTGATGACCACTCAAAGTATTTTACAGTATTTTTTGCCATTCATTCAGTTGTTTTCTATGAGGACCGTATAGCTGTCGGGCAATTTGGAGTTCAGTATCTTGCCCAAGGACACTACGGCATGCGGAATGGGGAAGACTGATATCGAACCGCCAACCTTCATGGATGTCAATACTACTGTATATACTTCTGTTTATCGACAAAAAACAAAACGAAAAGACCAAAATCCACAGCTTGTTTCTTCATCTCAGTTGATTTTCACTGCTCTTCTCCATCTGTTGTTCGCAGCCTCGAGCTTTTCCTTCCAAGTGAAGATGTAGATCTTCAGGTCAATATACACTTACATAAAAAAAACAAAATAATAAGAGCAAACAATTTCTGAAAACATCTGAGTGCTGACGTACTCAGCAATCAGTGCTCAAACAGGAGTAAATAATCCACTTATTGGGAACTACTTTTCAAGGTAGTTAATTTGTGCTCTATTGAGTTTTCCCAGCCCCAGGACTGTGCATGTGGAATCCAATCAAATAAACCCATAATGTCCATGTTCACAGTAATGAAAAAAATCCAGCGCGACAAAGTAGCTGACTGGTTTGTTTTTAATATTTTTTGAACAACTTGTGCTCTATGATGATATTTATTGAGACCAATTCATTGCTGCTTAAATTGCCTTTCTTATTGGATTTATTGACAATAAAAAAAAATTTGAATATCATCATCAACTTATTCATCTACATGTTGTGTAAAAATCACCATTATTCGATTTAAGTGACGCACATGGTCCATGTGGTTAATGTGCTGCTCGATGTCTTGATGATTTAGATACACTCATTTTGTCAGAAGCAATATTGCAAATACAAAACTCATGTTATCTTTTATATGTTTTTGTTTTGTTTTGATTTTACGTGTTGGTGAGCAAAATACTTTTCTGTTCCACCTTGGGTAGACAAAGTCATTTTCTGTTCTCATTCCAATGCCCTGCAGTCCCCAAATGGCATCTTTAAACTCTTACCACTCCATCACTCATTCCTTCTCACTGCTCTGCTTCAATTTCTGTCCATATTTCAGCCTCATCAGATGATTCCTGGAGTCTGACCTCTAGTAAATACACTATGAAGACATCATAATACAGGCAGAGGCGCCACTGACTATACGTTCTCCCCGGACATTGTGTAGTCTTGACACAGCTCCATGCACAGAGTGTTTACGTCCATACGCCAGCGCTTCTTCAATCCATTAATAACTGGTCCGTAGCGGGGCTGCAGAATGTCATTAACGGCTCCTGTGAGCCAGTAACAGACACATGCTGGGGACCAGCAATGACAGTGGGCCCCCTAAAAAAGAATCTCATTATCACCAAGTCACATACTGTATCAGAGAGTGAAACAGGACGTCCAGTCTCACACACATCTTCATTACATACCCTGCTGTGTCCCCGCACCAGCGAGAGGGCAAACTGTTGGAAGACAAATGGACATCCATTCTTCTTCTTCTACTTGTCAGTGCCATTATTAAAGTTCAGGGGAGCTCCCCCCTCCTGTGACAAGCTAAGTCACGCTGAAGTTTGAGGAGTATTTTTGTCTCTGAGTGACAAACCCAATGAATGTGAAACCCTCAGTTTTTCATAATGAACCAGAACAGGAACATACAGCGTTGGCCAGCAGGCAGAACTCGGCCTAACATCCGTAGATTGCACTTTAGCTGTGTGTGTTCCCGTGGCGGTCAGGGGTTCTCAACAAGGAGATGGAATTTAGCATGCTGACCCCCCCCACCCCCACCTAACCTCTAACAGAGCTGCCGTCACACATTTAATCTAATTCTACAGGACGCTGTGACTCATTTTATCCATTTGTCACTTTGTTTTATCATTGTTTAACCTCTCAACCAACAACAATATATAATTTATTACATTAATCTAATACAGTACAGTATGTTACACTTTGTTAGTGGCTTACCTACTGTTAAAAATAAAACAAATCTGCCGTTTTGCACTCGAAGCCCAATGTTGTTGGTAATTCTAGTTCAGGGACTGGGTTGTTGCAGACGTCACGTTCATTATGGGCTGTTATTAAATTTAAGAGGTTTGTAATTAGAGCGCTCAGCAGAGTGTTGACCTGCCTTTGTGCCTCAAACAATGGCAAGAAAGTTTGATTAGATTACAATTCAAACTTCCCTTTGTGCCACTTTAATACATTGATAGTACAACACATTCGGGAGAAGCAAACACCTTGAAGAGTGTTGAGGAAAATGGGTGAGGTTAAAGATTGACTAACGAGTAAATGATGAGTATTATTGAAATAGGATGAGGGGAACAAGGAAGTAAATAAGGACTTTTACTGACATGAAAGTGGATGGTAGAGGAGGATGTGCTGGGTAATCAAACCCTTACCTAGTCTTTCCTGTCTCCTAAGCGCCTTACAGACATGCACTGAAGTCAACACAATTTCCTGATATTACCTGGAGGGGCTGTAGGTTGCTCTGGACATCCTCCAGACTTTTTTTCCTGCCAGCCACCTGGTAAAATCTCAGGAAAATAGCAGGAAAAGTGTCGATAGAGACTGGGCGTGTTGATGATGTTTCTCAGACGCGACAAACCAAAAACTGCAAGAATACAAATATCTCAGGTTGAAAAAGAGTTGCCATACACATAGAAGACGATGATGAAGATGTCAACTTGAAAAGACAACAAGACCGGAGAGCTTTTTTGCGATATTGACCAAAATTCGCAAACAAGTTGCAGGGACGACAAGAGACCCTGTCAAAATTCACGTCTTTTCCTGTGAGCGCGTCATGCTACTTCCCCTTTTATGTGAAAGGCTAACAAATGAAAAATATCCAGACCCAAATCTCCGGATATTTTCTGGAGTTCGCTGTCGCCATTGGCTCATTAGTACATTTTAAAGCAGGGGACGTGATTAACGCGGACGAAATGGTCATTAGAATGGATTAAAATGATAAAATATGTGCATCTCAAATGGAGCCTATAGTGCAAAGGCTGTATAACACACATGTAATGTTAAAGTGTGCTTACATCACAATCTAAATGAGAGCTAATCATTATGGGAGAGCAGGGGGACTTAATTACTGTGTGTGTTCATTAGTCGACCAATTCGCCTGCACACAAACACACACACACACACACACACAAAGTGGCCAGGTGTTAGTTTTTTTGATTGATTAGCATTTTATTTTATCCAAGAATACTTAGACTTATTTACCGTAAATCGTGGCTAAATTAATCTTGAGTGGCTCAGATGTGGGTGGGTGTTTGTGAGTTGAAGAGTGCTTCTCTTCATATTGCAGAGATGGTACAAACCAAAGAGCAGGTGATTACAGTCCTTAAGACGATGACGGCTGAGAAATAACTGCCTGATGAAACACTCCATGCAGTCCACTGGGATCGTTGTATATATCTTTCATTTACTTTTCATTTCAACAGCAGAGACAATCCGACAGCTTCCTCGTAAACATGCTGTTGGATATGAACACACGGCGTCAGTCTCATGAGCTGGAGAACACAGTCATGCGCTCATGCCCAAAGGAATCAATTACTCAACTTTAAAATAGATCAGGAATTTCACAATAACTTGTGATCTTTGCAAAACCGTATATAGTTGATTAGGTGGCATGAAAAGCATGTTCCCTAACTCCTCATAATGTAAGTTATTAAAAGTAAGGATCCATCCTCTGATGTTTGTCCTGGAATTGAATCAAAAAGTGATGTGCTATGCTACTTAACGAATTAAAGCTGGAGAATATTTTTGTATCTTTGATTCTGTCTTTGATTTTCGTGTTTGCACAGAAGTAGGAATAGTTTTACAGTAATGCTGATGCATAAGAACCTTTGTGCATAATCCTGGATAAATCAAAACTGTCCATCTCACAGTCAGCTTATAATGGAACCACAATATTTTACTGACCATGTCGTACTGTTCCTGAGTCATGAATCTCTTGAGTACAATACGCTGTTAACAATATGTGCATTGTCCCTCTCTGATTAAAGAAAAAAAAAAAATCCATCAACATAAAGTTCTCCAGATCTTTAGGAAAATGATCTGCTCAGACTGTTTGTGCCGTTGGGTTTGTTTAACCTACAACCAGCTTCCAGGGATTGGCACATAAATAGCCTTGAACTTTTGTGTACTCATTGTTTTTTACATCTTTGGAACAACATGCAACAGCAATGTTTTTTCTTTGTTTGTTTCGACGTTTATGACATCGAACATTACATTACATTACATGTCATTAAGCTGACGCTTTTATCCAAAGCGACTTACAATTAGCATCCATTAGGGGTTCATTTTTTGGGGGGTTCAGCATCTTGCCCAAGGACACTTCGGCATGGGCTGGGATTCGAGCCGCCAACCTTCTAGCCAGAGCCGCCCCGAACATGACTCACCGTGGTAAAAACCAGAAAGGCAAACTTCTCGACTGGCAATTGGAAAGGAGGCAATTGCCTTTTTTAAAGTTGGTTTACCCCCATTAGAAAAACGTGCATATACTCGCAATTTTTTGTGTAAAAGAGGTATAATTAACATTTCCCCCCAAATTGGGTGTAAAATGTACAAAACAGATCCATCCTCCGCAACCTCCTGTCAACAAACAGCAGGTGCTAATAACTGCACTTAAAGGTTCAGTGTGTAGAATTTAGTGACATCTAGTGGTGAAGTTGCATGTTGCAGCTGAATACCCCTCATCCCACCCTCCCCTTCCAAACATGAACGGGAACCTGTGGAAGCCTTCAGTTGTCATAAAAACTCAAAAGGTGTTTAGTTTGTCCAGTCTGAGCTACTGTAAAAAACATGGCGGCCTCCGTAGAGAGGACCCGCTCCTCGTGTAAATAAAACCTATTCAAATTTAAAGGGCCCATTCTAGGGTAAAGAAAACAACAATTCACACAAACTAGATGAAACACACCAGTGAAAACATCACTAGAATAATTTTATATTCAAGTTCTGCCAATAGATTCCTTTCACCTAAACCTTACACAGTGGGCCTTTAAACAGACAGTGAATTACTTCAATTATCCAGTTTTCTCTCTTTGAAAGGCGAACACATGGAACACACACACACTTTTTCTGTCTCTGTCGCTGATGACCTCATAAAGATGCTGTAAGAGTGGTTTCAAACCTGTCTCGTTCTGAACAGTCAGTGCACTTCTCCGGAGGCAATTTGCCAAGTGTTCTCTGACAATGCAACAGAAAAGTGGTTTGCCTGAGACTCCCTTTATCCTTACAGTCATTTTACCATCACATGCACTCGACGTCTGTCTTCCCCTGATGTGCTCCCGCGTGTCCATCACCATTTGCCGAACCAGTTTAGAGGAGTGGACGTTTGAGCCGCATTTTTATTCATTTGGCGGCGGAGCGTGAAACACAGGATGAGCAAGTTGACCTCCCTTTGAATAATGCTGCATTTGCATGTGAAAGGGTGTTTAGTGGAGTTCAAGTGAAGATAAGGAGAGAATAAGAAATGCTCTCGTTCCTCTCTCTCCTCCCACCATTGTGCCTTGAAGCATCTGATCTCATCGCTCTCTTTATTTTTGCCCTGCAGTGGGTTTTCCTTTTTTTTTTACTTGCATGTGCATGCCCAAAGCAACCGCACACACACACACACATGCTGCACACTTTCCCTTCGTTTGACCTCTTGTGAACAAACATGCACACTCACTCACTCACTGTTATCCCGCTTCATCTGCAGCTAAGCTCTCAAACTCTCCAATAAGCACTTAAGTGTTCAACAGAGATTTAAACAGTGCTGTGCTGTGGCTGTATAGTGGCGAGGGAATAGTGGTGAAAGGTAAGGAGAGGAGGAGGAAGGCAGGAGGACGGAGGGATGGAGGGAGGGGAAAAAAATAGAAGCCGGAGTGCCCTGGCAAGAGATCAGGGCTGAATTCACTGCTCGTCCCATCCATCCTTGGTTGCTGCTTGTCATTAATGCTCTCCATCATCACTGGAGAGAAAACTCACACTAACAGCAGAGTGTGTGTGTGTGTTTGTTTTAATGTAACCATTCTGCAGATATCCTGTCTCATGTAACTATTACAATATGTAGAGCTGCAATCAATACTTTATTCTTCACAGATTTATCTTTTAAGTGAGAACTAATCTGTAAAGTGTAAAAGTATATGGGAAAAAAATCTCCCAGGTGCCAAAGTGGCATCCCTCGAATTGTTTGTGTCGCCGGAAAACAAATTCCAATGTTGATATGAAAACATTTATTTTACAGAATGAACAATGTAGTAAACGTGTGCATTTATAGCCGTTTTCAGACATGAAAATATCTGAAATATTGCATGTGGACATTTTCCAGAGGTTGCCTTTCACATTAGAAGAGTCAGTTCACATCTGGGTCAGATGTGTTCTCAATAACAGCAAGATCCTGGAGCTTTCAGGCAAGGGGTGATGCCTGATAAGTGCATGTAGGAGGCAGGACATGACGTATACAGTAAATTCCACTGTGGGAATCAAGTGTTTTTGTTTACGTCACAATGACACGGCAATATCCAAGCTGATATCTCCATTGTTGTCTTCTACGTGTATGCCACCTGTTTTTATCCTGAGATATTTGTATTTTTTCACTATGTGTGTCCATCGCATGTTTGAAACTTCATCATGTTCCTGCTGTATCATCACATGGGCTCACTTGGACATTTTACTTGTGGGGGAATGCCAGGAAAGGTCCCTGAAAATTTCTCGAGCAACTGACTCAAACATTTGTGTTTTCTGATACTGCCCCACCAGACATTGTATGGACTTCAGTGCATGTCTGAAAGCGAGTTTGTTGTTTTAAAAAAAGTGTTATTTTCTACATTCACGTTATAAACTTGGTTGTATTTGTGTTTTCTCTTTTAATATTAGGTTTTTACAATAATGTTTTTGGTTAAACTGTAAAATATCATGCTCCAGTTACATTTCTTTGTAAGAAGAATTAGATAACTTCTTAGGAATCATTGATATATATATATAAAAATATTTTTCATTTAGCCCCCCAAATCCAAAATGATCAGGCTTTAATCGAAAGGTATTATATGCAATATAAAACTAAATCCTCACATTTCATCATCTAAAACCTGCAAAGGTTTTGCATTTCTGTCCAATGAATTACTCGGAAAAACAGTAAACAAAAGAGTTACTGATTAATTCTCTGTCATTTTGTTAATCAACTAATTGTTTCATCATTGAGTTATGCACCACAGTTTGTACATGCACTACTGTAAACACTGTGTGAGACCAGGGTGAGAACTGTGGCTTCACAGCAGGAAGTGCCAAGGATCAAATCCTCCACCCGGCTGGTTGTTCTCCATGCAGAGTTTATATGTTCTCCGCCCAAACGCATACAGATGAGGAGGAGTGTATCTTTTTAAAATTGAAGGACTGTGCTCATTTTTTGCGCAGCAGTTGGCGAGGTGTGTGGAGGTCATAATGTAAAACGGGCTCAAGTTCTCCCTCAAGTTTTTCAAGCAGTTCCCCTGAATGCGACACCATGAATGATTCTGAGGAGGGACTGTCCAAAAGTGTGCACATTAATCACATCCAGACAAACAGACAGTTCATTCTGGGAGAGAGATCCAGGAGGCACCGATTTTGCAGTCGGGAGCAATTTTTAACTCATTTTCCTTTTTAAGTGTCACAAAGATGAATGCCTCTCTCTTATCCGTCTATTGAATATTAGGCTGGTAGCTTAGCTTAGCATAGTCTGGCTTTGTTGAGAGGTAACAAAAATCCACTGATGAGATTGTCTAAAGTGCATCGAATAACACTTATTATCTCATTTGTAAGGAAAACTAATTTTTGTAGTTTTGCCAAATCTTCTTGATCGCCCCCTGGTGAGTGGTTTCAATATAGGTTATAAACCCAGCCTCCTCCGTGTTTGCCGTTAGGATATGGACCAAACTAAAAAGTCAAAGTACATTTCAAATACATCTTTCTCAAAGCTGGTTTCTGTCATTTTAAGTAGTTCTTATCACCTAAACGCAAATTAAAAGTGTACATTTTACATTTGATAAATGCTCTCAAAAAACATCACGATTGACAGATGAAACTGTCTTGTGATAGGTTGAGTGTGTGTATCGACGGGCCCTCGATATTGCAGCTCTACTCCATGATCACTACTTTGCAGATATGGCGGCGCATGTATCCAGGTTATTTGAGCTACATTTTTGTACAGTTGGAGGTAGTGGAAATGAGGCGTTCATCCAATCAAAGGCTGCAACCAGTAAAGGTATTTGCTGTGGTTGTTTTGGTTTTATTAATTTGCAAACTATATAATTTCCTGAGCTGTTGTTTTTGTCTTGAGTACTTTTATACAAAAGATGAATGTTATGTGAACTATTTTTTTCCCTCGAATCCCAGCATCAAAAAGAACTCAACAAATCACTGTATACTTTGGCAGTTTCACACAATAAGTTCCCTAACGTAGCTAGACTCTGCTGTGTCAACAGTCAGTGTTCACAGTGGAAACTGTTGCATTATCGTGTTGTATAGTCGTCACGTCCTTTGGTGGTAAAGGCCTTAACAGAATGAGCAGATTAGGACGGATGAGTAGTTTTGTTTCCACTGATAAATATCCGTTTGAGGCAGAATCTATCAGCATCATGACCTGCAGTCGTGTGGCCTTTAATGCACGCAGGACGTGTAGAATAACAATCACTTCCTCCACCTCCTCTTTTTACTCTCCTTTCCCTTCACTCTTTACTTCCGAGAAGTTTCACAAACAAGCTCTTTGAGCCGACCTCTAACCTCCTGGCACATCACAAATCAACTGGCGCTAAGTATTTTTATCTGAGAATCAATTAAGTTTTATGTCGTTTAAGAGCGACGCACTCTCGACCCAATTACATCATTTTACTTGCGACAAGCTTATCGCATCATGATCGTACCATGATCTGAAATTTAAACCGGCACAAGCCGAGGAATTCGCTGTGCTTAAAATTTACGACGTCGCATCAACAGCTTCTGTTCATGGGCTTCAGCTCATTCAAACTCTACTCTCATTACGCAGGAGCCATCAAATCTTCCGGTATGCTCTTGCAGCAATCTGTCATTGTTATCCACGAAATGTGTAACTATGAATCGCAGGGTGCTAAGTGACTGACAGTTTAATTTTTGCCATTTGCATTATGGGCCCCCCCAACCCCCCCTTTCCCCTCCAATGGTAGCCAGTGCACCATCACCTGCGGTCGATGTTGGTGACATTTTTATTAAAAACAATATATCAGGCTTAGGTTCGACTGTTCGAAATTTATGTTTTCAAGTTGCTTGTTTATCATACTGACTTTCTCTTAGTTTATTTGTATTTCTTGGCTTATTTGTGTCTAAACATGTGCTCATGTGGGGAAGAATGCATTTTACTTTGGTAGTGTCCAAAGAAAATGCAAGGCAATCACAGTTTTTTGACAACCATCTTCTCTTGGTCAGTCCTCAAAGATTCAGTTAGATTTTCGTCCGTATAATAAACCTCTCTTATTTCTCTCCAACTCGTCTGCCAATGTCGTGCTGTAGCGACGCTGCAAAGGTCAAACGACAGTTTGTTTCATGCTGTTATGATGGAATATGACACAGCGCGAAAAAATACAGCTTGACGTGATGTCAGCATCCTGATTCTCATTAGAGTTGAATATGTTAACCTTGACCGTGATTGCAGAGAGGATGCTGAGAAGGACTGGAGATGGAAAATGGAGGAGGGGAAACAAACGGGCGGCTGCATCCCTCCGCTGTCTCCACATCAATCTCCCGGTGTCCTGTCCTAATTAGACTGCGTTTACTCCCCCACACCTGCTAAAACGCCGCTGCTGTTATCCTCAGATCATCCTGTTTGTGCAAGCAGCCATTTGCTGTGGAGGCACGCAAGGTTTCCATTGCTCAGGCATTTATGAAGTAGAGGAAGTCTGAGGGATTTAGGAAAAAAATGTTTCTTTGTTGGTTTTTCTGAACATGCTCTGGAGGTGAAGACGTGTCAGGAGACGGCCAATAAAAAGAAGTGTTTAATATTTAAACAAGGTGAAATACAACAATCTCACTTCCAGCTTATTTGAACCATTTTTTTCTTTGATCTGATCCAACAACCCTGTCATACAAACTCAAGTACTTCTCATTTAAAATTGGATGTTAGTAAAAGGTCTCCACACCTTTTAACTGTTATATTTGGTTATTCGCCCAAGGAGGTTATGTTTTCACCCCTGTTTGCATGAGCTGAATGCATTTCCATGAAACTTGGTGGAAGGATGGTACATGGGGCCAAGAAAGAACCCATTAAGTTTTGGTGTGGGTCCACACTAAGCTGTGCAACCATGAATTTTTTATCTCTTTCTGTAACATTGCAAGATTCGGCTTGTTCTTTGACATTTTCGCCAGTTTCTCAGGGAATGATTCTTTTTTTAAAGCCATAAATAAAAAATCCAGTATATCTAGAGGACAAACATCTACGAGTGTGAGCAACTACATTTTTATGGATTTATATGTGGTCTCATAAGTGGGTAGGCTTTTTTTTTTCAGCAGCAGATTTGGACAAGTGGACGGGTCCAGGAATCTTTGTATCACTTTCTGTAACATTGCGAGATAAGGCCCTTGGCGGTCCATTACTTTAAAGTGTTCCAACCATTTGTCTGCATTACATTTATATTGATATTTCAATATCACTGTTCTTTCTGCTGGTTCTCAGTGATGTTCTTTGGATCCGAGTCGCAGTCAAAAGAGGCTTGAGGACAAATAGTTGGCAGAACCTGGACTATTGGCTATTTGATCCAGCCCCGCATGAATGATATGCCGTGTATACTCTGCATAAACAGCATCTAAAAACAGCCCTGCCATCCCTCTCCAAGATGAATGGAGCTGGGAAAGTCAGACACTGAGTGTGTGCTGCGACTTTGGGAATCAGCGCTCGTTTATCACGTAATTAGACCGTTGGAGGAGGAGTTGTTGTCTGTGGGCATGCATGCGTTTCTTGTTGTTGCCTGCAAGAGTCTTTGGCAACATTAGCACCATCATCCTCTTTTTCCACACACACACTCCCACACACACACACTTCCACTGTGACTCATTCATATACACATCAAAATAATGGACCACGGTGATAATGCCTGCAGAATATGTTCATATCTCAATGGACATGCATTATACATCATGGGGCAAGGTGTCTGGGAAAGACAAAGCTGTCCACTGCAAATTGTTGGCCCACACCCACTCTGCTCTAAATGAGAGTTATAATTCCTGTCCCAGTCATCGCCACCTCTTCACCCCAAGAAGAACATCTAGGTACAAGAGTGAAGCCCAAAAGGATCTCAACTGGCAGCAGGTTGAATGTATTTAATGCAAATCCACCCCACATCATTTCCTCTAGTCCCTTGTCCTCACCCCCTTCCTTGAAACAGCAGTGGGACACGCCAGCCTTCAACTGGTGCCTGTCAGCCTTTGCACTTTGCAGATCCTGTCAGATGCAGCCACGACCACAGAGACAGGTCGACATGACTGCAGCTTATTTCCAGACCCCCGGTTGTACACCTGAACTTGGTTGAAGACATGAGTGATGGGATGGAGAATGGAGAATACAGACTTTTCCTCTGACACCATCATGAGGTTGACTTTCTTCAATGTTATGGTTTCTTATTAAATTATGTGCAAATCTCCATGGTGCTCAGATGATGAATCTTAATAACTTTTGAGATCCCCTCATGTTATTCTTATGGTTACCTCCACCAAGGAAGCTATATTGGTGTTTGTTTGTCTGTTAGTTAGCATCATTACACACAAAGTACTGGACAGATTAGCACAAAGCCTGGTGGACAGATGCAGTATGTGTCAGGTCAGATCCGACTTTGGATCTAGATGAAAAGAACTCCTTAGGGGCCTGATATTAATATGTACAATTTGGTGCAGCTTGATTTGAATTTAAGGGGACTAATAGGCCTTGGCGGAGTGATATTCTGACTTTGAATTGTAATGTTTTAAAAACTTTCTATTTATGAGCAAATACTGCAAAGGCTGTGCTATTCCCTTCAGCCTCAGCTGTACTTTGCGTCAGGAAATGTCACCGTACTAAAATGTTATGCTAGGATGGCAAATTTTACTCAGCATTACATGTGCTAAACATAACCATGGTGGGAGGTTGTTGCACCCTGACATTAGCATTAAGCTTAAGGCACCACTTTGTGTAAGAGCAGCCTCACAGAGCCGCTGCCGAAAGTGGGCTGTCTGTGCACAGATCAGGAAACACACACACATACGCATGATATTTGTAGGTACTTCTTTGTTCGTTGTCTGTTTTATTGGCAGGTGGCAACCGACGTCAAGGTGCAATACCGCCACCTACTATGTCTTTGTCTTGTTCCTAATCAGGTGGAGGTACTGCAATCTTCTTCTTCTTCTTTGTTCAGTTTATAGGCGGGTGCTGATGATCGCATAGGCTTTATATAAAGCACTAATGAATAAAGTCATCATGCCCAAAGGGTTGTCAGATCATAAAATGCTTTTATGAGTCACTTTTCAAAGGCAATGCGCCTGCTTTGTCATTTAGATTGGAGGACTTTTGGGTCAGATTTCCATGGTAACATTCCCTGATCTGCAACTTAACGTCTCCCCTTTGAACAAGCCATTCGACAAACCGACGTGAACCTGGAGCAAAGCTTTCTTTAACATTTTAAAAATAATTCAGCAGAAGCAAATTAAATAACAAAACACTCACTTAATACTGTGTAAACTCTTCATTTCCACATGAACTGAAAATTACTAAATGTTCCTCTTTCATCTCAGAGGAGGCCAAAGCAAAGTGAGCGTGATAAAATCATCCTTTTTGATCAACATGCTCTGAAATGCAGTATGTGGCATAAAAATCAACTGGCTGAAATAGGCTTTGAAAATGACAAATAAATACAGCATTTTATTATAAATCAGGCTGTTTTGGAATTAAGATGTTAAGTTCTAAAACAATATTCATCACAGTGTTTGGCTCAAACATCAGATTTTAAAGTCTTAATGCAGCTGTTGAGGGATCCACTTCTTTGCACTCTCTGCGCCGCCTCTGGGTCAGTGGGTAGTTTCTGCACATTTAGTTTTTTTTCTGCAGCAGCAGTGGCCGGAGGCCTTATGTTTTTTCGGTGTGATGGAAAATGAGCCACTGGAAGGAGGGTTCAGGAGACCCAGATGTCTGAAGCAGAGGCAGTTTATTAATGCTTGGTGCTTCGGGGAGGAGGAAAGAGATGAGCAGTTCAAGTTAACACTGTGTGATGCCACCCAGCTCTGAAGGCTGTCCTTCACCGGGCGTTTCAACACAAGTATCCTCACATGGCTCCGCCTTAAAGGTGCAGGAGGGACTATTCACAAGAATAACTTTCTGTAATATTTGATAAAACGGCCACTATGATCTGATGGTAGGACATGAGGCAGAAAATCTTCGGGGGAAGCAATTTGGAGGAATCAACGCTCGCACTTCTAAACAACCAATCAGAGCCAGGAGGAGTGTCCTACCGAGACAGATTTGGAGCTCAGCAGAAAGGAAAGGGGGGGGGGGGTCTGTTAGATGTACTTGTTCAAATTCTCTCATTCTCTTTTTCTCTCTCCTTTATTTTTTATACACCTATCGTCTGCACCGTTAAGTTGTAGAGCACAATTACCCCTGTCCTGACTTCCAGGTGCTGTCTGTTAATCTTTGCTGCTTGTTATGGCATTTTACCTACATCAGTAGAAACAGCCAGTGAGCTATTGTTTGTACTAAATGACAGTAAAATGTGATCTGTGAACAAGGAGAAAATAGACTCAATGAAAGGAAATAGGCCGAAAGAAGGAACATTCTCTGACAATCAGGTTGTGTCCATCCATTCTATACTTGTGACTAAGATATGTTCGGAAGACTTTAAGGGACTTTGTTCAAACTTGATGCAAACTGACTTGAACTCAAGAATTAGATTTAAGTAGTCAAAGGTCAACATGGTGCATCAGGAATGCCTGGAAGGAATTTCATTACAGGGCACAAACGTCCTCTAGGGCTCAAGGATGAACTCATTTGAATTTAGTGGCAAAAGGTCAAGTTCACTGTGACCTCAATAACACGCTTTAGGCCATGACTCAAGAGTTGACTAATACTAATCAGAGTGACTTCATACATTTTATGTAATTCCACTACATATATTATAGTGGAGCAAATGTCAGACTAGTCCCTCGACGATTATCTCTATATATATCGTAAACTCTAAGTCTTTAATAAAAAACACTTTGGGCTTTCCCACTATCTTTCTTAATATTTACAAGTATTCACTGATTGAAAACAAAATTCCTCGATTTCAAACTTAATGTCACTTGAGTTTCCGTTTTTTCAAGTACAACACTTTTTAGTTCAGCTCGAGAAGCAAAGTCACCCTCTGTCATCTTGTTTAAGCTTAAACCCCCCTCTCCTCTTCACCATGTCCCCTCTGAATCATTTCTAATCTCCTAAAATAACTGCAATAGCTCTAAAAAAACCCTCTCTTCTGGCATTTCTGTATAACAAGATTATTTACAATGTCAGCAGTATTATCAGGGCGCCGTGGCTCTGACCTTGACCTTTATTGGTCGCTTGAAGGGTTGAAATAATTTATCACGGCTCTGTCGCCTACAGATGAAGACCAAGCTGTTTCATGAATTTCTGGCTCAGTGTCTGGCTCAGTTTTGACCACTGGAGCAGTTTTGTGTTCCCTGTCCTTTGGCCACAAACAGACGTGTTTCTGAACAGAGCATTTGCTGCTACAACAAGTATGTTTGACAGTTAAGTGCTTAACCTGGATTTTCAGTTTAAATTAGTTTCCAACAATCAATTCTTTGAGCAAGACCTCTGGTTGGTTTGTTACAAATCAAAAGCAAAATATTGATTCAAAGTATGACGCCGTTTCCCACATTTACTTTATTAAAAGCATGATAAAGCCTGAATGAGACGTTTTTCTTTACTGTTCTGGGACATATTCATAACACTTGAGAATTTCTGTGCCTCTTTAACCCTGTTCAGACCTGGTGTCGGATCACAAGTGGTCAGCGCTAAGTTCAGGTCTGAACGCACACAAACGTGTCCTGAAGGTTTCCCGAGATCCGATCACTCAAACCCCATTCGTCTGTGGTCCGAAAAAAGTGAGTAATCGGGCAGCCGGCGATCTGTAGCAGCTGGAACGTTGTTGATCAAGACCACAGTGTGTTCACGACAATGGTAATGACAACTCACTTTCCAGTTCGTAGGTCGAGCCTGTCTGAACTTTGAATAAGCAGGTGAATTTTTTCCATAGTTGGACAACATGTTGTTGGTTAGCTTTGAGTATGATTATTTTTTTTCTGTTATTTTCTTACACTTTAGTAAATAATGCAACATTAGTTTAAGTACAAGCTCACTGATTGTTGATTTTATTGTATTTGTGATGATGCATAACTCATGTTTCATCTGTCCATTATCTATTTAAAGTTAATTTTACTCTCCAAGTACTGTATTCGCTTCGATAATTTGACATAGAGAGCAACTACACAAGTTTGAGAGCCTGGTTCGAACTTTGTTTGTGGATATAAGTTCAGTTTTCCCATAAATTACCACTTGTTTAATTATATAAACTCCTCCAGTAAACAAATGATTAAAGTAAACGAAACCTACCTTAGCTATGGAGAAATCGTCTATGCATCCTCGTTTGACTCTGCTAACCGGGATCGTAGCACATAACAAGAAACTACAGCTACACTCTGAGTTTCCACCTGTGCTGCAGGATATTGGACCATGACCTTGTGACATACACCTCACACAGCAGCACTGTACCAGCCTGACTATACTACCGCCAGTTCTTGAAGCTTCAGTCGTAGATACAGTGTCACTTGAGGTATGACTGTGTCAATGCTTTGGTGCCCTTGCAAATGGGAGTAATGGCTCTACAGTGGAGACAATTGTACTTAATATGTCTAGTGCTCTTTTTTTTAACCAGCCTCCATGCTTATACCTTTAAGCAGGGCATGCACATACACCATGACGTCTCATTGTTCCTTTACTACCTCTTTAATGCCCGCTGCACACACACACTCCCTTAAACCGGGATGAGGCGTGAAGTGATGTAATCACCTATTTCAATTACGTTGATTAATACGCTGTGGAGAGTCTCCAGAGAACAGTGAGAGATCTATGAGGACGGTTTTGTGAAGAAAGTGGTGATTAGTTTTTAGTGTGTGTGTGTGTGTGTGAGACGGAGAGAGAGGGTGGGAGAGAGACAGCTCGGAGGGTGGTGTGGCTCGACGGAACGCGTTAATGCTTCAAACTTATCGTTTCCCTGGCGACGGCGGCCTCAATATATTGAGAGCCCAACAAAGGCGCTGTACTTGAGAGCTGAGCGACACTTTGTTTGTGAGGGAGGAGGTATTTTTGTCTGTGGGTCTTTGTCCCCCCACCCCACTCCTCAAATCATGCCGTCGCAGAATGAGCGAGATCTCACATGACTGCGCGTGTTCGCTCGTGTCCATAAAGTATTTTTACACACACGCGTCTCCTTTCAGCACTGACCAAATAAGTGAGACCTCTGTGTTTGTGCGAGTGTGACAGGGATTCAGATGGAACTCTATAGGTCTACTGCTTTAGTGTGACATTTGTCCAGATCACATCTTTGTTTACTTTGATTTAAAGGAAATCTGCTCCTCCATTCTGCAGGATTACGTACAGGAGATAAGGATATGTGCGGCTCAACCCTGTGTGTGTGTCTACGGCTGCATGGATTCATCTACCAAGGCAAAGGAATGGCTGAAACAGAGCTCTTTATCCAGAGGCGGGGGTGACATGCAACACCAGGGGACAGTGTGATCAGGGACACTCATTCTCCCAGAAGACACACCTCTCTCTGTTTCTGCCTGACGTCGTCCTTTCTTTCAAACTTCCTAAATGGCTCTCTTGCTGGTCTCCTCTAGACTTTTCATTTTGTTCACACTTCTCATTCCTCGACCTCAACTGGTCAATTGTAATTTCCAGAACATTTCAGTGAATATATTTTTAGTGTGTGACTATAGAGTCAGCGTGTAAGGTAGTTTTCAGACATGAACTCAGTAAATGGGTTTTTCAGAGTTTGACTTTCACATATGAAGAACGCAGCAGGAGTTCGACTGGGTCAGACATGTGATGTCATTTTTGTGAGTGATCTCCAGTGCGCTCTGTGCGCCTGATGGCACAGTCACGTTCACTGCAGCGATTTCACACACACTCGATCATACACCCACGGTGTGAAAAGATATTATTAAAAACTATTAATGACTCGGCTCTGTAACTCTGCTTATTAATGGTATCTGAACATAATTTGCTGTAAGTTGTTATATTTTTTTTAACTTGAATGTTCTTATGGAACAGATATATCACGCAAAACAAGTAACGCTGTTTTTTTTAAAGTTAATGATGAAGTGGATCAATAATCTGGCTTCAGTTTGGACACTTAGCACCACAGGAGCAGTATGGAGGCATTTTATGGTTTTTTTTCTGTAGTTTTTTCAAGTTTGGACTCAAACACTTCACCTCCATCGACATAGTGGTGAGTAGATTAATGAGTGAATTTTCCTTTTTGGGTGAGCTCTCCCTTTAAGGTGAGGTGTGGCGCCTGGGTAGAGCACGGAGGAGGCAGGACATGATGCATGAATCACGTGTTTTTCGCTTGCTGCACATATACAAAGATGTCGGTTCCTATCATTAAACGCTCTTGAATCTCATTGACATCTTTGGCAGCAGCCTCCACGTGTGTGACACCTTCCTCTGACATTTACGTTCTCACATACAGCCCCTGTGGAAGATTTCAGTGGAATGTGCTGGACTGAAAGCAGCTCAGAGGATCATGGAAGCATTGTGCCCACATGAGCGCAGCCGGCAGACTTTTTTATTTTCTGGTCGACTGAATGTTAAAATGAAGAGGACGTGTGCCTTTAAGTACATCATTATTCTTGGAGCTCAATACGCTGCTACAGGCATCTCAGCCGATTTTCGGCCATTTGACACTTGACATCATGTAAAGTTTACCGAGAAAGGTGCAATGACCAAAAAAATACCCAGTTAGCTGTAACAGTCCTGGGGGGTAGAAATGCCATTTTGATGCGAGAGGTCACAGGGAAGTGGGAAAATGTTTTCAAGCTAACACGGAGGCATGCAGAACACATCTCTCGGTGGTAAAGTGATGCACAGAGAGGGCATCTCAGGGCACACCACTCAAATATCAGTACTTGAAGCAGAAGAGGAAGCTATGTGCTCTGCTGCACTTTAAGATAAGATGCCGTCAATATCGAATGGAAGACATAATGTCTCTTTTGACAAAGCAAAACACTTTTACCAATTGGCCTTCACAAGTGATGCAGCTTACAAAATATATTCCACATGAGTTGGTCTTGTAATGTATAAAATTACAGACAAATAACATCACAGTTTCTTAGCGTCAGGGGTTTTGTCTGAGCAGCTGCTTAAATCCTAATATAAAACTGATTCAATTTAAAAGCTGGAACCAGAGAATGTGTATAAACTTAAAGATCTACTGATCTATAACAAATTATTCCGTCAGATAATTTGTCTTTCATTCAGCCAATTAAATAGTCGTCTGATTGTTTGAGTCAGACGTTAAAAGCACGTCTTCTTCTTTTCAGTTTGAGGATCATGACACATTAATTTGCAACCTTTTGTTTCCTCATATTCTCCCATAATGCACTGAGTTTGACCTTATACTGCTTTGATGGAACTTCAACATGGCATCAAATCCTACTAGTCTGTGTTGAACTGTAAGTGAATAAGAATTACCAGAGTAAGAGTAGTGGGAGATGTCCCGTGGAGTCTGGGGCACTGACTAATACAGACTGATGAGGTTTTGTTCATCACTTTAGATTTTCCTCCACATACGGATCAAGTGCGGAAATAACTTGTTGGACAACTCTCGAGCTCTTGCTTTGTTTCTGCAGCAATGTTTCCATCCCTGATTCAAAGTGATACCATTTCTCACATGCTTCCTACTGTCTACTCCACAGAGCGTGATTCCTCAGCCAATGCACGAAGGCCCGACTTAAGCCCTTCAACTTCAAAGACCATCAAACTCAACAGGAAACAGAATAAGGAAAAATAAATGAATACAAGTTAATAAAATCTGAAAAAAGATCCATCCTTCCTGGTCTGGTCACAAAATATATATCTTTGAAAATATGCAATAATACAGTCATTAATATGCAAAAATAAATATGATTTTTTTTTGTAATTATATAAAATGATATACAGAAACAAATAATCCTTTAATCTATGGTTGGTTGTTTTTATGTTTTCACATGTATTCATTCTTTTCACTTTCTCCAGTCATATCAATATACTAAGGCAATTAACACCCAAAAATAATGTCAAACAAAATGGCTAAACATTCAATGGTCAAGCATAAACCTTCAAGCTAATTGTATGATTTTAGTTTTGGTATTAATTTATAAACCTTGAAAAATGTTCAGAAACAAACAAAACAAACAAACTTCATTCTGAATTCAAGACAGCCATAGATGATTTGAAACGCTGCATGGTCTAATTCAACTGCAGATACTGTAGTGACAGTACAGCAGCCGCAGTAGAAGCATTAGGATCTCTACTGCTGACAGATCTCTATTGTCTCATTATATATATCATTATATCTCCCAATAGCACTCAGTGTAGGGTTCCATATGTCTGTGCTGGTGGCAGTGAGATTGTGTGTCCAGAGCTGGATAAATACACCTCTCACCGCCGCCTTATCATTGTGGTTATAGACCCCGGCTTATTCCCTTCCCTGACAGCTACCTTTAGCGCTAACTAATAGCCCCGCCAGCCACCTTTAATTGGAAATCTATGGCTGCATTTATTTTAGAGCACAACTGACAAGCGCAAGTCTCTACGTTTATGTATTATCAAAGTGCAAACAATCAATAACTGGAAGACAGGACCTGATATTTCATGGGCAATACCTTTATCAATACATAAGCAGGGAGAAGGGACAGGCCGGAGGAAAATGGAGCGAGGAACACATGGTAGAACACATCAGATTAAAGCTCTACGTAAGCGGGGCAGTACCAAGAGGCGCAGCCTTATTGTGTGTTGCTAACGCACGAGAGGTCAAGAGACAAGGACTCTTGTCTTGCGGTCTTCGAACAGATCGAAGCAAACACACCTTGTACAAGAATGTTTAAAGGGATTTCTTTAGTTGATGAAGGGTAGCTTGAGTTCATCTGACAAGTCGGATTTGGTACATCCGAAAAAATGGGAGCCATGGGAGTTTTAGATAAGGAAATAAAAGCCGTCCAGATGGAATATCTGTAAAATAAAAACATTACAAAGTGTGTGCATGTAGGTGTTCTACATTCATCTCCCCTCGCTGATAACAATACACAAGGTCACTCGCGCCTTAGTGCCGTCATGGGGAAAGCTCAGCAGGTGTTTTGGCCTAACTTTGTGATTTAGTGCTATGTGGATGTGGGGCTTTTACCTACCTTATTTTTACAGTGTGTGTGCGCCTGTGAAGTCATGGAAACCTTCATTTGCATGTGAGTGGGCGTGTGTCGAAGACTTTGTGATTTAAAGCTGCGCATTCGGGGACCAATTAATCAGAGGGTGGTGACACTGTGAGAGAGGACTATGCATGTGTTGCTCTCTCCCCAGGAAACAGGATGCAGGGCAAAGACTGTACCTTAATAACGAACACATTAAAGCCATCCAACTACTGCATTTCTCCTCTTTCCATGATCAGATCCCTTTGTTCGTCTTGTTGAGTTTTGTCCAGATGAATAAATAATGAATACACACACAGATAGAAACTCATAAAAACTCAAATAGCTTTTTCTTGTCTTCATTTTTCTCAATCAGCATGGCATTAGTTAGTTTACCCTGAAAAGCACAACAACAAGAGACGAAACTCCTAAACTTGCACTCACACTAAGTTTTGTATTCTTTGTCTTTAACTAAAGACGTTTTCAGACATCACTGTGTAAAATCCGGAGAACTGGCTACGGAGTTTACCCAACACTGCGGGAGGTTCTCTGCACAGACGCGTTCGCAACAGCAACAAATCCTTCGCATTATTCAGGCGAGAGGTGGAGCAGCCGGGTGCGGGAGACAGATGCAGGAAGTCAAATAACTATTAACTCCGCTGCGGAGATCACATGATTTTGTTTAAAGCACCCCAACGCAGTCGTCAGCTATCATCATCACAAACTTATTTTCTTTGGTCTCTTTTACTTGTGTGGCTCCGATTTTTCACCGGGTGATACTTGTTTTGTTTTTGTTTTGTTTTTCTTTTCTGCGTCTGTCGCGTGTTAGAAGCGTCATGTGCTTTGACTGTTAACTTTGGACCATGTCCCAACCAGTAACATGGAGAAACGTGCACGTGTGTCAGATTGCATGCGTCTTTTGTGAGGGGAAATGACGGTTAGTGATGAATTAGCATAGTAATTGATAATTACTCAAAGATCTACGGGGCCATTGTTTCTTAGACGGCTCAACATGTTTTCCCTCAGGTTTAGGTCAGCTCTGAAGGAGAAATATAATTGAGTGCCTTGTGGCTTAATTAACGAGCTTGCACTAATTACAGGAGAATGAACGAGGAAAAGGGGCCACACACACATGCACACACTCACCTACTTAACTGCTTTCATTTATGTTCAAGTGAACTTTGAACATAAGCTATAGTAAGTTTATTGTACTGATGTTAATAGATGTTGACTGGTACAATTTTAATAACTGATAATAATTAGCTAATAACGAATATAAACCGTGCTGAACATTTACTGCTTCCAGTTTTTCAAATGTGAATATTTGCTGTTAAATTCTGTTTTATATAAATGTCTTATCTTTAAAACAGTGACAACAAGTAAATATTGCTGTAACTTTAACCTCTATGTAACTCCACATTTTGCAACTCCTTATATAATGATATTGTTGTTTAAGATTTTTGTAAAGTTCTTAAACAACAGCCTTTATTGAACACGATTTCTTACCAGCTCGAGACCATTATTATCCTCTGCTTAACAGATGGAGGTGGGATCATGGGCACGTTGAGTTGCTACCAGTAGTTGAGACACAGCTGAATAAATACCAGGACAGACCACAAAACTTGAAACTTTATATTTCAATATACACACTCTTAAAGTTTTAGATCAGAAACTCAACATTTTTCACATCTGTCAAATTTAAAATACACATGGACTTTTAAATTGGGAGAACCTGATTTAATATAGTAACCTTTGTCTGGTTTATAAGATATCGCACAACACTGCTCCGCCTCCACTGAAGACATTTGTTGTGCAAAGAGCAGGCACTCCGGTTACCAGAGGTATCACAAGAAGGCTCTGTATCTTTCCCACTCGAAGAAGTGCTTTTAGTCAGTCAGTGTTTTCTGTGACAACGTCTAGAGAATGGAATCTGCAGCCAGATGCAGATAAGAGAAGTAAATACTTACCGTTCTTTTACTGGTCAGCTGAAGAAATGGCTTATTGATAATCAGATATGTGCACATCAGACTAATGACTGCCTACTGACTTTTGCTGCCTGCTTGCAGTTTGTCTCTCTTGGTTTTTCCTTGCTGTGCTTTGTCTCATATGTTGTGTTGTTACCTATTGTTGTGCATTGTACCTGTCTGAATATTAGTCTGTATATATTGCTTGTACGTGCTGACTATAACAAGTCATTTTCTTTCAATTTTAGGTTGCCATTTTAAAAACTGGGCAGGGACAGCAGATGACAATTAGCCTGTTGAGCTAACGCTGGCTCATTTACTGTCATTTTGCTGTTGATTAGTGTGCATTGTCCCTGTCACATAAACAAATAAATGTGGTCTAGACGGAAAGACATTTGCCATTCAAAGCAAGTTTCGATGGATCTCAATGGCAGGTTACAACCCAAGTACATGTTCAACTTTCTTAAAATAATATAGGTTTGACAAAAGATCCATTGCATTCTTAACACATAGATACATGCAGCATGTCTCCCTGAGGTTCCAAATAATGCATCTCCAAAATGCAGAGATGCAACAGAAGTATTGATTTTTGAATCTGTGAACTTTATCTGCAGGTCTGTGATTCTTCTCCCAGCTGCCACCAATGTGCATGTGACAAGAATGCGTGAGAAATGCCACTGTAGGTCTGTGAGGCTTCACTCTATGTTCTTAAGAGACTGTTCACCTTATAAGACTTTAGTTGAATTAACTTAAAGGGATAGGTCGCATTCATATTCGACTTGACACGGCATCATTTACATTGTGTGGCTAAGCTAGCGGACTTAGCCACATGAACGAGCACCCCTCACGTGCCCTTGGGCGAGAGTGTGTGTGTGTGTCTCTCCGGTATTCCCGTGCGTACGTGAACGTGGCTCCGAGGAGGCTATCAGAGGACATTTAGGCAAAAAACACGGTGTAAATGACCTCGTTTCGAGTGGAATTTGAATGTCGGGGCTTGTGGACACTTGGATGACACCACAGGAGCAGTATGGAGACGTTTCTTATGTTGTTTTATTACATCTGAAGATGAGGTCACCATTGACTTCAACTGTATTGGATTGGAGACTCCAGAAGTGTTTTGTGGATTCAAACCCACCCCTCCATCGCTAAGTGGTCAGTAGATAATGATTGAATTTTCATTTACCGGTGAACTCATTAACGATACACAGTTTACATTTAAGTGACTGGGACCTTTGGAAGGAGTTGGAATTATGACTCCTCCATCGGTGGCAAAAGACAATGTAGTGTGAAACTGGTATTGAGCAGCAAAGGCAATCAACAAAACATTGGACTTAACCCAGGGGATCACTGTTAACTTCCTGTATGCCTCAATCAATCTTCTAAGGCTCCTTTACGTTAAAATTGTCATTGCTGGGTTTAGAGCCCCAGAGTCCACAAAGGGAGGTTAGTGAGATGGGTAAGCGTTCACAGAGGTTCTCTCATCATTCTCAAGGGTATGAATGTGGAGGACATGTTCCACAAAGCCATCCTTCTTCGTCTCCACACACAAAGACCCTGAGATGATTCAAGAGGCATTTCATATTTTCCCCTCTACACCCTTGTGTGTATTCCATACAGGTGCCGTTAACCCTTCATCACTCTATCCATCTGTTTGCCTGCAGTACTCAGCGTAATGGTGTGCTTTTCATTCAGACCCGTTTTCTTTCTTTTCTTCTCTCCTTGTCGCTCATCCATTTCTCCACCTTTGAAAGTAATGCCCATCCTCCGAGTCTGATACCCTGTGTCCTGTCGTCCTCCTATCAGGCCCCTTCTTGTCTGTCACCTAATCTGGCAGAGGTGTTATCAAGCTAATGACAGACACAATTTCCTCTGCCTCCAATGACGAGTAAATAATACCATCACATCAAACCATAAGCCAGATGAAAGCCAATCCACCAGCAGATAAAAGAAGAGTAGGAGACAATGCAGCTGTCTGTTTGAGGACAGGGGTGGCTGTCGATCTTTCTTATCTCTGCCTCTCTCCACAACATGTTTGTTCTTCATGTGCCCGCCCCTGCCTCTGATGTCAGATGGAATGAAACCCGGGTGCTCGTCATCAGGATCCAGGAGACCGTTGGAGCGCTCACCGGGGCCTCCCATGTGCACAATTTCCATTTCAAAGCCATCTCCTTTTACCGTTATAATTCCATCTAAGGCGATTGTTAAATGAACATTCCTAACTGCTGACTAGGACAAAGATATTTCAAAAAAAAAAAAAAAGAGAGAGGGAGATGTATGCATCGGTAATGAAGGGGAGAGAAGGTAGGGCGAGCGCGATCAAAGGTATGGTAATGCCTATGGTAAAAAGGATGGGAACGTGCAGGGCCTGTGGAATAAGGGGGTGCAGCGGAGAGACTATGCAACTGAAAAAGGACGTCTTCTGGGGAACCGTGTGAGGAGGCAGGCGGAATGGGAGATATTTATACAGTTAGGTTTCGTCAGGGCTATACATAGGCTGCTTCAGAAATCACCTGAGAGACACAGTCCCCCTGTGGAGAGGCACTGGCGAGCTTTTCAGCTATTTTATTCCCCTTCCCTGCAACCTCGCCACTTTGAGCACGCAGTGCGGGTTGGCCTGTCGCAGATAAATCATTGATACTCCGGTCTGCAGAAGCAGATAAAAGTGAAGCGCAGTGTTGTTAGGGATGAATCCCGACACCATCAAAGTGGTGGCCGTGCTTTATAAACTGTGGAGCTTAATGAGAAATCCAGCAATTTCAAAAAGTTTGACAAGAACTACCAAGTGATTTAGGGAAGAGATTGTTAACATTTATAGTCGTCACTCCCCCCAACCTCTTATCTTAAATACCAATAAACTTCGGTCACCTCCTCATCTCACTTTCTCTGTCCGCTTCTTTTTCCTTGTACAACCTTTTCCATCTCGCAATTATTTTCTTCATTTCTCTTTTTTCTTTTACCCCTGGCAGACAGATGAGGTTGGACCAAGGCCACAAAAGGGTATATTGAAGGTGATGAAACATTGACAACTGTCTGTGGGGTAAAAATTGACCAGAATAAAAAATTGAACACAAAATCTTGAGTTGCATCTTTCGAAAAAGGAGACTTAGAGCTTGAGGTACGATAAGGATTGTCACAGAAATATTGTTGCAGTGCTAGTTACAGAGCTTGTTTTCACATTCTGGGACAAGAGGGAAGAGTAACTCGACACATGAGTACCTACTCTTACCCGTGTCTCTTCTAGAGGCAAAACAGCCTTAAAGTCCCAGTCCAGCAGCTTATTACACCCCATAAACTCAATTTTGTTCCTCAAAATTGCAAATTCAATAAGAAAAATATTGGAATGAAAATGATTCCCCCATGGTCTAAAAAATGGCCTAAATTAAAAACAACTATACCTCCCCCGCCAGTCTCTCCACACTCATGGCTCAACTGCAGTGTAGGAGCGAGAGTGTGGATACCCAAACCTGAGCCCATCTGTCTTTTTTAGTTTAGTCTTCTCTTGGGCTTGGTTGGGTATGGCAAGAAAAACTGCATCACATTACAGTACATTTCATTGAGCTGACGCTTTTATCCAAAGCGACGTAGAATGAGTGCATTCAACCATGAGGTTACAAACCCAGAACAACAAGAATCAAGAAAGTACTATTTCTTCAAGAAAGCTTGATCTGCAGCTCTGGTAGGAGCCCTTTCCAGTTACTGAGCTCCAACCGCTAGTTGACAGGATTGGTTTCTTCGCTTTGTGACATGACGAAACATCACTGTCAGAATTGATGACTATTTCGCCCAAGATATATTTATTCATATAAAATATACAATGCGGATTCTCACCGGAGGAACACTTTAAGATACCAAAAACAAGAAAAAAACGGTTATAGTTAACATTTGACAGTGAACTGATCACACCTCAATGCTCTGCAGCAATATCCAGCATCTCCACATTCATGTGTTTATAACCCCTGACGTGACAATTGTGAGGCCTTTCATCTCTCTCAGCTGGAGTTATTCTGAGCCAACAAACACAATCTGTTTCTCTTCTCCTTTATCTCCTTCGTTCTGCTTTCTTTTTTTTTTACCCCCACATCTACAATTAATGTATTTCTTTCAAGGCTTCCTCTTGTTCTTCAAAGACCCTCACAGGGGGCACAGCTGTCGCTCAAACCATCAAAGTTCCCCGATACTCTTCTCCGTCTGCCCTCTACCTCATTTCATGACTCCTTCTTTCCTATCCCATTTAAGGGTTTGTGCTTTACTTTCCAACAACAGCGAAACAACGACAGCTTCTTAGATCTCACTGTCTTTCAATTAGTTTCTATCCATCTGAAAAGATAAATACACAAATATAACACCCAATCTGGTTCTGATGCAAAGCAGGCAGGCCCAGTTCCTCTACTCTACCAATCTCCATTTTGTCTCGGTGTCTGCAATCGCCTTTTCATCTTCCCCCGGGATGCTGGCTGAGTGATCTAGGTGCACACTGCAAACACTTATTCATCTCGGAGTTATCATTTCAGCCATGATACCTGACTCTCCAGCGCCACACCGCTCTCTAGAGCCGGGCACTCTGGGATATGACTAATGCTTTCTCCAAGTGTTGTGATTTGTCTAATCTGCCCTGCCTTCTGGGATGTGACTAAGACTTGCTTGAATGTTTCCTGAGCTCGCTCACAGCTGGTTTCTACCTTGTTGGCTGGCTGATATCTCCCCCACCCTGCTTTACATACAGTTTCTCTTTCTCTCCCTCCTCCCCGTGTTTGTACATGGTCTCCCTCTGAATCACCCTGGCTCCATCGCTCTAAACACAGATGCAGAGGTGCGCACGTACGCGGCTTCAGAGATATGGAGTGAAATGGTATTTTGAGTAAAAGTAGAGAGAAACATAATTTATGGCACGGCGTTGGAGCAGCACATCATTATCACAAACAACCCAGGATGCCTTTTGCTCTGTGTGTCTATATTGTGTGTAATATTCCTTCATTCTAAGCTTGTTATTTCCAAATGAAGAATACATTAAACTTCCAGGTACAAATGTTTGTCTCCTAGGAGATTTCTCTCCCTTAATTCACCCCAAAATAGCAGCTTAAACATGTTTTCCTTCAGGCTTATTTAGTTAATCGGGAAATAGAAATTCTATTGTCTAGGGGAGATTGCTTTATTAACTTGAAATGTTTATTTAGGTTTATTTCCTTGAAGCACACAAACAGAGTCGGACACAACAACAGGAAGAACTTTATAAAGAAGTTTAATCTAGTACAATGGCCTACTCTCATTGTAACTTATGGGTTGTGTGTGGTTACTTTGGAAGGTGAAGTTGACTCGACTGTCTGAAGAAGCCGTTGATGGCACAGGGTGGTGTGAGGTCTTTACAAGTCAACTCACTTTCTGGTGACTGAGCTATCAGCTGTCGTCATATGATGTGTAACCACTTTTGAAATGAGACTTAAAGTGCGAACTGTGAATTCCAGGGAAACGCAAAATGCTGCTCTTTTCAGCTCAAGCTCCTTCATAATTAGGTTGTCATGCTGGTGGATCAGGTCAAATTGGTTGTGGAGTCTATTTGATGATAGAAATTTTAAAGAAGTTATTTATCCCTCCATCTATTCATTAGCTGTACCGCTTATTGGGGTGCGGGTGGCTTGGAGTCAATCCCAGCTGACAATGGGCGGTATGCCCTGGACGAGTTGCAGAAACATACAGTGGCAAACAACCATTCACTCTTACATTCATATCTACTTTCAAGTTGGAGTCTCCAATCAACCTAACCCTTATCTGCATGTCTTTAAACTATGGGAGGAGGTTCCCGGAGAGTACCGACAGAAAACCCATGCAGACACAGGGAGAACATGCAAACTACACACAGAAAGACTGCGGCCGAACCGGGATTCCGTTAAAGGATATTCTTATCAAGGATACCAAGAACCCGTGCTGTTTATTTGCTGTCCACGACTTGTAGCTGTCTTGTGGCTCCTTTTGAAGAACTATTCAGGAGTGTCCAATCATTCTACTTTCTCCCCTGTGGTTTCTGGGTTATTGGAAGGGACTATACTTCCGGGGGATGGACACTTTGGGAAGAAGGAACTGTGGCTCAGGAAACAGAACAGGAAGTACGTTTCTTTATTAGAGCTGTCCTGAGTAGCGTTTTGGGGCTTTTAAGCTTAGGGGGACAATTTTGGGAGATCGTGTTCCCAAATTTTGAAGTTATTCCGGACGTACACATCTTTCAATCTTTCAACATCTTAACAGCCTTGTTGTAACTCCTGAGTCTCTTATCACTGTCCCAGTGTCGGCGCTGTTGATGAGAGCTGTGATGCACAAAACTGTCTGTATGATTAAATCTCCTTGTCTGAGAAGAACAAACAGTAATCAATCCTAATGCATAATGATAATAAAAACAAGAAGCAGCATGCAAATACTGCGATGGCCACAGCCGAAGCTTTGAATCATCTGGTTTAGCCCCAGTACATACTCTTCTATATGCTGTTATTTTCTCAACTCTTTTCATTTCACACACTGTTGTCTTTGTCTTTTATTGTCTCTAGGACTCACTCGCACTAAAATATATAAAAAAAACAATATTTGTTTGCCTGCAGTGTGGACACAGCCGCTGTATTCATGTTTTCCCTCTACGATGCAATATTGCACTGTACGAGTGTGAATATGAGGCTGTTTGACGCAGCATGTGTTTGCAGTCATTTGTTTGCTTTTGCACACAGGAAAAGGTCAGAGCAAAAGACCTATGGCATCTCTCCAGGGATTTGGGTCATCAAACATACAGAAGGCACACAAACTCAAACACATAGACACAGCCTCTAAAGAAATACAGAAATCATGAATATAAATGTCTGAAATGCCCTGACATTTCACACCACTCTTTTGAGCTTTTAAGGAACAAGCCTTTGCTCTGCAGTAACACCATATGGCAACTAGTGCTGAAGGCATTGTTTTTTTTCTTTTTCGTTTGCTCAAAAAAACATATAGATATTTCACACATGTCGCTCTGTTGAAGTCATGAAATATTAAATGGGATAGCATCAAACTGAAATGCAGGTCTCAGGACAGAGCAGCAACAATTTATGAAGAGATGGGCTGATTCGGTTTGGATCGTATCTCCGAGCAAGTGAGGAATAGGCAATAATGTCGGACCCAAGTGACAGGGGGAGATGATATCTGTATCTCGCGTCGAGCTTCCTCTCGGCTGGGATCCTGAAGCTGACACGTTATGTTTTCTTTCTTTTCTTCTTTTTCCCCCCTTATTCAATCATTCCCCAACCAAATTGTTACATACAATGCTCCAGTGTATACACGTAAATATTGGCCACAAGCATTGACAAATGAACGTTCCACATTGTTGCTTCACCTTAATGCTACATGGGTATTTTCCTGTAACCTGAAGGGTCTGATTTCTGTGATGCGTTCCTGCTGAGTGATTACCCGCTGTAGCTTGACCACTCCCGTTCGCGATGGCTCGGAGGGATGGCGGCGTTACATTCATCAAACCTTCTTTTTTCCATTAATCCTTATTATTGCTTTGGGAGCTTGAGCTGCGATAGTGGTGATTTGAATCATAACCTTTTGTGCATTTCTTCTGGTTATGGTGAGAGCTCATAATGATGAGCTGGTATCCGGTGATATATAAATTAAAATTATTTTTAGCAGGGAGATGAAAGATTTTATTTCCAAGACCACTGTGGCGATGATGAATGTTTGCGGAAACTATTAACTGTATGTCCATAGGCCACAGGATATTATTATTTTTTATTAAAAATCATTTTACCAGTTCTTCTTCTGGTATCTGTTTGAAAAAACCTTTGAAACAGGGGTTTTATTTGTATCATGAAATTAAGTGTTTTGAATTGAACAAGCATGAAGAAGTATAAAAAAAGAGGAAACAATGATTGTATTATTTATACATTTTTGTTTCAATATGTAGTTGTAGTTCCACCTCTGAAAACGACCTCATTTTGAGATAAAAGATTTTGCTATGACTTTTTAAAATAATTTGTATTCACCATAACTTTATTAACCTCTTATCTAAATGACATAATGAAACAACTGTGTTTGTGACAGAGAAAAAAATATTTATCGTCTTGGTCAGTAAAAAAATATATTTGGCCGCCGGAATTCTTTAATTAAAAGACAGGTACATTTTGGGCACTTAAAATCCTTTGTGCGTCTTTATGTCAATGTGCACAGTTGCTTTTGGCCTATGTCAGTGCTCGTCCATCCATCCATACAGGTAGTAGCTCTTTTGGAGAGAGTCCTGTATTTCACCAGTCAAGGGTCATAAAACATTATAGCAACTTTCAACAGAGACACAAGCAAATGTAGAACTGATAACACCCTTGAATCAAGACATTTAAAGAAGAAAGTAACGGTCCTGAAAATATAGAAGTAAACAAAAAAAAACCCATGTTGGCCTGGAATTGTAGCCTTTATAAATTCCCTACAGGAATTGTCGCCAACCCTGGCTGCGGTTGCGCTGCAGATCAGCTGTGTGTCGGTTGTCTGTTGTTCACATGTGCAGCGTGTCTGTTACTGGTGGCGGAGGTTTAAAAAGTTTTATTGTGAAATAGCGGAAGGTGCACGGCTTCATACTGTATAGTACTGGTATTTATTTGAGTACACAGGACTACTTTTATAAAAGGAAATAGTCATATTTGTGGCCATATTCGAGGCAAAGCCTATATGTAAAACATTGTGCTGCAGTAGCAGCTCCTCTGCAGAACATATTGTTGAACTGAGAAGCTGAATGTTGTGCATTAAACAGATGCTGTAAATATGAATTGATATTAATGTGAATATTGTTCATTGAATAGATAAACTGCCTTTCTTTGTGTATATTTATGCTTGTATATTGAGCCTTTAACAGAAATTGCAAAAACAATAAATATGACCCTTCTAAGTGGTTTTTTTGGAACATATCAGGCAGGTAGATCTCGGCGTACGTTTGGAATTAAAAAGTGATGATGGGCTTCAAGAGGTTGGTGGCCACTGCCCTACAGTAAAGAAAAACACAATAATGAAGGTAAAACTGCTCTAACCTCACCACCTGACCGTGACCTCACTGAGCTACAGCTTAGGAATTTGTTTTAGCGGGTACCCGGTACTTGCCATTTCTGATTTGGTTCGAAACCAAGTTTCGGTTCAAGGATAGCTGCAGCAACGTCTGTATTGGTGGGTTCCAGAGTGTCTGCCTTGGGAAGTGACTCTGTGTCCTTGTGCTGTATTTGGGACGGGGGGGGGAGGAGATGAAGTGAGTTGGCACGAGGTCAGGAGCTCCCTGTGGCTTTGACCAGGCAGCACAGCATGGAGGGTATAAGTTTGTGTTGTTGTGTTTAGAAGTATGGTCGGGGATTACAAGGTTCAGTAAAGGGACACAGAGGTGTGCGTGTCTGTGTCTGTGTGTCTGTGTGTCTGTGTGCCTGGTGAGGGAGTTAGTAAGAGTACAAGGTGGTTCATGGCAGGGCAAAGAACATTATTGCTCGTTTTAGTGGGACTTATCAGTGGAGGGTTCACTTACGTTTCAGCACTAACAGGTCACTGAGAAAGAACACACACACACACACACGCACACACACACACACACACACAGAGACCTGTTAAAAATGGCGACCTCTTCCTGAATGTCATCCTCTGTCAAACAAGTAATTTTAACTGATAATATCAAATAGAAATTTATAATCGCCTTGTTGCTCTTTGATACTTTTGAGGCTGACTCTAGCCTATTTGTGTTCCATCCGTAGCCTTTAATTTGAAGGTAGTGCTGCATGGGTCACACAGTGTAAAGCATAATTAATGAATGAATCAAATCTTCTGACACGGGATCAGGCTCTAACAAAATATGTGCAGGACCTCAAGTGTTTTACTTAATGCCACCAAGATCAATGGTTCCACTGAGATTTAAGCATATAAACAGCTGTGGTGGAGGACGTATTCAAACATTTAGTTAAAGAACAAATAATTATACAAATATGTACTCAAGTAGAAGTACCACATTAACCCCTCTACTTGAGTAAAAGTAACTAAGTACTACTTTTAAATATGCTTTCAATATTAAATGTAATAGCACTTACTGATTGTTTCCTATAATGCAACATTATGGACAAGTCTACCAAATTCAAATGCTGCTTCTGCTGCAGGAGGCGTGGTCTAATGTTACCTGCTCGCTCTGATTGGATAAGTGAAACAATTCCCCTCGCATAATTGAATACTTTAATAAAACGAAACAAAAAACCTATTTGAACATTTGACAGGATGCATTTTAAAAATGCAGTGGAGAAAGTAGAGCTATTAGTGGATATATGTAATGTAGTAAAAGTGAGAAGTACCCGAAAGTACATCTACTTAAGTAAAGAACTGATGTATGAAAAAATAATCACGTAAGTGGGTTGGATCATTTCCGAACCAAACCTGTCATATTACTACACGTCATTATACGCAGTCCTTTCATAATCTTAAATGTGTTTTGTCTTGTTTCCAAGGCTGTTTTGAGTGGTTATTTCCACTTTGAAACATTTACAATTGTGTAGGTTTTACTTGAAGGTCATTCGGGGTATAAAAAGCTTTTCGAGTGATCAAGTCATAATCGTCAAGTGCAGTGACGTTTTATCTCTGAAAAAATAAGCAAGGGGTTGGGCTCAGGATGTACGTCTTTGAGCCCACTCTCTTTTTTTTAGACCGGAAACCAGACAATATAGAAGATTCAAAATAAATGAAATAACCCATGCACCTCAATAATCCCCCACTTTAAAATGGCACCATATGCAGCAACATTAGCATGGTAGAGCAAAGAAGCTATCACACCTGTTTTCCTCAACTTAACATTTCCTGTCAGGGTGTGTTTTTCCAGACAAAGGCTGTGCAGCGTTCCCCATTAATGATTCCAAATAACGAGGTTAAACGTCCCAGCAGTGGAGGAGAGAAGCCGGCGGAGGATACAAGTTTGTTTGTTTGTCAAGGAGCTCGTCAGGCACAAACAACCGAGACTGACGGTCTCACCGGACCAGCCAATGCAGGTCACAGGGCCCGGGTGTAACGAAGAGAGACACGCGGGGACGGATACGCTTTTACAGTTCAGAAAAAAACAGCTGCTGGTGTAAACGGGACATTGTGTAATATCTTACCTGGCTCAGCAGCCGCGCTCCCAGTCTGAGTAATTAAGTTGAAACCATATTGTAGATGACGACAGCAGCGACTGACCGGGACACTTGAGTTGCTGAAACACATATTTAGTCACTCAACTTTTTGAAATGAACTTTTATGTTATTATATCATCTGCCAAAGTTAAAAGAGCTTAAGTTGTTACATGTGTCGGCCAAAACTGTTTAAACCAAACCCATACAACATTATTTTGTTTATTCAATCATGAATATTCCGTTTTTAGATTTAAGAGTTTGGCTATTTCATGGGTCTCGAGCAAACACATTATTGAACATTACTGTTGAGTGTAGTCTGTTTTCAGGGACTCAAAAAAAAAAATCATCTAATTACTCGCAAAGCTGCCTTTTCCCCGAGCAATTATCTCCTAATTTGCAGCAACATATATTTTTTAAAAGATTATGTCGCTGTTTTACATTTCAAAATAATGAGGACTTTAAAATACACCATATCTGCAACAACTTATTTAATAGATTTTCCCTGTTTATACATGATTAGTATAAGTTTTTTTTTCCATCCGTCTATTTTCTTCTGTTAATTGGAGTATGGGTCATAGAGGCAGCTCTCCCCAGCCATGCTTTTTAAAGCTTTTCATTGGAGATCCAGAGGCGTGCCCCAGCCAGAGTTCTGGATTTACCCCTGGGTCTCCTCCCAGTTGGGCATAGCCAGTATACTCCAATGGAAGGCACCCTGATAAGATGCCTGAACCACGTCAACTGGCCCATTTCAACGTGAAGGACCAGTGGTTTCACTCCATGCTTCCACCGGATGTCCGAACTCCTCTCCCTATCTCTAAGGCTGAGCCCAGTCACCCCTTAAAGGAAACTAATTTTGGCCAATTGAATTCACCGTGTCGTTCTTTCTGTCACTACTAACAGCGCATAACCATTGGTGGGTTAGAACGTAGATCGACTGGTAAATCAATAGCTTTACCCCGGGGCTCAGCTCCGTCTTCACCACAACGGTTCGGTACAACACATAACTGCTGACTCTGCACTGATTAGGTGTATTTATGGTTACTTTTATGCACTCAAAGGATTCACTTACTGTTCGTGAGAAATCACAACCTTGGATAACCTTGAAGCATTTGGCAGAAGGTATTTACTAGTATCGTGTTTCCACCATCCACACCGACCCACTGTAGAATCTGACTGAAAGAAAGCATTGCCAGTCACCCTGAACTGCAGGGAGGCAATTATGCCTCATTCAAAATGTACTTTGCAAAACAATTAAGTTGGATAAATGTAATTTCTTGTAGACTGGGCTGGGTCGACCCTGTTTAGTAGGAAATTACAGCATACAACCTTTTTGTTAATTCTGGAAATTTCTGACTTTTACAGACTGTAAGAGAGAGAGAGAGGGAGAGAGAGAGGGAGAGAGAGAGGGAGACATGCAAATAGGTTCCGAGCCAGGTATTATTGGCACTGTCTGTATCATGGACCACTAGGATACATCCCCCTTAGTGCTGTGTATGGAGCAGCAACCACTTGGTATTTGCCAGTGATCAGTAGTCTGGTGTGAAATGTCAAGTTCACGTTGAACGGATGTTTATTATTTGCTGTCAAATGCCGGATGTGTGTGTAAAAGATGAGGCGGAGGGAGCCATTCAGTTTGCCCCCCAGCCGCTCTGAGGTGGCTCAACCAGAGGTAATTCATTGTCCTTTTTAATTCAGCACTACATCCCTTAGGGGACATTATTTTGATGCTAACTCGACACAACAAAGCACTCTCTGTAAGGATTTTTGGCGAGCGACTCTTATTAACACGGAACAAAGTGTAAAGTGCTGAGCAATGTTTTTGTTCTTTTTCTGGAGCGTGACTGGGAATCATAAATTTGAAAGAGTTACTTTATCCTAATCTCAGTTTTCTTATTGATTCTTTATTCCCTTATTACCTCTGCCAAATAAATAATGGTTTGGTCTGTTTGTTTGTTGGTTGGTCTGTTTGTAGTTTGGATGGTTGGTTGGTTGGATTGTCAGCAGGATTACACAAAAACTACTGAACAGATTGGATGGGAGATGGGAGAATGAAGAATCCATTAAATAGCTGCGTTGAATCTCTTTCTTGAACATTGCAGCGTTTTTTTGACATTTTCTCCAATTCCCTAATGAATAATGCATGGGCCTCGGACCTATTTTGGGGACTGATATCAATGAGTGTATGCAGTTTGGTACAGATCCAAATAATAATCTGACTCTTGTGGATTTCATTGTCGTTTCATATAGGGCTGCGCGATATATCAAAAATTTACCGTCATCGCGATATCAACATCCCTGATTCCCGTAACTCAAAAGACTGCTTGAACTGCGATAAATGGGGTTCGCTCTTTATGCCAATATATTTGGCCAATCAGATAGAGCCCTACTGCCCTAGATAATACATTAAAGATATTCAGATCATTGATGGACCTGTCCAGGGTTTTTCCTGCATAGAGAATTGTGAGTCGCCTTCGTCAAATTTCGTTCTGCCTCCCGACAAAATTCTAGTGCAGTGGAAACTGCTAGTGATCACGTTTGTCCCGGGCCAAATTCATATTTATAAGCGGTTGATTACTTTAAAATAATTGTGTAGCTTTTTTATTACAGTCCCAGAAACTGAGGGAAAGGTAACAGGGTGCGCGTGCACACACACACACACACACGGTTTCAGTCCATAGAGAAAGCTGCACTGACTGCTCTTATACTCTAGATTTGATTCAGATACAACTGGGTGTTTATTAATAGAGAGGAACAGACATGAAAATATAATTAAACTCAAACACCAACAGATGAAACCCTGCTGACTAAGAAAGATTCAACCCAACAAATGGACAGCGAGTTTGTCTATGTCTTCAAAATAGGTCGCCCTTGCTACACGCGAGTAATTTATGACTTTTTTAGTACAGTTGGAAGCAGTTAAAATTCCTCTTTGTAGCCTTTTTATATGCCCAATATTGAAATATCGCTGCTCACCAACAAGCGCAGTTTGCATTATTTACACTATGCCGAGGTTGTTTATTCCTGCCCGTTCCTCCTCCTCCCCTCCCTCTTTTTATCTCCATCCTTATTTCATTTGCTCTCCCCATGGTGATTTACCTCCCAGACCTCTATTTATCCACCTCTAACAAATTGGGTTATCATGCTCCACCACTCCCTTATTCCTTCTCTGCCTCCTCTACCCCTTTACCTGCCTTCTCCTCCCTTCTCCTCTCACCACCCCCCTCACCCTTCCCTCCGTCTCCTCCCCCAACCTCAGCAGCTGACTTAAGAGATGCCAAGTCAAAGTGAGGGATGGCGTCTGCCATACAGGATATGTGTGTGCTTGTGCGTGTGCGTGTCTGTGTGTCTGTGTGTGTAGGAGGAATCGTGCTCCCACCTTGTTGTTCCGCATCGTTGCTGCCTCCTCTGGCTGTGTCTGTATGACAGGTGGCTGGTCTGTGACAGGTTGAGGACAAGTGTGTGTGTGTGTGTGTGTGTGACCTAAAGCACGAATCCAGCAATAAACTATGAAATGTCATATATTAAATACATCAGCTAGAATCTCATAGAATGCGGGAACACATACAGTAGGCTATATAGTGTGTTTTGTGTCTGTATGGTGAAAAGTAGTCAGTAATTCTGGTACGTGTGCGTGTGCGTGTGTGTGTGTGTGTGTGTGTGTGTGTGTGGGAGAGAGATTCTAAACCCTGGCTGCCAGACAACCAGTTGTATCCATGCAAGGCTTCACAAGCTAATGTGGGCTTGACATTTAAACTTGGGTGACAGAGTGGGTGTGAAAGGCCAGGAGCAGCAGCCATTCTGCAAAGTGTACCGAGCTCTAACTACAGATAACAGCTTTCTCAAGAAGCCTTAATGTCAAGAGGCACTCCGGCACAGAATGTCTCGATATTATGATGTGATCATCCTTGCCACATGCGGGCGCTGTCGGTTCATAACAATGCCCCCTTGTGGAGCAAAGAACGACGCCTTTAGACAGAACTGTTGTATCATCAAGTTGGTACAAGTGGCTCAGAAAGGAGTTGATTTTTATGAAAGAAAAGTTGTTGAAGGAGCAGCTATGGTTTAGTCTTGCCCAAATCGATGTGATGTCTGCATCTGTTCAGTCATTAAATAAAGAAACAAAAGTTATGTTTGCATTTAATGTTTCACTCCAAAATGTATTCTGTCTATTCTTGAGGTTCAATTAATATATAGAGTACATTTGAGTTGTTAAGAAAAACTATAAAAGCAGATTTTTTTCCTCTAGTGGTCAACATGTTCTGGTACATTAACCTTGCTTTGTAAAAAAAAATGGTGATCAACACTCATGATTTCATGGATTTGTGGCACAAATAGTTTTTATCCTTCTCATCGTTAGAAATGTTAATCTAAGCAAATGTATCAATGAAATATCGGCCAGTTTGTTCTGTGGTGCAGACAATTTTCAACATTGTTTTCATTTTGAATAAAAAATAATGGGCCTGCAACATGTTTGTGCCTAAACTCTGCCAAATGTGTGATTTTGGAAAATGCACTCAAGTTCTGAGCTACAATGGTTTGGCAAAAGAACGTGAGTCGGTGCTGGCAATCACAAGCAGTCAGTGTTTGCTTTGTGGAAAAAAACATTGTGTTCATTACAACCCTGACCATCTGTGGTATGATGCAAAACATGCTTTATGCATAAAATATGAATCAATATTGTGAGATGTCACACTGACTGTTATGAGTGTAAGCTCACAGTTTACACTAACCTGTTATAGTGTAGGTTAAGAGTCAGTCAGTGTAAAGCTCAGTAAAGTGCATACCTCAGTCCCCTGATGAAACCGTTTAAATTCACTAGATCAGAATTTTTATTTGGATCTGCACCCAATTGCACATGATCATAAATATCAGTCCCCTTAACAGACCAGCTTTTTTTCATCAAGATCCATGAATTATTCTTTAAGAGAATGAATGAAAATGAATTCCGCGGTAAAGAAGGTATAGAAGTAAAGATTCCTGGATCCGCTCCCTGATCCGGCGCCACACCACAATTTAATTTGGTTCTTTTCAAGTTTCATGATAATCTGTCCTGTAGTCTTTGCGCAATCCTACATACAAACAACACGATTTACAAATCAACCAATACACAAACAGAGGAGAAAACACAACCTCCTACTCAACATCAACTAGTTAACTTGCATTTCACAAAGAACCCTGACAAAGAGATAAGAGTAGAAGACAAAGGTTCTCCCCACCACTGCAGGGCTCTGCGTCCAAGTCGGGAACACCTGCCAGTCCACACAACGGGCAGTGGCCAACTCCTTCTGATGGATTGAGATGGTTGCACGATGGTGTAGACACAGCATGAATGCAAAAAGAGAAGCCTGCAGACGTGTGTGGTTCATGTACCTGTCTTATTATTAATGCAAATTCTGGCGGTAGCCATGCTTTTTGTGCTTTTAAAGCTCAGAAGAAAAATAGGCTTGTGTCTTATTGTACGACACATTCATAATGGGAGAATGAATAATTAGCGTACCTGCAAGTTTCCTAATTGCCAGTAATACTTTATTGATGGTTTTTAAAGCTTTGCTGAGTATGGCCCGCGGCTGCAGCTCATACCTCTTAATCCCCCATGAGGTGGAGCCCAGCTTCGTTTCTTTGGACCAGGCCCTTTTTCTTTTGGTTTCCGAAGTTGAAATATAAAGGAGGCCCGACTCACCCCATCAAAGCCTTGACGCGTTCTGCCTGAGCTGAGATCAGGCATGCTGAGTCAGTATGCATTTTTGAAAGTTAGTTTGAGAAACGTACCTTATGTAAAGTCGGTCTTTTACTTTACCCACTTTCTGCCATTAGTTCTCCACATGAGACACTTTTTTCTCAGAAAATTGGAAACAAGCTGTTCAGTTATTCATTTCATTCTGTTAAGATCAATCATGTCACGTTGACAATAATAACACACAAGTGGTTTATAATAAAATCTTAAGCAATCTTTTACTCTTTAACAGTACTATATAGCTTCTCATTTACAAACTGGGCCTGTGGATTCACTGCATAAGTGTGCTGGCTGCGTTTTAAAGCTGTTATGTGTTTTACAGTTTGGCTCGACAATCAGTGTGTCCATAAATAATCAACAGCTGTTTTTTACAGACTCATAAAGTAAACCCGAAACAGGAAACCGGATTGCTGGACTGTTATTGGAGCGTGTACAATTCAAAACGAATCTCGGGCCTCAAAAAGCAATTATAAAGAAGATGTGTTATGCGTTAAATTGGGAATATTGTTGCTGGTAGGAACATTGTGTCCATCACAGTAAAAATTAACTCCATGAGCCCATTTGCTCATTTGCTGCAAGTCCATTTTTTTGTGTATTATTGCATTGGCTGCAATCAAAGTGAAGGGGCGTATCTGGATCAGAAAAAAAAGATGCCGCCTTCTGCCGGCTCTGCTCTCCCATCTGCGGAACTTTATTTCTCAGGACCTGGGAGGTATTTGCAGATATGTGTGTGGGCAAACAAAGCAGTTAGAATGATAATCACACATTCCCAAATGTTTGATTTCTTTCATCTCTCCTAATTTATTTGTGCGGCGCTGATGAATATGCAGCGTATTGAAGTTTAAAACCTTTTCATTCTTAATGAATGATAATAGATAGCGCAACATGAGACTTTGACTTGGGCTATTGAATTTAATTAATTGAATGAACAAGAGCCAAGAGGTACGCTAATGGTGATTGATTGAAGTTCTTCACAAAGCAGAAATGAGTGAAAAGAAGAGGACTTTCCTGACAATGGCTGATTTCTTTTTTGGGACTGAACTTATCTGGAGTGTGATATTAACTATCCACTTACTGTGAGGCTTCAAACGCAGCTAGCAAAGAATGACTCAGGGACATCTTACTTTGCTTAGTTAGAACTCACTTCCTCGGCAAAAAGTCTCCTCAACATCTCCTCACACTGTAGATACATTAATAATGGCTCCTCAGGCAGGTATGTTAGTGTCAAGTGGGTTTTCATGCACATGCATCACCTGCTGCTATTTGTCGAGCGAACCAAGACCGTCGCACACACGCTTACACTTAAGACAACAAAGCAGTGGCGGAGTCCATTTATCTCCTGTAACTGTTTGTGCGTGGGAAGAAATTCAGCCAATGAGCGAATGTTCTCCGCACAACACAAGCACAGAGATTCTGACTAGACGTAAAACAAACCTTGTACTGTTCAGAAGACACATGTCAACAAGGCTACAATAGTGTTAACCAAATATATAGCGCTCCACGAGATTCCCTCGCACGAAACCCCCCCAACACAAACACGTAGAGTGTTCGACTGAGCTGACATGACTCACCTAAAACTGGGACTAATGTTCCCTGTAGATCCGCGCTCGCATCTTTTACATAATCAGCATGTGTGTGTGTGTTTTGTTCTCTCGGTGCAGCAAAATCTTAGATTCCGTGAGGCTCTGTTTTTCTTGTGTCGACGTGTGACGGCATCTTCTTCAGCTGCTGTCTGTTGGAGGTATTTTGGGCTTCCCAGCAGGTCTCAGGTGAGGGAATAGCAGTCAGAGAGAAAACAAAGAGGGAATGTGGAGAAGTCTGCTCCTCCTGACCCACCTGTCCATTAAAAGGTAAAACCCAAATTGCTGTCCACATGCTGAGAGTAAGAGGGGTCCATGGATGCCTCAGGCAGCCACACATTGACAAACACACAAATACAAAACACCTGCAGGGACATTTGCATGCAAAAAAGTAAACTGCTAATAAGGGGCATATTCTGGTCAGGGATCCCTGGAGGCTCAGGCCCCAGTTTGAACTGCACCGTTGGTGTGTGCACAAGGATTTCTGTGGACAATACAGATGAATATTTGTTGTAAAATGCTCTGATTGAAGGAGAAATCCTACACATGCACAGAGGTATGAATACTCCAAACAAATCAAATTCAAGTGCTGACGTGTAGTGGCAGACCTCCTCATACAACCTTAATTCAGTGTCCGCATTTGATTGACATACCTACCTATCTACCTATATATCTAGCGCACCTTCCTACCTAGCTACCTACCTACCTATACCTACCTGCCTACCTACCTACCTAACTATCTATCTATCGCACCTTCCTACCTAGCTACCTACCTACCTACCTCACCTTCCTAGCCAGCTACCTACCTACCTACCTACCACACCTACCTATCTGCCGCACCTTCCTACCTACCTACATACCTACCTACTGCCCCTACTTACATAACTACCTATCCATATACCTATATACCTACCTACCCACCTAAACACATACCTCCTGCTTACCTACTGTACGTACCTACCTACCTATCTACCTACTTACGTACTTGGCCTACCCACTTATCTATGCAATCCATCTAATCTATCTGAATTATATCTAGCAGTTTACTTTTCTGAGACAGATGGAGGTGAATGTGGAGCTCCATCAAACCATCAAACCTAGTGGCATCAGTGACTCAGTGAAATGTCTCATTCAAAAAGACATGAAATTGAAATCACCAGCCCAGAGCCATTTTTTCATCATCATTTTTTTAACTGCTTTCTGCAATTTTGGAGTAATTGCAGACTTCTAAATGTATCATGCATCAGCCATGTGCTCATACATCCGCCTTGAAGTTAGGAATCAACAGACTGCCAAAGGCTGATGCTGATATGTTTAGTTCATTAAATTTGGAATTTCAAAAGTCTGCAGTGTTCCCCTTTAATGTCTATCCTTGGCTGGTCAAAAAAAGACCCTCAAGTATTTTATTTTGATTAAAATATTCTTTTTTTAATCCTCCCAGCTTTGCGTGACACTTTGTGCCGCGCTGAACACACACTCAACAACTGCAGTGAGTTGTAACTGTTTGCACAATCCCATTGAAATAGCTGGTAGGCAGCATGACACAATTTGGCAATGGGAACAAAATTGAGTCTTTGTACTGTGTTTTGGATGGTTAAAACATGTTACTCTATGTTGTGTTGTCCCAAAATGTCCTCACATGTCTTCCAATTTACACTCCAATTTTGTTCTCACCGGGCTCCAGCTGGCTGCAAACGTCTAAACACCAGATTCACATGTTGACCTCATGTCCGTGTGCTAACATCCAGCTCAAGTCCCAAAAAAACCTCCAGTATCTTCAATAGACATTTAAGAGCTGCACCATCTATTTAGTGACACTGAAATCTGATAAATAACACTGTGAAACAAAGAAATAGCATGCATATAACAGAATATATAATACATGCAGAAAATACATCTTGACATCTTCATTCATAGCTGGACAAGGGGACATAATTACACAAGATTGGACATCTATAACTAAGCCAATGCATTGGTAAACCCATACACTGACCCTGGTTCAAATGTAACAATGGGTCATATAGGCACTATGTGTGTAGTTCATTATTTGCAGATACAATGGCAGATTAAGTGATGAGTATATTTACGAATCGAAGGTTTCTCTGTTGACTAATATGCAGTAGAATCCCAGACACATAGTCGATGAATCTATTGGACCTGGGGAACAGCAGCAGCTGTGTAATTTATGACTTATTGTCGGCTGTGTCCTTTGCAGGGTTATATTTTATGTGAATCTGACTTTGTATTTGTACGATGCAACCTTGATCAAATATTAAAGTCAGCCAACCAATACAAGGACATGTAATTGCCCACTGTCTCATTTGATAATGTGTGTGTGTGTGTGTGTGTGAAGCTGTTTGTGTGTGTGTGCACGTGCCACACATGGGCAGTGTTGTCGCTGCCATCAAAGCCTCAAGCCCCCATTAATTTGTGGCACCAGGATTTGTGCAGTCAGACAGATCATGACCCAAAGGACTCGCATGTAAAAACAGAAGTTACCGAATTCATAACAGAAGGAAATAAACAATATCTTTAGATGAGAGATAACAGCAACACAACTGACTTCTTGCCAAAAACAAAGCTTAACTCAGGTTTTATGACATAGTCCACCCTTCACCTCTGCTTCACCGTGTGTGCGTGCGCCAACTGAGTTGGTTTATAGAACTTTCAGTTATCATATTAATGTAAAAATTTGAATTTTTAACTTATTGTTGGACTTTCAGTCTGTTCCGTGGAAAACTGAAAACTGTTTCCAGTCCAATCCCTAAAGTCAATGCCTTAAGTCAACCTAAAGCTGATTGGTTGATCTGGCCACTCATCTAGACTGACTTTTAGACTTTTGCTTGCTTACTGCTGTCGATATTGTTACAGCCATGCGGTTCAAACTTGACAGTGCTGTCGATAGAAATTCCCCCGTTTCTTAATTACTGTTCCGTACAGCACCGTGTCTAACAGTTGGAAAAAGTGTAGGTATTTTTGATACAGGTTTAGCATTGTGATGGAGAACAAAGCAAAAATGGTTTCAGTTTGGTTGCTGTCTCACATCCCCTGAATTGTTTAATTTCCTGTTACTGTAAAATGATAGATAAAGATACTCTTTATAATGATGGCAAAAACATGCCTTTAACATAAGTAGTACTACAGTATGCAGCTTGAGTGTAGTGCATACTACTATAGTCATAGAATTTGTATGGATGAAGGACACGCAGCACTATCTAGAACGACGTTGGACACTTTTCTATAAATACAGGCATAGAGCATGTATTTAAGTACAAAAAGCCTTCTTATGTTGCATTAGCATGAAGGTAAAGTACAAAGCTGCAGGGGACTTAAAATTATAGCTGTAGCATCGAGTTGTAATTACAGTATTAAGTCGCTTCATCCAGGAAACTAGAGGTTTTATACTAAAACCTTGGTGTGTGTGTGTGTGTGTGTTTGTGTGTCTTGATCCTCCCTAAGCTCAAGTTGACACCACAACTCTGTGCTTTCCTCCAGGGAAACTTCATCAACAGAAATAACACACCTCTACCCAAAGCAATATGTCCCAGGTAAACCTGCGCACCCTCTCGACACTTCATCGCTTCATTTTGTGGCAGAGAAGGTGTTGTAACATTGATGCACTGTTGGGTCATTATCATTTAACTGTGTATTATACAGCTCAGTGTCTGCTCTTGCTTAATGCCAGAGAGGCTAACATTGTAATCCCAGCGACACGGAAACACAATTTTACTTCCTCCTTTTCTCCTCTTTTGACGTTTGGGATCCGCCTGCGTGCATGACGAATAGGATCTTGTGTGTTGGTCACCGCTCTCTCAGGCAGAACGGGGTGTAATGGATGTACATTCACTACTGGAAAGTGTGAGTAATTATGCATCACACACACACAGCACACTATAATCAGTCGTAATTTAAAACCCACATTTATGTTATTGTAGGAAGCAGGATGCTCCTCCTCCGCACATGTTGCAGTTGATGTCTCAAACGCCATTAAGATTTATGCAGGAGACGTCAAACACAGTCTCTGCGTGTTAAGCCACCGTGTCAGAAATGTTTTATATTTACACAGGCCGGCTTCATGCAGTGGACTGTGTGGGGGAGGATATGACTGGGGCAGGATGAGTGACACTAACAAGGCTGTAACAGGCCCGAGATACCCCTCACGTCAGTGTGAGGTGAGGGGTGAGGGAAGGTGAGTGGGACCTTTATGGGTCAATTACCCCTGGACACCCAGTAAGACACTGGCTCACTGGGATGACATCAATCTGGGAATGTGTGTGTGTGTGTGTGTGTGTGTGTGTGTGTGTGTGTGAGAGACACCAGCAGAGGCCTCCGTCAAGAGGGGAGTCTTTGTCTACCTCTTCCTCCTCTGTCGAGTTTCCCTCGAAATCAATACTGTTGTTAGACTTCAGGAGGAGTGAGCCTTACTGTCTTTCTTACATCCAAGACTGTAATTAATTTGGGAAACAGAAAGTCAACAGTATGTCGTGTTTCTTTTCTCTGCCCTCTCAATGAGAACAGAATCCAGGCTTTTGTCGCTGCCAGTTCCGCCACCTACTTGGGACGAGACGAGAGACACGATCCCCGGTGGAGGGAACACAAAGATATTATATCATTGGCTGCTTGGTGAATTAAGATTATTGTGATGCCACAAGCATCTGCTCGGGTGGGAAACGCCGGCTCCGTTTCTCGATGTGCGACGTTGCAGTCAAGAAAAGGGACATTGTCTGCCTCCTTCCTCCATGTCTCCCTCCCTCCCTCTTCAGTAATCTTTCCCCCGCTCTTTGTGGCGACCGGTCATCCGCACCACATTAAGCTGACTTGACAGACAGAGTATTCTCATTTGCGGTGGTGGTACAGCTCTCTTTGACATTTCCCCAAAGAATTGACTGCTTTGATGGCTTCCCTCCTCTCCAAGGGCCTTTTTTTTCCTCTTCTGTCCAGTTCACTGTTAGAAAAAGACCCCACGGCCAGTGAGTCATTGTCTTTCCCGAACATCTTCAATCCAATTTACTGCGGCCATGTGTCACACTCTGTTGTATGTCTCTCTCCGGTCACATAGACACTCGCGCACACGCTCGCTGTGCATTCAAATGCTTGGCTTTACACACTCAAGTACGCCTCTGCACATAAGCACGCACCAAATCATAGAAATAGGTGTCATTTTTGACTGCTTCGTCACCCATGAGTCTGTGAGGATGAAAGCCTGAGGGCGGATGCCTGTGAGTGGAATGTGCGACTTCAAGGACCCGTCTTTAGCGCTGATGAAGACGCGGAGGAATAAAACTGTCATTGTCTGTCTGCACCCCACCGACACTGTTCCTCTTATTATCAGAGGAAGATGCAGGTGAATGTAAGACAGTCACGTCTTAATGTTCTCATCGTTATTGACAGATATTCACATCTGGTTTATTAGAAATAAAATTCTTGTTAGAGATCATGTTCTTGAGTGTGATCCTGATTTTTTTTTAAAAATTTTATAAACAACCTCACTCATATTGAGCTGGTGTCGTAGAACCCCCTGCATGTCGTCGTTATCTCCGTTTCACTCATGTTTTTTTTTCATCTCATTTCACTGTCACCAGTCACACGGTGTGCGGAGCTGATTAGGTGTGGGCTGGAACCAAAATTCAAAGCAGCCAACTGTGTTTAAGGCTTTCGTACCCCAGCGGATGCTTTCAAGCACGGAGGGAACACTAGTTTATTTGTAGAGCACTTCTCAAATCAAAAGTTTCGAGTAGGTGCACTGAAAACGAACAAGTTGCACAACAGAGGCATTTCACGTCCTGAAGCTTCAAAGAGACGTTTTAGAACAAACGGGGGCTGTCGCTGACTCTACCTCCCTCTACAGTATTTACTGTAGCTTAGCAACCTGCTGATTTTCTCTGAGGCAACATGTGACAGTAGGAACTGAGCTGAAGTGCAGGGGGGTGGCAACTTCCAATGATTGTGTGGAGCGGTCGATGCAGGTCCGGATTGATATATCACCACAGTTATTTGATGATTTGCCGCAACATCAGCGATCCAATAATACTGCTGATTATGGATCCAAAATGTGTGTTTAATTGACATTTAGGTAAATATATGTGATTTACTTAAAACCAAAAGGTTCAGCCTACTAACAAGTAATCTGGAAAGAAACAACCATAGACTGTATATAAAGATGAAAGATATCACTGCTTCCCAAAAGAGAAGCCAAAGAGTCTTGATCGCCCCCTGGTGGCTGGCTGCAGATTGGACATCTGAAAAGTAAAAGTGCGCCTAAAATTTATTTGTACAAATTCTTTGTACAAACAAGGTGGAATGTCATGCTTGACAGCTGAGGCTGACTTGCGATTGGTTGAGCGGGTGTATCAGAAACCGCGGCTTCATCCCCAGGATCTATATCGCACAAACGCCGCAAGATGGTAGCATTCATATCCAGGATGATTTGGCTTCATTTCTGGATAGTGGGAGGAAGTTGAGATGTGTCGTCTATCTTTATTTAAAGTCTACATTATTTACAGATAATTATATAATAAGGTAACCATGTTTTATTCACTGCTTTACAGTACTTTACTGTTTTCAGCCTAGATACATATCTGGGGTTTGCAGAATCCATCTTCTGCTTAATCCTGTCATTATGGAATCATACCAACTTCAACACAATAAGCTACATGCTTATTGTAGCTTATTTAATGTCTTAACTTCATGTACCTCGTGGCAGGATGACAAGGTAAAGCATAGATCAACGGGGCGGATTATTTGTCATGATACATCATAATAGATCATAATAGAGGTGCAGTTGTCTCAGCGAAAGCCGAGTCCTCGCGGCAATTAAGGCCTTGATGTGGGTGGTTTACTTTATTTGCTGTACAAAGTGTTAATGAGTGCACAGGCAGCCAGACATGATTATTCAACAGCGGGAGAATCACACTAATTTGTGCTGCAGATGCAGATTGCAGAAATCAATGAGGGAGAGAGAAAACGGAGGAGAGGAAGCTGGCGAAACCAACAACTGTCGGATTTGTTGGTTTGTAGGTGTGGAACACGAATATTAAAGAGGGAGAGGTCATGGGGCTGTGAAAGCAAGACATCTGCACCAGCAACATCTTAGGAGGTTGACTGTAGAGAAGTTAGAAGTAAACATCAGGAAAACAGATTTGTTGAAGGTCGTGGTTGAGGCACAGTTCCCTGCTTTTGCTTCCTAGTGGTTGAAAGCAGGTACATTGCAGAAGTCCTGTACTTAAATAGATGAACGCAGTACTTTAACTTTACGTGACTGCCCCATGTTTTGCTATTTCACCCTTCTACTCCACTAGATTTCAGAGGGAAACCATGTGTATAATTACACTGTTGCCCAACAGTATCAAATCTAAAGTTACACCTTCTTCAGCTACAACATTAAAAGGCTGCTTACATCTTAATGTTTTAATAATCCAACAATCCCATGAATTATCGAGTCATAATGGCTAACGTTCCTTTTGATAGCTGCACTAATTCATATTTTACAAGACAATGGATCAAATGACTACATGCAGTGTTAAATGGGTTTGTGGAGACAGACCTACGGAGAATTATCACCTGAGTCTTCAGCTTCCCCGAGCTTTTGGCCTCTTTCAGCTCATTGTTTTGGATTTGTTACCACTTTTATTAACCTTGTTTACCGCAGACAGTTGTTTTCAGCCAATAAGCTACGATACAACCAATTCACGTATTTGCCCAACAAAGAATATTTAAACTTAAAAGTTCAGTGTGTAAGATTTATGTGAAAGGAATTTATTGGCAGAAACTGAATATATAATACTCCTAGTGATGTTATAACTTGTGTGTTATCATCTAAATTGTACGAATTGTTGTTTTTCTTTACCCTAGAATGGGCCCTTTACATTTAAATACTTTATATTTATCAACGGGGTCACCATTTTTTTGCAGTAGCCAAGACTGGACAAACTAAACACCTCTTGAGTTTTTATGACAACTGACGGCCACTGGTTCTCTTTCATGTTTGGAAGGGGAGGGTGAGGTGAGCGGTATTCAGCTGCAACATGCAACTTCACCACTAGATGTCACTAAATTCTACACAGTGAACCTTTAACAGTCATCACATAGACACAAATTCCCAAATGCAACAACATCTGTGTAACATCTACCGCTAAACCCAACTATCACTAAGGTAACTACTGCTGACCATTATGAAACACTTCAACCTTGTTTCACTCATCACTTGAACCTGACAATGAGATTCTTGAGGGTGCATGGCCTGTGATTTAGCTGAATTTTGTGTTGTTCATCTCTGTGTCTTGCTAAAGGTCAGGCCGTAATCACAGGTCTAAACATCGCTGCAGCACATAGACAAAGCAGCTGATCAGCCTCAGGAGAATGTCAGCCAGATATTGAGTGCTGATTGTCCATTAGAACAAGGCCTGGTCCCAGCCTGAACAAGATTAGTGAGTCCCCCTAAACAAGGTCGCACACTTAAAAGCAACAAATACGTAATACTGGTTATTAGGCACAGACGATTTCCTTCATTTCATGCTTATTTGTGTGCCAGACCATGGACTGTAATCAAAGATGGATAATGGGTCTCCACTTTTTCCCACAATCCAGAAATGAGGCCAAAATATCCTGGACCTGAGTGCTGCTATTTTGCACATTTGAAGCCTGAGTCTATGCAGTGGTGATTTTGGTGTGGAGTCACTCCGACACACATGCTCAACCAATCGTGACGCAGTGTCATCTGAGTTTTTAAGGTAAACCAAAAGCCTTAACGGAAAAAAATTGCACCTGAACATACGTCAGTTTGATTAGAAATTATAGAAATCATCTTTGAAAAGAAAATTTTGACTAGTTAAGTTCATGTCCCATCAACTGACATGAATGAGGCAGGGTTTACAGTCTGTGTCAGGAAATGAATATTCACATCAGGTCACGGCCCTAACATTTTCCGAATCCAGATTAAAAACGAAGGTTGATCGAGCATTTACAGTAAGACTCCGGCCATCCTCTGAGCATGAGGTCAGTTGACTCTTCTGCTGCCTTCGAAATCTCATCTTAAAGCCTACTTTTATAGATTTTTAAAATATATATTACAGCTATTTCCTTTCTTTGAGTTTCCCTATTTGTTCACTCTATTTTGAATGTCCTCACCTTTGGCAAGTCATTGAAAAAAGCTTTATAAACAGAATTATTAGTGTTCTACTTTAAGGGATTCTTTCCACATTGTATCACTTTAATATCTCTATAATTCTCTTGATGTAAAGCAACTGTTGATGCATTTGCACGGGTCATTTGATATTATCCCTGTTCAGTCTGTTTGTATCTGTATGCGTCTGCACGTGGTGGGAGAGTGTGTGCACCTGTTTTATGATTCTCCCAAAAATATATGGCTCAATTTTCCAGGTGCAGCCATGAAATTATTCTTTATGCAGATGGAGTCGTTGCAGTTTCATTCCAGTGGTGAAAGTAGAAAGTATCCGTGCTCAGCTAAGTAGACAGTTCATAAGGTAATGAATAAATATAAGCTGCTAAATATTTCAGCTGCACAGCAAACCTTTACAGGTGGAAGAAAGAGAGAGCAGCATGGTGAAAGAGGGGACGGGAGGAAATGAAGATGTAAGGAGCTAAAAATGCGACGTGTATGTGACTGTGGGTGTTTGAGAGTTAAAGCTAATTCCTGATAAACCGTGTTCCTATTTCAGGTGTGCACCTTTGTTTTATTTAACATGCGTACACGCTTCTGGGGATTTCTGCGTGTGAGGAAAACATTTCACCTTGCAGAACTAAAAGGTTTTCTCAGTTATTCACCATCTGTGGGAAACTGTGCAGGTGCAAAGCTCCATGTTGCCCCAGGAAACAAGCTACCTGGAGGTGGGCAGAGATTATCTTGCCTCCATACACTGATGGGATGTTGGTTCTCCGTGTTAAACACCAGCCAGAGATCTGAACCAGGAGGTGAACATGTGTCAAATGGCTCCCTGTAAGAGAGCAGCCAAGGTTTTTACTTTGTTCTGAAATTTCCTAACATGCTGAACCAAGTTGCAGCCTACCATTAGTTTGTGAACTGCCAGTTTGATGCCTCAAGTTCGACATTTCGCCCCAAAACCATCTTGTTTTTTAAACCAAAAGTAACCATGTTAGGAAGAGCAAAAGATAAGCCTGACTGAGAGATTGAGGACACCTGAGCACCCATTGGACATTACCAGCTCTCAATCACACTGTATTGTCTATTTGACTCTAAATGGGACCGTAATTCACAAAAATAACATTTTGAAGAAGACTTAAAACCAGAGATTGAAAGCAGAAACTTTGTATTAACATATTTCTTGACATATCAAATCAAGTGAGAATTAGGGTCATTTTCTCGTTTACTTCTATAGAAGCTGACTTCTTTTTGCGACTAATGGAGTCGCCCTCTGCTGGTGATTTGAGAGAACACAGGTTTCAGGCACTTGCGCATTGGCTTCATATTCTGAACCCAAAGTTTACAATCCATTTTAATACACAGTCTGTGGCTTTAACATCATGGAAGTGCATAAAATGGCCTCTGTCCCAGGTCCATGTGTGCAGCCCTGGAGCATCCTCTTGTAGTACAGGTTGCAGCAACTAGAATGCCAAGGGGGGAAAGTGCTTCTGCTGTCGCTGTGGTGGAAAGACGGTAACATGAGGCATCGATGGAAATACTTTGTATTTTTTGACCTCGTACAGAAGTGCAAACATGTCTGTTTTCAGTCGCAGATCAGTTCACAAGTAAATACTGGAGACATTTATAATTTAAAATTGAATAATTTTCTTTAATTCAAAGCTTAATGTAACCACACAGTTTGCATAAGTCATGTGAACAACTTGACTGTACTTATTATACTCTTTATTATATATATTTAGTAGTTACCAGGGGGATAAAATTAGACAGTGTAAGAAAAATAAGGATTTTAATGGACTTTTCTAAACGACCCCTGAAATGAAAATAAGAACCTGAAATTCAGCTTAATTTATCAACTATTCATACTAATAATCCTACATGCATGCACCCACTCACCGTGATTCTTTAAAACTTAAGTTTAATGAGCTGCACAGTTGCAAAACATCAACATGTCACTGTAATTTGATAACGCACCTAGTCGATGGCCATTTCTCAACGTGGCACATCTCAGGTTTAAAATGTGATAAACAAATTTGTTAGACAGTTAGTCAGGCGTAATTAGAATGATATTTTCCACGTACACATCTATGTGATGTTGAATGAGCATCTCCATGGATGTTGATGTTAAAGCCCTTGAATTAGAAATCTGTCACTGCTGATCATTTTCCGCTGCATTAATTCCATACACTCCAGTGAGTCACTTGTTCCCATTGATTTCCTATAACGCTATATTCAACACAAAAAAGATTTGACTTGCAATGTGTAATCCATCACTGGGAATGTCTTAGACTTTCAAGAGTGTGTTATTATCGTGATGAAATGCATTTGCTGGCAGGGATTGTTTTTGAAATCCTCTTCATTCAAGGTGCTCCAACATATGAGACGATAACGCCGGCTGCCAAATCGAAACCATTTCAATGTCAAGAACAATCAAAATTGAAATCCCCCTTGTTTCAAACATTTACCACCTCATTGTTCTGGCTTTAGGTGATTTCTCAGTGTCTCGTAGCATCTGACTCTTAAATCCTCGACGGCCTTGTGTCATTGAATTCACACCAGTTGCTCTTTGCACAAAACTGCGACACAACAACATTTTAATGATGTCCTTTTTTACAGATTTGTTAATGTCAGATGTTTTTTTTAAGTTCACAATAGAAGACACGAATCATCCATTTCTCACTATGAGATGTTTTATGTCCAAATAATTTTTCTTGTTTTATTGTAATTTTTTAAGAATAAGTTTAGTTCAGCTTCTTGAAATTCATGCTTGATTTCCAGTGTCAATTCCTTCACCATACAACAGCTTTTGACTGTAGAAGCAACGCGGTCAGGTGATGTAACTGGTTTGTGTCAGTTGGAGTAATCACTATTTTTCATAAAAATATGATAATGTTCAGGAAAATTCACATGGAATAAAATGTAATCCTCTATTGCACAGTAATAACAAGGTTATTCTTTCAAACTACATGAAACCAACATAAATACAAAATATTCATCTTAACAAATCTGATGCATGCTTTTAAAACAAGTTTTTATCACAAGTTGAATTTCTCATGATGCCAACCCTTATTTGTCACTCACCCATTGACTTGTCATCTTCTTATCCCAGTCCAATACCCTAATCCCAGCAAGGCCTGTGTGTGTGTGTGTGTGGGTGTGGGTGTGTGTGTGTGTGTGTGTGTGTGTGTGTGTGTGTGTGTGTGTGTGTGTGTGTGTGTTCCTCCTCAGCCTGCCATCTACCTGTAAGGTTCCTGGGAGAGTAGGATTTGATAATGCCACGCAGCTCAATGCCATTGATTTACAGCTGTCCTTGCTCGGTGGTGTGCACCTGCTCAACTCAAACACCACCCTTCTCATCCGGGGCCGCCTGCTCCTTTTCAAATCAATTTCTGCAACAGGGCCGAGCTCTGTGTGTGTGTCAGAGCTTACCTGCTAGCGAACGCAGGTGTTGTTTATGCATGCCGCCACCACCAAGTGCCAGTGATTCAATGCCATTGAAAACGTGTTATCCTCGCCCAGAGAACATGTGACGTGAATGAGAGCAACTGTGTCCTCCACTGAGCAGGGCCAATCCATTAGTTTTGCAATTGTAGCCATTGATCAAAAATACAAGACATCACTGAATTGTGGTTCTTCTCCCGCTCCACGCGTGACTGGAGCGCCTCCGTGGTGCCGAGCCGAACGCCTGTCAGAGCGACGGCGTGGGGGGACTTACCCTTGCATGGGTTATCTATCACCTTCCCCCTGTGTGATGCCGGATCAGAGAGACACTGAGACAAACATTATGTCAAATGTTGTAGTGGATTAACGCTGGGACTGTTGTTGTGGAGCTCACAGCTTGAAGCTGTTTTCCCTCACAGGGAAATGAATTCCCTTAATGATTTTGCTCAGTGGCTTTAGGCAACATCATCTAACGTTTTTTTTTCTTTTCCCCTCCTGCTTGAGAAAAAGCAAGGTATGACTTGGTTTGTCATTGCTGTCATTCTGCTGTTTCTGGTCCAGATGTGATGGTGCACTGCCCGTAGAGAGAATAAATAGCTGCATATATACGCACATCTAATCAATATTACATCTAAATATCTGCGCTTTAGTGAACATTTAAGTATCTACAGAGAGAAAAATGTTTTAAAATCTGTATTGTAAGAGTTCTGTGACGACGGGTATGACAAAAAGAGGTTGTCGAGGTAGATCCAACGATGAGACAAAAGTGCGAAAGACCGTGCTGCACGTAACATGTTGGGGGGGGGGGCATCTGCATCTGCGCGGGTGTGACTCACGTCTGCGGGCTTCACATGACAGATGTGGACTGTTGGGAGTATGAAGCATGTAAGCAGGTGGTGCGGTTGGACTTGTTCACACTTAAAACCAACTGCAAGTGTTTACATGTAATTATGAGTGGTTGTTTGTTTTATTGTGCAGCTGGCAGAGGTACAACGAAGAGTGCACGTTGCAAAGGTCTCGCAACTTTTGTATTTCTTTTTTTAGTCCCCAACATGTCAAACAGAAATAAACAAGTTAATTAACACACTGAATGCACAGGGTAGTGCAATTAATAAGCTCATAGTATGAGCATGGACAGGTCAAATAATGATTAAAAGATTGATGATATTCTTATTCTTTGTTTCTGCAGCAGAGCCCGGCAGCGAGCAGCATCCTCTCCGGCCGATATACTTAATTATCTCTGGTCTGCGCTCCTCCTAAAACCTTATTACGGAGGTTTGTGACCGTCACTGTGACCCCCCCCCTTGTCATATCGTTCATACGGCTTTTATTTTCCGCCCGTTTTGTTCTTTCAGGAGATGCCACAGAGGATGAAATTGCCTCACTGATGTAATCTGCTACAGGATGTGACATTTAATGGTTTCTGTGTGACCGGTGTTTGTATTGTACGCGTGCGCCCATGGAAATGTGTGTAGGCGAATGTATTTAGACGAAGTGTTCCGCATGGGGGTATAGGACGGGGGTAATTTAGTGAGGAGGGATCTCTGTCACTCTCGATACCTGGACGCATACATCTTCAATCTCCTCCATTTTGCCACAGACTGCTGCTTCATCCTAAACCGCTGCATGGAGCTTTATTATATTTGTGCATCCAGTGTGTAAAAAAAAAGAGCAGAATGCACTTGGTCCCCTAATGGAGTGCTCCGGAGCCAGGCAGGAGTGGCCGTGGGCTTGTTTACCAACCAGCACAGCCTAGCAGCGCACACCAACTGCTATTAATCTCAGGCAGCAAGGAGAGGGAGAGACAGGCGAAGGCAGTTTGGAGAAAAGGAGGGTAGCTTGTTCTTACATCTCGCTGGATGCTTTTTTTCTTTTCAAGAGTGGAGCCATCATCCTGTCTCTTTTATGCCCGTTCAGCCTCTCCCATCACAAATTAGTCTCTTTACCTACATACACGGATGCTAACAGGCTTTTGGATCGCGGCGTTCTATGTTAAAAAGCTACTATATTTTTTTTGCCTCCAGCACCACTCTGCAAAGACTTACTTTTAGTGGCAGTGATGCAACAGAGTGCCTTGTTGCTTTAGCTGGTTGCTTATTGAATACCAAAAGGCAAATGGGAGTACTAGCTCACAAAAAAGAAAAGATAAGAAAGGTCAATAACGTACATTTTTGTTTCCTTAAAACTTTGTTCAGTGATGGTTTGGGTCTGGGGATTTCTCTGGGTTTGAACGTTGTCAGAAACATTTTGGACGATATAAGTACACAAGTCAACAAAATATATAGCATAGATGTAGTCGGATTTAGACACTTTAATGAGGTATTGTCACACATTATATCTTTCAGTTGGTGCATTTTAGTTTTCTACTGAAAATAGCTGCCTGCTGCTGCTGGAAACAAGCTGTAATGAGAGAGATGAGATTCAGCAGAAACTAAAAAAGCTGAGGGTCAGAAAACCAAAACATTGAGCTGAAAGACAACGATGGAGGCCTGTAAGTGCACAGCCCTGTGCAACATACTCACAATTACCCACTTAAAACACACCGTTTCCATCACCGCTTCCTCCTTACACTCAGGTGTCCTTCTTTTTAGTCAAGGGCATAATTATAGCTGGAAGGAGATGTATCAGCAGGTGTCAATTCAAGTTGTGGAAGTAAGTGAAACTCCGATGAAACTGTTGCATGGTTAAAGCTGGCAGCTGTATGTATCTGTGTGATGGTTCACTAAGTTTGGACCATTTTGTATATTTTTTGTCTACAGATGAAAAAACCTTGCGTTGTTAGACCATGTTTGTAATTTTCCAACCCTCTGTTCACATCCAATGCCAACATTTATTTTGGGAATACCACCGTATATTATTATTCTGTCAACATGGTTGTATTTTCAGGCACTTAGCAACTAGCGAGACATCTCTTGTGTACTGTCCAATAATTAAATGCTAGCAGAATCTCTCTATTATACTTTAAAGCCCCCGTTGATATGCACATATTATGAGTCATTACCGCCATTAAGGATTACACAGTGCCTTGATCAATCATGTCTTGTTTGAACATCGGAAAGACAAAATGAATCGTCTTTACCAAAACCAATTTACTGACTCCTCATGTTGACACTGTCCTCAAGGGCAAACACAATTTGACATAATTACTGAAATTAAATATCTTGACTAAATAAAAATATCCAGATCCCAGTTTTAGGAAATGTCAAGAAAAATCCTGTATACAAAACTTGGCAAATTTGAGACAACTTGCACGCTGTCGATCTGACGATGCAGCCAAGATTTGTATGCATGCCATGATCCTTTCCCCAGGTACTATTGAATTACATGCTGGGGGCAGAAACCGTCATAAAACCACTCAAGTCCTTGTATGAACAAATATTACAAATTTTAGATAAAATGCCAATTTAATGTCACAACTGCAGTATATTGGAGAACGATCATCCTCTAATGCTTTAAATTTTATTGAGCATTAATCTGTGCCTTGTGTATACAATTATAAATGTTCCATCAAAAGACCAACTCTGTAAGCACTGGCCTTGAATTTAACAAAATACCTCAATGGTCTGTATTTCTGTGGCTCTTTTCTAGTCTTGATGAACAATCAAAGCACTTTACTGTACACACACACACACACACACACACACACACACACACACACACACACAGTGGATCTACAGGTAGCACTTTAGTATTGCTTTTTCGAACTTTGTCAAGGTCAGAGTGCCATTCAGGCGGACGCCAACATACAGTACGTCAAACAAGCCAAGTTTTCCCTGTCAGCTGATGCATGCTAATTATACTAATCTAGTGTTGTGTTCAAAGTGATCGTTTCTCTGAACCTAACCGGGCAGTTGCCACAAACTAACGTTTCAAATAGTCCGGGAGCAGCCCTAAAATACATATTGTGTGCTGCGTCCTGTTTGTCTGTAAAACTGTTATATTATCTCACCAGCCAAAGTGAGACTGCAACTGCCAACAGAATTGACCATTTAAGGGCTATTACATTTTTTTTTCCCATTAGACTCACTCAAACACAGTCCTATCAATACTGAACATTGATAATAGACCTCCTGCACAGTCCATGCTCAAGTACAAAGAAATATTCCAGTTGTCGGACTTCCTGCACCTCCTGTGCTGTTTCTTTTGTGGTCAGAGATGTTCGTACGTCACATGTTTGGACAGTGTGGATCACACCGTGGTGTAGTGTAGGCTTTGGTACTGTATTGAACACAGGAGGAGGAAGCATCGAGCAGTTATTGACCTTAAGATCTCTGCATCCTGAAAGCACCTTGACTGCATGTGATGCCGCCAGGGTGGTTATCACCTAATAATTCAGTAACTAACATGTGCAGGATAAGAAAATATGTGCTGTAAATTAAAGTATGCTTGTCCTCTACTGGCGAACAACAGTGAACGGGCCTAAAGGAATACAAAAACAACAACAATATCATTTCTGCCGTTTCCTCTGCTGTGGGGGCACAAGACACCCTTGCTGCTTTATTGAATCTTTTGTGTTTGTAGTTGATGTATGTGGGTAGCGGATCCCAAATGGATTAATACCATAACCAGTTACAGATGGCTGCAACATCTTGTTCCCCTTCCCCGTGATCGTTTTAATGCTTTATTGATTGCCGTTGTCCAGGGAACCAAAATTGCACACTGCGCCGCTTATTCCTTTCCACACACATACACACCATCCTCCGCCGCACACCTCCGCCATTCCCACCCTCTGCCATCCGTAAAACCCCCAATCCATTTTTCATGGAGCTCTGGGATGATTATGCCGCGAGGTGATTGGACATGCCTCCGGAAGGGTGACCAGTTATGCATGGAGGGGAGAGGGAGGTGGGGGCTGGGGGGTCGGCGGTCGAAAGTGGACGCCATAAAAACCCTAAGGGTTTTTAAAATTCAATGTGTTCACTGTCCATAATCCATGAGACTGATGCACCTGTCATTTACTGTGTGTGTTATTGTCCTCAGCTTCCTCCACATGGAACAAGGGCCATTACCGACCCCTTACATGTCTGGCTTATTCAGTGGTTTTCATCTTTCACAGATGGGTCTTCCCACGTTCCCCCCTTGTCCAAGTGTATCCCCATGTGGCGCCACCGCTCAGATAAATCAATGCCTGCTGAGACTCTGGTTTCTTATTTAAGACACACGCCTGTTGCTTAGTAATGCAGTTAAGGCCCAGATTGATGTTGCATTGTTGCGTTCGCAGCTGTTTCGGCTGTAAGTGAGGCCAATTTCCATATAGCATCCTCGCTGCAAGAGGCTATCAAATTTAGTAGTTCAGATTTGAAGCGATGCAGTGTCGTAAAGATGCTATGGGATGTCAGAATTCCCTCCAGCAAATCACCGTAACTCTTTTGTCTTGGCTCGCTCAATGCAAAAACAGTCCTATATGGTGATGAACATTATCGAGGACGGTTGCTGCTTCTTCTTTGCCCACTGTAGCAACCACGAAATATATCTGAAAATTATACCAGGCCTACGGCAAAAAAAAAGAAGAAAATTCCTTCTCCCACATGACGGCCTCACACATAGAAAACTACGAGACCCCCGCACACGGGTGAGGTATCACACATGTGGAAAATGGAATATATTGCCCCCCATGTGACAGCAGGTCCCATTGGTTATTCCTCCCCTCTCTCCACCAGCCCCGGCTCCATCCCATCAAACCCACCTCAGAGTGCAGTGTCCGTGGGAGGTACAGTCGACTGCACTCTCCTCTAGTGTTTATTTCATCCCCTTATTATGGACCACAACAAGGCCTGTTACCCCACTAAAGAAATCAATGTAAGGTGTAAAAAAGTAATGATGTGATGCTGAACTCTAACACCCTAAAGCTATGGGCTACTAAATCAGCCCCGGTGTCGGGCATTTCCGACAGACTGCATGATTAAGCAGCTCTGACTGGGGGCACTCTGCACTGTCAAAGCATCATGGAGGCATTAATGGAAAGGACATGGTGAGGCATCTGACTTAAGAAAATTACATTACTTGGCGCTTAGTATATTTAAAGAGGCACCATTCAGGACACCACAACAATGTGTCTGCTTCCATAGTCTCACCTGACGTGTGTACTTAAACTTTAGGTTGATAAAGTTTAGTTTGACACAGGCAGGTGGAGCAGCAGTGTCGGAATGTAACTACATACACTTGAGTATGGCAAATTAAAGGCTCCGCACATTTGTTACAGTGGTTATCATATGTTTGGTTATTTATGGCCTCTATTCAGGTACAAGTTGTACAGCACTCGGATGGGAAATATCTTAATTTTGCAGACAACATGACAGCTCCCCAGAAGTTGTTATGTTATCTCATTGATGTATATTCAAGTGCTCCTTTTCCCCCGAAACATTTAGTTTAAGTCATCTAATGCTATAAAAACATCATGATTGACAGCTCATATTGACCTGTGATTGGTCGAGAATTTGTTTTGCTGGGATCTTCATGCTGCACTTCCACATCACAGTCAGTACTCTGCAGACTTAAGCTCAAAATGACACGATCAAATGGCAGCGTCTGTATCGCGAATATTGAGGCTTCATTTCTAGATACATATACAGTCAATGGTCGCAATACTGAAAAGAGACATTCAGTGAATCATCTGAAAAAATATATGTTTTACGGTGTCAAAAAAAAGATTTAGTGCTGTCTTTGCCAAAGGAGACGTTGTAAACAGAATTAAGTTGATATGACAAAGTTATGACAGTGATCTGAGGTGTTTCCTCCTGTGGGAGGCTGCGGGGTTCATTGACTGACAGGGAGGAAAGAACAATGTATGTATATATGTGTATATTATAATCAACACAGGCACAGTGCAGCAGTGATAAAACAGACAGAAAACCAAATGAGGTCTCTGTGTTTGCTTTGATGGATTACCTAATTCCAAGTCTGTGTTTTTCACACAAATGAATGACAGCAAATAGTTTCCTCCACAAAGTAGCAGAGTGAGCCAGGAAAGAGCTGAGCTGTGTACAGACACAGACAGGAACAAATGAAAGGAGGAAGGAAATCTAAAGTGATGCTATCCATTAAAGTGGCTTTTGGCAAATTCTTTTCATCAACTTCCTTCAAACCTTTTGTAAACACAAACTGTGTGAAATTTCCGTACCGGCAAATCATTTAATGTCATATTGTCTTTTTCTTTTCCTCATATTGTCAACCCTGCTTGGGAAGAAATGTTCCTTGTCTATTAGTTTAATTAATAATTGAATAGGGAAATCAATTTATATTTTATACTAAATAACGTTTGCCCCCTTATTGAATTCCAATAACGTGGAAGACATTTTAAAATTAGATAAATATATATATATATATATTTTAGGGTTAGGGTTAGGGTAAACAAGTTCTGTTTAGTTTGGCCCATGGCACGTCTGCTAACATGGAGGAGGGAAGGGAAGCCAGCCACCAGGGGGCAATCAAGATCACTGTTTCCTCACTTCTGGGGAGCTGTCATGTCGTCTATCTTTACACACACACTCTAAGGGTCACATCCGCTGCTAATTACATCCGAGCAGTTGAAGTTGTGGAGCAGAGAGCTTGGAGGTGGAGAGATAAGTCAGATGAGTAGATAAGATACGGTGACGGAACCGTGTTCCTCGACTCGCATGCAGATGTGTGAAGATGAAAACGAGTGCGTGCGCTTGAACGTGCGCCCGCGGTGTGCGATTCTGCTGACAGCTCAGGGTCTTCTGGTAAGTGGCTTCCCTGTTTGGCAGAGGGGGAGGGGGGGGTGTTAGGGAGGGAAATGGCTCTTTCACCCCTCTAACCTGCACAAGTCCCCTCCGTGCTGATGCTCGCCTGCTCAGTCGTGCCCCAATGAATATGGTTTAATTAGAGTGGCAAGCATATGTCTGCCTGTCGGATTAAAACCAGACGACTGTTTAATGCAACATTATTTCTTATTTCCCTAAATACTGGAAACTGAAGGGGCAATGAGTAAAGATTTTACCGTCCCATATAACAAAATGATCTAAATATATTTGTAAAAGGTTTATTAGGCAGTTCATTAGCGTCTATAATTCAGTCGGCAAATGTTGAGATCTCGTATTCCGCTCCCTCTCCTCCGAACACTCAGTAAAATCAAGTGCTTCAGGTAGTTTCAAGTTAAAAGTGAGAGGGGTTTTAAACACTGTTGGCCCAATGGAGCAATGTTTGAACACACAGGTTCTTGTTTGGTTTAGAAACATAGCATTTCATCATCAGATGGCAGAGGAAGGTAATAGCCTCTGTTAAGGCCTCAAGGATACACATGGTGGGAATCACAGGGAACCTTTAATGTGCTAACCTGCACGGAGAGACCATAAAACATGAGTACACAGAAATAATGTCAAATGATATCAAACCTAAATCTCACTCAGTTTAACCCCTTAAATATTGTATTGACATCAGCCTGTGGATAACCAATCCAGGCCTAGCAGGTCCTGATGGGCCCCGACACGCTCGGGCCTGGTTCAGACAAACATTCTATTTGGGTTCGGTCACGTTAGCTGGACCATCTACTTGATGTTTGACACTGCACATGCCTGTTTTCTGGTAAAATATTGGGCTCGGGTTGAGTTTGGACACAAAAAACAGAATTCTTGCAGGGTTCGGGTCGGGCATGGTTAGTTTTCTCTCGGGCTTGGACAGGTTTTGACTGGAAATTGCGGCCGAAGCTGAATTCCAACGGAGGAAAAAAATGTTTCATATAGTGATGGTTTTTATTTTGAAAGTCTGCTGCAGTGCATTGGTTGCACAGTCTGGTACAAACTGTTTGTCTCCAGCTGATTGATCCTCAGGTCTTAATATATTCGTGCAGCAGAAACCGCCACAGGTGCTGTTTAAAACCAGCGCTCCACATGACTGCAGTTACTCTAACACCATGTCTACACAGAGGGTGGAGTGAACGTGTGTGTGTGTGCGTGAGAGAGCGTGTTTGTGTGTGTGAGAGAGCGTGTTTGTGTGTGTGTGTGTGGACACAGGATGCATTCAGGTACAATTTCATGCAGTGGAATTAAACTGAAAATGGTCACAACTGTGAATTACATTATATATAAATGGAAAATAAGATTTACTTTTTTCTTGGGGTGTGAAATGTACAAATGTACACATCCTAGCGTGTATGGATATAGATATTTTATAGAGAGATTTTAAACTAGCTTCACAGATTTCCAGTTTTAAAAAGCTACTGTTTAAACGTCACGAAATAATTGATATTATGTTGTGTTATTTTACAAGTTGTTCATTGTGTGTCTGATTTGTGAGGATTAAGTTACGTTATTGTGTGAAGATTTAAGATGTGTCACGGTCACCAGCTCCACACACAGCCACACACTGCATGCTGCGTTTATATACTGGTAGAAAAATGGGACATCTTGGGTTTTTGGTTAATTCCAGTGCAGTTTCATAATGGACAAGATAGTTCATTACCTCTTGATTAGAACACACAGTAGCACTGTTGTACAGTCGCCTTTAAATTGACCAGGATTTAAGGTGGTGAACTTGCTCTTCTGCTGGGAAAGCAGCCAGCGGAACCATAACCCCAGCTGAGAAGGGACACTATGGGAAACACTATGGAGGGAACAGACTTCTGTACAACACCTGTTTGACTGGCTGTTTTACAAAAAGAGTTCCTGAACATGTTGTGTGAGGACCATGTGAGTCGTTTCATAGACTGTAAGAGTTTAGAGAAACCTTCCTTTTGAACGGGTTTTTTTTACGGGTTCTCGTGAAACAGACTCTTGCACTCAAATCAGACGTGTGTGTGTTGGACAGATGACTGAAAAACACGGCTGAATAATTTCTGTGTAAGGAAAAAATTAATGAATCTGGGGATTTTACCGTTAAATGTAAATTTGTGTCCATTGTTTGATGACCGGGATTTTTTTTCTCTAGGTTTTCAGAGGGTTTAGATGTTGTCTGGGTTCCTAGTGCTGGTGGTGATGGGAGTGTTGGAAATTATTCAAAGTAAATTTGAAATTATTATTTTTTTTTTTTAGGGGTGTGACTCTCTTGGGAGTTGGATTTGGATTCAAAGAGCTAAGACGTGATTATGAAATGATTAACAATGCATCTCAATGCAGTCACTTTTAAAATGATAATTTAAAAAAGAAAAGACTAAAGTCAGAATAGGATTATAATTGAATAATATTTGAATATAACTGAATATTGTTTGTAGAAGAAGCTTACACCAGCAAAGTTTTCATTGGAAACAAAACTGAAAAGTCATTAAAATAAATAATATTTATTAAATTAAAACGTTAGAAAGATGCAAGAACACAAGCATGACTCATCATCAGCCCTTCGTCATGTTCTTCATCCTGCTCCTTTGTTCTTTGTTTTTTGTTCTCCGTCCTCCTCTCCTCTTGTTCTCTGTCCTCTTGTTCTCTGTCATCCGTTCATCTTGTTCTCTTACCTCTGGTTCTCTGTCTTCTTTTTCTTTGTCCTCTGTTTTCTTCTCTGTCTTCCTGTCCTCCGGTCCTATGGTTCTCTTACCTCTTGTTCTCTACTTTGTTGTTCTTTTTCCTCTTGTCCTCCATTTTCTTGTTGTCTGTCTTCCTGTATTCTTGTTCTTTGTCCTCCGGTCCTCTTGTTCTCTTACCTCTCTTTCTCTGACTTCTTGTTCTTTGTCCTCTTGTCTTTCGTCCCCCTTTCCCCTGTCTTATTGTTCTCCGTCCTCTTGCACCAAGTACCCTCATTCTCTGCTGCTCATGTGATCCACTGCCTTTAGGTACCCATGGTAGAGAGAAAGACAGGTGGGCTGGTTTGTCTCAGACACCATTATCTGGTGTTGACAAGAGTTTTCCACTTTTTAAAATTGCCGTTACGTGTGAAAATTACATCCAGGCAGCTTTTATTTCACCTTCCACACAAACAGATGGAAATATGGCTTTTCTACTTCTTCTTCACTCGGCTACGGCACTGCAAAGGATACACAAATAGCACACAGTATCACACAATATCCAATTTGCGTACTTTATATTTGACTCCTTAATGAATAACTTCTACTGTAGCTGCAATGTTCATGATGAGCCCTATTGATGTCACGTGGTTCGACTGATCCCACAGTAAAGAGTCAAAGGAGATCCGCCACTTCTGTAATAAAAGCAGCTTCCATCCACTGGTCAAGTGTGTGAGTCTTACTGTACAAACTTACTCATGAAAAGACCAACAACAATTAATGCGTATGCAAATCTGCAACCGTGGGACCAGCGCCTTTGTTCCCTGACTCCGACTGTCACTGGTTTTTAATTAGCCGGCTCCCTTCAGCTAGTTTGAATACAAAGGCCTTATCAATGACACAACAGAAACATATGAGGGCTCCTACATGCTAACAAGGGCCTTTAATCAATGGCTGCCACACAGGCACCAGGCAATTTAATTAATTTTTTTTATTTTTAGCTCAGACTAATTCAGGTTTTTCAGACTGTATTGTTGTTGAACAATTTGATTGTGTGTTTTGATTTATTGTTTTCTTCTGCTGTTGGTCTGTGGTTAACTGTGTTTGAATCCTGCAGCGTTCAACAGTTTGCGAAGAAGAACAGAGGGGGGTGTTTATGCCGTACTTAAAAATGTATAAAGCACATTTCCGTAAGATGGAGAGACCACCGTAAGTGCAATGACAAACAAATACAAATAAACGTAGGGTCTTTGCAGCAGCTCTCACGTGTTCAGTGCAGCTTATACAGTACGAGCCAGAAACGACGAGCTCTGGAGAATGCGAGGAGGAGGAGGAGGAGAAGGAGGAGGCCGATCTCTCCATTTCTTCCCCATGAAACGCACAGGTGAGCGCGCACACATAAAAGCGACAGTGCACCTCTATCAAATATCCAGCGCCGCGCTCCCCGAGGCTGGAGAGACACCACCTCCCATTCCGCTCTCAGCCCGGAGCCCCATTAAGCTCTGGCTCCAATCAAAAATCGTCTCCCTGTATCAGACTTACTTCATCTCCAAGGGCACTCTCCACCTCGGAGACTCGCGGCGCTCCGACAGCTGATTGATCTGTGCTCAGGTGTCCTATGCCGTGCCTGTGTGTTTCCTATTTTTCCCTCGGTTTAGGTGTATTTTCACACGCATCGATTTTGAGATTGTCCTCTACTTGTTTGTGTGTGTTAATGAAAAGTGGCGGCTTTATTCTCCTTCGCCCGCATCAATCAATGGCTGCGTATCAGTTAAAATCCTCAATAATTATGTCGCCGTACACTTTATTAGACTATCTGTCCGTGTCGCGCATACGTGTGTGTTTGATGTGTGTGTTTGTGTGTGGTTTGGTGGCAGATTGATGTGTTTGTCTCCCTTCTGTTGTTTTCCACCCTTTGTTTCATGCTGTTGTTTGGACAGGCACAGGCTAGCTGGAGATGGGAATAAATGGCGCTGTTAGGAGACATCCGTTATACACTGACACAAAGCCATTATACAAGAACAACTGTGTGTGTGTGTGTGTTTGTGTGCAGGCACATACAGTATTTGTGTGTGATCTCTTGTGGGAAACAAATGTGGGTGGTATGTTTGTTTCTGTGATGAGCATTAAGCATGTCACACAAGTGCCGATCGTTTCCATTATTGATTAGCCTGTGGATCGATCACTGCAGTTAACTTATGCAAACAAGTTCACAGTAAAATGTGAGGAAATAGTCACAATTTGTGATTGATATTGGCGATAACCCTGAAATGTTTGTTTTGTGCAACCAACAGTCCCAAACCCCCAAAAATATTAATAAATATACAAATAAAACAAAAGCAGCAATGCTCGGAAGTGATGTCCAATTTTCTGTCAACTGACAAATCAATTCAGGTTTAAGTACACAGTTAAAGGACCAGTGTGCAGGATTTATTTTGGAAGAAATAGAATGAAACTCAGAATCATTGTGTTCGATTACTATGAGCCTTTTAGGTTGAGATCAGGAGCAGCTCCTCTTCCACGGACTCATCGCTACATTGCCACAGTGGAACAGGACAAACCAAACACAGATTCTAGAGGAGGCCTTAAGTGTTTACATCTTTCATGATGGCCAAAGGTTCTCATACACACTTGGAACAGGAGGGTATTCAGTTGGTTGCAATCTTCACCCTCACCACCAGATGCCACTAAATCCTACACGCAACATTTAGATGCATAGCAATTATTCATCTGTTGAACCTGTTAAGGTTAAATTATGGAAAAGCAAGATGAAAAGTTCCTAGAATAATCGTTCTAATCATTTTCTATAACATCACCTTGCTGTGCATGTTTTTACTATGAAATAATGTAAAAAGTGTGAGAATGAATAGCAAGGTATGGTATCAGGTGCTGGTCAGTATAAAGTATAAAAAACTTGCACAGGTTTTATTTTAACTAAAGTGTTTGCTTAGTATTTGGTTGAGGACAGTATAGGAATAGCTATATATGGCTTTTTGAGAATATCCCTGTGTCCTTCCATTCTGAATTAAAACATGACAGGAAAAAAAAGTTTGTCATCTTTGCTTAAACACTGTCTGTTTGGAAAGAGGAAATCACCTTCTTTCTTTCTTCCTTTCTGTTTGTCTGTCTGTGTCCGTCTTCCTTTTTAACATTCATTTGTTCATTCATCAGTTTTATATTTGGCATAATAAATATTTCTCTCTGCTGTGTTCAGTCATAAGTTAATAAAACCATCATGAAAATACTTCAGAACATTTAAATCATGGTAAGTAATGCAGGCACGAATCACACATGGGATTAAACAAGCTTAAAAACATGGTGTTTTTTTAGCGAGGTTGGTGTGAAAGGTTTGTTGTTTTTGGTTGTTTTTGTGCCCCACAGTTGAAAGAAAAAAAGTCTTGCATGCTTCAGTACCACAACAACCAAAAAAACACTACGTGCCTGGTGCACTGATTAAAAATTTGTAGTGGAACAACCTCTCATTCTGCTCCCAGACGCCCAGAGTTGACTGGGAGCTGCAGGAAGGTTTCTGTTTCCCTGCTGTTGCCGTCTGTGCTTCCTCTCTTGACACTGTCCATCACACATCATTGTCTGCACTTTACTCACAGATAATATAACGGCAACAAACCCCTCTGACTGATGCGCAGTCAATCGGGTTACACCAATTACAGTTGACGATATTGATACAACCATCCACCAGTGTATCAATATTGCCATTTTGCCACCTGGGTTTGACATTCAAGCCGCGTCTGCGTGACCTTGCCTCGTTCTTCGGCCACTCTGGGACACATTTATATCCTCCGAATGGAAGGTCACCGCCAGGATTTCTCAATAACCTTTCAGTCTGCAAATGGAATGTGAAGGGTCTACAAATTATAATGATATCTATGGAATGAAATGGCAGCGAGGGAACGAGGAAGTAAGGATGACATTAACTCTTCGGCGTGGTGACCAGCACTGTTACGGGGATTAGCTCGACATATTCTCGGTTGTCTTTGAATATTTTTTTTTTTCTCCTCTCAAGCTCTTTGTATCGTAGCTCGTTTTCCTCAGGTTCCGGCATTATGTTTCCAACTTAACAACTCAGGAAATTAATGTTCTCAGCCCTGTTAGGATTCAAAGGGTGGTCATAGGGGGTGGATGTGCATGCCTGTGTGAACGCGTGCGTCCGCTCCAGTGTTGTGAGCCGTTAGGTGTTTGTTTGGCAGGGCATGTGGCTGCTGCTGCTGCGGGTGCTTTATGGGGCTTTATAAAAATAAATGGTCTCTGTCTGACTTCAATTACAATGGTGAATATGCACAGGCACCTCGTTCATTAGTTTGCGTTTGCTCTGCGAGCGGGGGAAGTGGATTTGGCGTGTTTAGTATCCGACTGTTGTCCTAAGTAGCAGGGATTATTCTAATGCTCCGTCAGTAGCAAGGCCTAATTCCCTTTTTCCGTTCCTGATACCCATTACAAAGGATACACTAATAGACTGCTGTATTTCCAGTTCTGTATGATTCTGAGCCTATCTTGCAATTAAACTGCCATCCATGATTCTGGGTGTGTGTGACAAGCTTCTGCACTCTGTGTGTGTGTGTGTGTGTATGCATGTGTGAGCACTCACCCATTTGTATTGAGTGAATTCTCTGTGTCATCACGTAAAATTTTATGATTAATGGTGTCATCTATAATACTGTATATATGATATATAGGACCCCGCCCCTCAGCCAATGTCACCTGGGATTGGGTTCAGCCAACCCCCCCCACCCACGACCCTCAAAGGATGAGCAGTGTACATAACAGATGGATGGAGGATTCATAGCTTATTTTGTTTCCCATTACACTAAGCAAATGATGATTTTTGGGGAAAAGTTTAAAAATAATGTGTTTTACCAGACTGTGACTGCCATTTGTCAAATACTGTCAGAAACAGAAACAAATTCATTTCGAAAACCAGACCTATGATCCCTGAATACTTTAGTCATTACAGTAAAAATGGCATTAAGTTTGGTTTATAGCAGTCTGGGGATGTATTTATACTTGGTTGCTCTACAAAGTAAAAGTACATATCGTATTTCATTACAGTGCTTCTATGCCCAGCGCTACACCATTCATACACTGTCAATTTGGGGTTCAGTGTCTTGCCACTGAACAGGGATCGAACACCCAACCCTTTGTTAGAGGACGACCCGCTCCACCCCTGAGCCACAGAGCAGGGGCTGATAATTGTTCCAAACAGAAAAGTTATGTCTGACAAAAGCTGAAAATATCCGATATCAAGCTATTATTATCTAACATTATAGTTCTAATATAATAGAAAATGTAAAATATAATTGTTGCTATTGTTATCACAAAAAGGCAGAATCCATACATTTTAAATTTAAAAACAGTGCAGCGTGATGACATCTCTCTTTCTAACTAACCATATTTGACCGAACATACTAAGATATTTTGGCAAAGTTATTGGCGAAATAAATGTTAAAATAAGAACTTTTAACGGTAGTACCTTTAACTTTGTTTGCAATTGCATACGTCAAAAACATATATGCAGCAGAAAGCTACAGTGTTCCATGTAACATTGATATAACATGACATTAAAAAGATTCCCTTTGGATTTACAGGAAGCGAAATTTCATAATTCCATCTTGTGTTATTTAGCGGTGGCAGCCTTTTATTAAATATTTTTTTGCCGTGTGATGTAAGGCGAAGTTTAAAAAGGGAGGAAATTAAGTTTATTCATACATTGAACCCTGTGATGGCTGAGAGAAAATACTGAAAACTTTATTTAAATCCCGTGGGAACTTTGTCTAACCCCAGAAAAAAACATGTTCGGTAAATGCTGTGATTGCTCGGATCGCTGAGCCTGAAACGCTTCATGATTCTGCTGTGAGCTTAGGGTGTTCAGGTTTATGGGGTTTTGGGGTGAGCTTTCAGAACCAGAGGCACTGTGCTTTCTCGGATACTGAGGGAGAGGAAGGAAATATGAGAGAGAAAAACTAGGCCGTAGCTGATGTGAGATGGAAATCTGGTAAATGGGTTCACCTGTCTTCCAAAAGTAATGGACACTTAAAACATTCATAAAATCACGAAGCTTTTGAGGAAGATGAGAAATGACAGATGGGGGAAGCAGACGGTGTGGAGAAGTGGAGGCACAGCTTTGTTTGCTTTAAATCTAGGAAAGAGTTGTTATTTTGGTCTTCATATGTGCGAAAAGGTTCAGAAGGACATAATTATAATGACACATGAAAGTAAAAAACACAGTGGAAAGGTTATGGTAAGTAGCGGAGAGAAAACGCAAGTTTTACTGACGAGTGTGTACATGAGTTGTCAGGCCCACAGCACTGTACATATTAGAATTAATGAAGGAAGAAATGTTCCAGCGGACCTAAGTTCATACAATATGAATAATTATTACCCAAGGTCACAGAGAGAAAGGGATGTACGAGGGGAATCTTCGACGGCTGTATAGAAGTGTAGTGTACGGTACTGTAAACCACTGCTTTGGCCAACAGGTGACACTGAATACCCTGCTTATAAGATGATCTCTAACTATTCCAACATCTGGTTTAGAGATAGAAAGTCTTTGATATAAGAAACACTTGTACATAGTGCTGCTAAGACAGTTTCCCTGAGAAACTGACAATCGAAGGAGAGGTGAGGACTCGTCGCTGAATTATTTGCAAACGAATAAATGATGGAGCAACAAGGCTGGGGTCACCATGGATATGTTTGGAAGGGATGATTTGGTCAGGGCAGGCTGGAGTGCTGGAATAGCAGAGCTCGGCAAGTAATGGAGTCAGAATACTGGAGGTTGGACGTGGTGGGCAGCAAGTGGAGCAGGAAGCAGGATCTGAGTCAGAGGTAAACAAAAGGTTAACGGTGAGCAGGCGATCACAAGGGAACACACAAACACACACGTTGGCCGTAGCAGTCGTACCACGAACTGGCAAAGATTGAAGGGATGAGCTGGTGCTGGAATACAGGTGGATTGGCAGGGGGATGGAATGAGATAGCAAAGCCCAGCTGACACTCATGCACACAGAGACTGGAAGAAAGACCAGTCAGACAAACCACCTGAGACGCAAAAAAAGAGTAAACACCCTAAAAATGTCATGTTTGCGGTTGTGTTTTTTGAAATGTGATTTTTTTGGGGAAAAAAAGGCACCAGCCTCTATAACCACATTACATATCTAGGATGGTTCAGTAGAGTTTTGCCAAGGCCCAACAGTCCGCTTATATTTTAGACTTAATCTGTCATGTAAAACTTATGAAAATACATAACTGTTGATGTCATGCTGAATCCACATTTTCTCAGCTACTACATGTCGGTGGAAGTTGAATGTTTCTAGACCTATTTGTTGCCACTAGATGCAGATTTTTGTTTAGATCTGCGTAAAGTTGCGTAGACTCATAGATATAGTCATTTTTCATCCCTGCAGTATTTTGGGGAAATATATGTAAATGTTGAAAAATGTCAAAGGAAGTCATAAAACAATTCTCTGTAGCTGCGTAATCCTATGAGGGCCCAATGAGTGTTGAGTGGTTATACCCCTTAAAGTTACATTAAATCACGCAATGGTGCTCTTTGGGTCTGATTGACCAGATAAGGAGAGACTCAGAAACAGGAGCTAACTCGAAGCAGTTTCCAAGTGATCCACTCTGCTGTAGACAGTAATAGTTTGACTGACTAAAAAAAATGAAATCTTATCCGAGCGTTAGTGCACAGCCCCTCCTCCATCAGGCATTAGTTCTTTTTTTCCAGCAGCTCTGTAGCTCCACTTTCTCTCTGTCTCTCCAGCCTTAATTCTTACTGAGCTGCTGGTTATTGCTCGCTGCCACTCATCTCTGTCACAGCAGCACGACTAGAGAGCGACAGAAATTCTGACTGCAGGGGCTTTTTTTCTATTTGTGCCTTTCTCAATCTAACTCGAGTCAGACACACTGTGCAGTCTCAGGTGCACGGATACTGTTACTCTCAACACATATTAACTAGCATCTCAGATAAAGCAATTGGCCATTATGAGCAGGAAAATGATTTTATAAAAAGGGTCCTGTTGCTCCAGGGGAAAACTGAGAACTCATTGGCTAATGCAAAAGCGTCCCTGGCATCTGGACACTCAGGGTAAATGATACGCCTCTGCTAATAACGACAGCAGGACTCATGTATTTCTTTGTCCCCATTTAACAGAAATTGCATCGCTTCTCCTAGCACCCCTTGACTGCGAGCCTCTCATTCAAGTATCCCCTGTGTTGTTAATGACAAGATGTAACGGGCACAAAAACACCTGTCATGTTGCATCTCCCTGATGTATTTGTTAGCAGCACTGTGACCTTGAGGCAGCAGCAGCAGCAAGCCACGAGCTACCATACTTCAGCGTGGTATAATGCAGGGGCCAATAAGTGCAGGAGTGCAAACATACTGAATGCTTAATTTGTCCGGTGTTACTTTTAATTAAAAGAAACACTGGCTGTCATCGCAATGTCGGGAACCTAAACCAAAAGCTCTCGTTTTCAATGCTGCCAATGTCCTTCATGGTAGTTAGCGTCCTGATTGCAGCATTTAATCACCGGCCTTTTACTAATGCAACACCCGACATTATCCCTGACCCAACCCTCAACCCAAATCCTGCATCCTGAAATTACAGCAAATGTACTGTACCCGAAATGTACCAATGTACCTTTCGGCAGATTTGATATCCATGTATTGCTTGTGATGAATTATGTATCAGTGTTCTACAGAAAGGGGACAATAAAACAATGAAGATTATAGACTATAGGTTTACACTGTACCTTGAGATAAATGTAACGCCTTGACAGTGGCCCAGATTTAGACCTAAACGCTTCAAACTGGAACTGGCCCTCATTCCAAATCGGCCCATCTCCATATCCCCGAATACTAATCATGTCTGGCAGCCATACTGTGTGTGAGCCAAAGCCGGCTTCTATTTGGCCTTCCAGGGTCAGCGCACAGCCAAGTGCGCTGCCACTCGGCTGGAATCGTCAACACTGCCAACTTTAGAGAGTCGGATGGCACAGCAGCTTAAAGATCACACATGGCTGATGGTTAAAGTTTCAACTCCTTTTTTTCAGGTTTTGCATCTTTCCATCTAATAAAATGATCAAGCGATTCAAAGCCTTTTAATGTGGTAAGTGGAAATGTTCCCGATGGTGTCCCATTTGATATCATTAGCTTAGAGCTTGAGCTGAGCTTGGATCCTTGAAACATTTTTTTAGTTGATCAAAAATCTCAGCTCTGTCCTTGAAACGGTAAAAAAGAGAGCTTTGACATTTCTGTCTGCTCACACACTTCATACTCTGTAGCCAGTGTGGGGGTGCGTCTGTTTACACTGGTTAAATATTGACATTTGAAATCTGTCGGCAGTGTTGCGCTCAGCTCCCGCCCCTTCTTCATCAGCTCCCCTCCTCACTAATTTATGAACGAATATGATTTATTAATCCCCCCCCCCGAGCTCATCCCGGTCTCCAATTGTTTCAGAAGTTCCACATGACGTAATTTGCAGCCCCTTGTTTATCGGACTGGTTTTGCACAGCGAGGCACGGCGAAAGAATGACGAGCGCCGTCATGGTAGGACTCAATGAAATATGCACACATTACAAAGTGGAGACACCTGCCACCCTCGGCTACTCGTTTGCCGTTGCGTCTCCTCATAGCTCGCCTTTCTCCGCGATAAGTACATGTCTTTGCGCCTGACAGTCAGCGAGCATATGGAGCGTGTGTGTGGTCCTGCCAAGCAATGGAGAAATCACAGACAGGACAGCGGCACTGTAGCGCATTAGAGTAATCAGAGGGAAATTATCGCCCTTAAGTAGCTTTTGGACATCTGCAAGGGCTGCGTGCATAGTGCAGATACAACATTCACACAAAACCCACTCGCACATAGAGGAAGCACGCTCAGATACCTGACAGCGAACAGATGGACTCATCACAACCTGTTTCAGACATCTTTCTTTACTTTAAAAGAGTAATCATAGAAAACTAAAAGCGGGTGCTCCCTCGGGCTAGTCTTTCTAATAAGCACATGATTAAGGCCTTTTTTTTTTATTGTGAAAGAACAAAAAAAAAACAGGAAGTCAGATGTTTATGAGCTTGATTAGAGGTGCAGTCAGTCGCGATCTCCCAACTCGCCATCCCCTCGCATTCAAGGGAAAGAGATGAGCATTAAATTAGGTGTGTGTTTACTTTGTGTTGGATTCAGGCCTCCTGTTGCCTCGAACTAGCAACACGTGGCGCCGTCTTATTGTGGGATGTTGTTGCGTTATAGTTTTGCAGATAATTTCCCCAAAAATGTATTCAAATTCATTCAAATTTTGATAGTGGTTTACCATTTCAAGTGATGTACACAAAGTCGTTACTTGTTCCATTCCTGGCTGTTCTGATTCAGTGAATACGCTCCTGAAGCAGACATGTTCAGCATGCGATCCATCACTGAACAAACGTCTTTCACAAAACTCTCACATGTTTTGTTTTCGGCTGCAGCAGAAGATTATCTTTTTAGCCTCTAGCTCAGTGCCCGTTGAAAATGTGTCTGTTGGTAGGGGCTGATTGCCTGGGCCTGTGTTAATCCAGCACGCAGCATTCTTGAGAGCCATATCCAAACTACTTGACATAAATTAGCCATAACAGAAGCATACCTAAAGTATGGGGGAACAAAGGTCCCCTGTGTAAACGTGAAGGCTCTGGGTTTAGGAATCTGTGGGCATGGTTTATAAACCGTGCTCTGGGATTCATCGTCCAATCCTCAGATTTGTAAACTGTGCCCTTGGATCCGTGCACTCAAATGATTTGGCTCGTGAGTGAAACAGACAGTAAATACAACATGACAAAATACCGGGGGTGACACGTTCCAATGCACAAATCCAGTCAAGTCAGGTTTTATTTATAAAGCAAAAACAAATGCAGTTGACCAGCACAGTAAGGCGTAATGCGAATAACAAGACAGAGTAAACAAAATAATAATTTAATTAAAATTCAAAAGGGGTTTGAGTGGTTGTTCGAGAAAATGGAAATAAAAACTGAGATTATCGTAAGATGTCTCGCAGATACTTTAAAATTTCCCTCAATGATAACAGGTTTAGTTAGTTGATTGGGCGACTGACTGATTTAAACAATACTAACTGCGTTCCAACCATTTCTCAATGATGACCTTGATGGTTTTGAATTCTGCAGCCATGCACGCTCCCCTGGCTTCTCTCAAAACCCACCAGTATTGCACCGGTCCGCCAGGATTGTTTAGCAACTAATGAGAGTGACCTGGAGGTGGGAAGCGAGCTCTGCAACCCATGCATTGGAGTTAGACGCTACAAATCCAAGGACGGTCAAACCCGAGGCCGCCAGATGATACGGGGGGTTTTGGTCTGAATATCACCGTCTGTTTGTCTCATTTCAGCCCTACCCATTGCAATTTGCATTTACCAGTGAGTTTTACCGCGCTTCAGTGGTGGGTTGCAAACCATTGCATGTATTTGGCCGTGCATCACTCAAGACAACGCTCAGCCAATCACAAAATCCGCTCTGAGCCTCTCTTTCATAACTTCAAATATAAACATTCATGAACATTAAATCTAAACACTCCTTATAGGTGTACAAACATTTTTCACCATTGCAATACAATGATACAGCAAAAGAAATGCCTGACTTGTGAGAGCTGTAACATACAAAGCAAAGATGAAAACCCATCCGTCACGTCACAGTAAATGATACTGTTGGTGTATTGTTGGCAGTGCCGCTTTGTCATCTCTCCAGAGGTGTTGGCTGTGCCAGAGTTTTCTTTTTTTTGTCCGTTTCCACCTCATCCGTGGCCTCCTATTTTTGACACCATGGTCATACGTGTCTCGCACTACAAGTGTTTCTCAGAACAGTGCGGCTGTCAGCTCTGTTTTGTGCAGAGCTTTCGAAAGAAAAAGGAAAGAGGGGAAAATGGGGGTAGAGTTTGTGTATGTGTGTGTGTGTGTTTGTGTGTACCATGAAACAGTCATAAAGTGGGTTGTGTCTGTCGTAAGCCTGATGCCAGTGTGACGGGACCCTCCTCTGTCTGTCCCCTTCTCCCCTGCTTCTCATTTCACAGGTGGACAAGCACATTAGTTACAGCCCTAATCCATCACCATGGATCCCAGCTCATACGTACAGAACACACACCAACAGACCCACACGTGCATGCGCCCGCTCACGTCACCACACACACACACCAATAAATCAGATGTTTGACGGCGGATTTAAAAGGTTTGAACTGTCTTACATGTTACCTCAGCCCCGCTTCACAAACACACACACACACACACACACACATACATGCTGTTGCGCGCTGCCCTCCGACCACTCACAGATTATTCCATGTCACAGGTTCATGGTGGTGGGTCCTCTGTAAGTACAGGGCGTCAGCCCCGGGGTGAAATGTTCCATTCTGACATTCATGCGGATCGTCATCTCTTTAAAAGCGGCTCGGTGGCGCCGCCGCTGCTATCAAGGATGCTGCATTGTTGTGAGGAAATGTCACCAGGAGAGAGGGCACGGTGAAGGAAAGCGAAAGAGAAGGGAGTGACAGAACATGTATTGCGCTCGTGGGTGTTTTCGGCTGCTGTTGATTTCGTCGCCAGTTGTCACCTCGGCGCCTGAGCAAACGTGTGTGTGGCCCTGTACAAGCACAGAAATGCTTGTTCCCGCGTGATTTCCTTTCCCCTCTCCCATTTGTATTTATGCTGCATCTAGAAATACCTGGGGGCTAGTGTCCCAATTTTTTTTTTTTTTGCGTTGATGTGCGTTTAACCTCACAATAATGATATAAAGAGCCCCTTAACAAAGTATGAAAAAAAGCCATCCAACTCTTCGGGCTAACTCTACCTATGGGAGCAATTTACAACTTTCTCATCTCAGGGCTATTTGTCTGCATCCTCACCGCTGTGTGCGTGTGCGTGTGCGTGTGTACTTGTACTACTTACACTTTTGTGAGGACCATTTTATCCATAGACCTTACAGAGTGAGGACATCTTGGGAAAGTAAGAACATTTCAACCAGTCCTCACTTTTTCAATGGACTGTTGAGGGTTAAGACTTGGTTTTAGGGTTAGGGTTAGAATTAGGTTTGGGTTAGGCATTTGGTTTGAATGGTAAAAGTTAGGGTCCTCACTAAGATAGAGGTACTGTGTGTGTGTGTGTGTGTGTGTGTGTGTGTGTGTGTGTGTGTGTGTGTGTGTGTGTGTGTGTGTGAGACTTCACCCTACATTGTGTCATTAAAAGAAGCAGCACAGTGGAAACACTGCTGCCCATGACTCTGGCCCACTCACCACATGCTCCATGCCAACAGACACCCTTCACTGGTACTTAATTAATAAAAGAACGGGGCAAGTACTGAGGCAGCTCCAATTAAAAAGCTTTTATGGCTCCTTCATTTTACTCACCACAGGTTGTTTTTGCACTGCAGGGAAGAGTCGTGCTGGGTGTCTTTAATAAATCTGCCTGTTTGAATCCCCCTCGTCTTTGGCAAAAGACTCTGCCATATTTATTGCGGGTAACAGAAGGCAGCTGTCTCATTCAATCTGAAACAGAATAAAAAAGTTTGGTTGTGCAACAGACGAATGCAGCTGCCAGTCGAGCAGTCCCACGGTTTTCATCGCATCCCTTTCCGATGCCACTGTGCACAGTCTGAGGCGTAGCAGCGGCCGCAGCAGCACCGATGTTTGAACAGCTCACTTGCAAAGAGACTGGAGCCCCGCACTGTTTAAAATTCATGTTGAGGCCACGGTTTCCAGCGCGTCTGGTTTGGTTTGAGGGAACAGCCTCCCCCGCGTATATAACATTTCACTGGATGTCACAAAAGTAATTCGGTCATTCATTATGGCCATTTAGTGTCGAGCATTAGCATGACAGCTGACAATGAGTTATTTTGAACCCTGCCGGAGAGTTTCCGAGTGTCCCGGCTCTCTCTTTGTGGAGGGTTTCAGCTCCTCTGAGTGGTCATAGCTGCTCCGCCGTTCAAATCACTGAGACCAGCTCAAGCTTTCTTTCTTTCTTTCTTTCTTTCTTTCTTTATTTCCAAAGCCAATTGTCAAATGAAACGTCCTTTAAACTTCTTTTTCTTAACCAAGACAAAAACAAATTATATTTGGATTAAATAATCTTCTCTCTGTAGTGTTTAGTCATAAATGCCATAAGAAATTAAACCATAATGAAAACACAGCAGAACATTTAAATCATAATAAGTAATCCATGCCCAAATCACACATATCAGTAAACAAGCTTAAAGACATGGTGAGGTTGGTGTGAAAGGTTTAATGAGATTTTATAGACTTACATAGGAGCTCCACCTTTTCTAATGTAAATCCATGGGCTCTGCTCCACTCTAATTCCTCCACACAATCTTTGCACTCTTTTTCATAAGAATAAAAACCTTGTTCTGGAGCTGCCGCGGTTTGATTTCAGCATTCAATCATCCTGCTGCTTTACTGGTCATTCGGATGTGAAAGAATTAACAGAAGACACATCTGTGATTAATTGAATTATAACACAACTGCACTCAAGGGAGGCCGACTGCACTTGAATATATGAATATATCAGTTAAGTACATGGGTATGTGGTTGAAGTCAGTACCACTTTTTACAAGTCTATTTTAAAATACTACTCGCATTTCCAGATGTAGATATTGGCCACTGTTAATATGCATCGCAACCATAGACTGTATACAAAGATGGACGATACGTCTCCACTTTCTCCTGTTCTCCAGAAATGAAGTAGAGATATCTTGGATATTAACGCTGCCATTTTTGTGTCCCGGTCCCGGCTGTCAATCATGACATTTGACCCTGTTTATATAGCATCAAATAACTAATTAAAATACAAAATTGACCTCTACTGCAGCTAACCACCAGGTGGCGATCAGGATGTTTTGGCCGCACTGTTGGGCTAGCAGTTATGTCGTCCATCTACATGATATGATAACAACAGACAAAAATTCAGACATTAAAAACTTTAATATCTATTAACTATTTTTTTTAAAACTAATTTGCACATACATTTTGAACCACTACATTTCTCTTCCATTATCGTTCAGCCCTGCACTCATTGCAAACCAGCCACTTTCACCCAACAGCGATACAATAAAAGGCAATTTATAATTCCTCAGACCACTACGGATAAAAAAAACATTTTTAATTAACCAAGCTGTGTGCATGCTGGTGCGTTTCAGATCATATGGACTCAGGTTAATGTGTCTTGATCTGTCTGCTGGTTTCTGGATCTCAGAAACTGAGCGTGGTGTCTCCACCCGGCCGGGCCTGCGGCGCTGCACTTTAGGGCGGCAGAGGAAGAATAAGAATTAGGTAGCAGGGGTCAGATCTCACACTTCGATCTGGTAAAATGTCAGCCTGTGTATTTCTCACAATATCAATACACCTGGGTCCAGTTGTGACAGTTTGCGAAAGAAATTCAGTGGAGTGGATATTTGGGAAAACACGCAAAAACATTTTTAGTATGATGTCTGAGCTACATTAATGAATAAACAACTGATTAACACAGTGGTTATTCAATTGATCAGTGATTATCAATATTTATAGTTATATTTATTTATATTGGTGTCATTATTTAACTTATTTTACAATGTAAGTCATCCTTCTCAGTACTTAGACAACAGTCTAATAGCGCTGACAAACAGAAGCCACTTGATCTTGGCAATCTATTTTGTTTTGATCGTCAGGTAGTGGGCGGGAAATTTAGATTAATTAGCAACAAATGGCAAAGTGAATTGAATGAAACACAGCAATCACATTCGTGGCTGGTATTTAAAGGGGGGAACGGGGCAAAGTGATGGACTAGGTCTGGGATTCTTTCGGGGACAAATGTGTTTGTTTGTTTCGCCAAATCCTTTAATGATTGTTAATCAGTGTGTTGAGTGTTTCTCATGGCAGGTGACCTGTGGGGTGTTATTCTTCTAGTGAGGACTAATGCTGCTGTGTTGGCCGATGAACAGCTGGTGGATGTTTGGTCATTGTCTGCGTCTGCTCATAACAAGGCCCAACACATAAAACTGTCCTGAGAGGTAGAAGCTTCCATCTCTTTAACCCTATAGTTATACTTATACTTATATGAAGTATTTTTGTTGTCTTAATTCTTCTTTCATAGTCTCTCTCACAATCTCACACACGTTTTGACAAGTACAGCACATGTAGTTCTCCTGCTATCACAGTCACCGTCGCTCCTCTATTGTCTGACTCTGAGGGAGTTGTGTATCCTTTTTATCTTTGGATGCATTAATAGAACGTGTTACAGTATTGCACAAGGGGCATCTCCATCAATCGAAATGAAAGCTGCCCACAAAGCGAATAACCCCGGTGGTACTTAAACCTCAGGCTTTGGTGTTTGGGGCCCGTAGAGCAGAGAGAATTGGTGTCCTCCTTCGCCTCCCTAATGACTGAATGAATTAGTCATACAGTTCTTCGCCTTATCTTTCTTGTAACAGTATTCTCTACCTCTAATGACACACAGCGACGCTCAGAAGATTGTTTCTTTCTAATTTATCATTTTACAGCACCTTTTTGGTAATTACCAGGCCTTTCGAGAAAGGGGGCCTCCTGTGAGGAGCGATTTGAATTGTGTCCGCTAAGTTAAACGATGATGCACAGGGCTGGCTTTTCCCTGACGTACTCTGGCTTGAGCCACATTTAGATAGCATCACAATGTGAGCCAGACCGAGTCCAGATCGAGCCTTCTGTCTTTTCCTACACTTTGCATGATGTCAACTGCAATAAACCTGTATTGACAATAATATTAATAATAACACACATAGTACATATCATAATGTCATGTGAATAATTGTCTCTTAAACCTCTCCCATTTCATTCAGCTGTGATTCATCTGATTCACACTCCAACACTGTATGTAATAGTGTTTTTTAGTGAAGTTTAGTTAATTATATTTTATATATTTTATGTGTTTATATCATTTTTCTTTTGAATGTTATTTTAACATGTTCTTAAAATATTTTCTTTTATATGATTACATTTGAACATTTTTATTAACATGATTTAATTTTTAACTATATTGAATGTAAAATACTTTACAAACTGCATTTCTTGTGTGACACATTCTATCCAAATAAAGTTAATTAGTATTATTATAAAAACACAACAAACAAAGCTAAATAATATTATTTTGAATAATATTTTCTAGAGATACAGTGATCCCATCATTGCTGTTACTAATTTGGTCTTGACAACCCTGCTTTGCAACAATAACATGCAGTTCCCTTTTTGCAGATGAGAAATCCAAATTCAAAATGAATGTTAATAAGATTAATTTACATCAAAGGTGCTGATAGTTGTTTGTGTTTATTTTTAAAGGTTGTAGCCAGCGTTGTGCTCTGTCAGATGCCTTCACGTTAATTGTGTTTGTTATACAATATTAGTCTTTCGGTCTAATTAGTAATAAAAATCTATTGCTAATAGTCTAATTAGTCTACCCCTGTGTCATCATAGTATTTACAGCTGTATTGGTATTCCTCCTCCGTGAATGACAACAGGTGAGTTATTTTGTCCTCTCTAAGTTTTACACGAATCGATCTCCTTCTCTCCTACAGTGTGAAAACAAACAGCTCTCATTGCACCTACATATCCGCGTGTTTGTGCTGCTGTGTGTTCATGTTTGTAAGCGAGCGGGGCCTCCGTCGAAGGAGTAACTACCTGCTTTAGGTCCATAATGGTTTGTTCAATACGGAAAAATCCTTGAAATCCCTCCTCCTCGTGTCTGTTGGGCCTTTAGCTGTGGGTAGCGGCTCGCTCTCTAAATCACACATGGACGTTCCAACCCGTGGCTATACGAGGATCGATGCCCAGCTCAGGTCTGGTAATCAACAGCGTCTCTCTTCCTGTCTCCGTCTGAAGGCTCGCAGTGAGGACGGCCTGCCTGCCATTCGGCGGGCACTCTCGGCTCACTGTTCAGACATTTCAGATGTAATGTCACTCTTGCTGGACCTCATCCAGCCTGATAAGCAGAACAGCAGCTGAGGCGAGCAGACATCTGCTTGCCATCCTCCCGTTTCACTGTGAACCGGATTAGGTCCACTGCCTGGAAACAAAATAGTTTTATTCCGTCCAACAAACTCCAAACGAGGAATAGGCTGCGAAAGATGCTTGTCATTATCCGTCTTAAAAGCTTGCACAGACTTTGTGAAGGATTTTGTTTTTCTTTACTGGCTAGTGTTCGCTTCAGCATCTCGACACAACAGCTTTGGCTGCATCACACGCCTCAGAGAGATGCTAGAAGCTTCCAGTCATCTAAAACATTGCATACAGACTCTCCAAGGACTTAATTTTTGTCAGCCAGTCTTAGTTTTTATTCTACATTGGACTTTTTTCTTAAGTTTCTTAAAAGAAACTAAAAAGAAAATTGAGAGAAATTCCCCAAATGCTGATGTGAGATGGTTTTTGTTAAGCTTCGTCATTGATGCTCGGGAGCAGTCGTTCCTTCGCTGGAAGAAACTCATATTCAAACCATCTCCTCCGCCAACGCCGAGAGCGCACAGGGCTTTTTAAGCTGATGGTATGAAAAAGGATCATGAAGGTATTTGAATGAAATGTAATGGCACTTATTACACAGCTGACACTGTGGGTGTGAAGATGAACTGATACGCGTGGAAGAATTATTAGAGGCATAGATTCAGCTACATCATTACAGAACCACAGATCTGACCCAGATTCTGCACATTTATCCTGCAAATCTTAGTTTTCAAGTAACTGTCTCTTAAAGCCTCTGTAAACTCAGTTTATATTGGTTTCAGTGGTGGAAACAGAAACTGTAATTACCAATAAAACTGATAACTGGTCAACAAGCAGGTCAACCATAGCAGAACTGTCAGACAAACAATCTATCTGCACCCAGGTATCATCCTGAGAAGAAGTACAGATTAGAAGGGTGCATACCGGCATACTGGCGGTGGACTAGTGGTTAGAGAAGGACATCAGACTGGCAAACATGATGCCTGGACCGTAGGATGGACCAGACAACGGATCTGTTCAAGTCGAAGAGGAGCGACAGATGGGCACCTATCCCACTGTCTAAGTGCCCCTGAGCAAGGCGCCTTACTCCCCTCTAACATCTGCTCCCCGGGCGCTTTCCTACAGCTGCCCACTGCTCCGTGTGGTCACTGCCCTTGTGTGTGTTGTGTGCTGTGTTCACCTACAGATGGGTTAAAAGCAGAGGGACAATAAAGGAATCTGAATACCTCCGCCAAGGCTAATGCCCTGTCTCGCCATGTCATAGCAGTGTTTCCCATTAATTATCTAGACTGTGGCTGCCATATTTTAATTTTAATTTTTATAATGAACCAAAACTTTTATTTACACTTCTCATAACAACATGAGACATTTCTAACTTGGTGTTTTGTTCCATCGCTGCATTGCATAGCTGTAAGCAGCGCTGTTTGTCACATGCTCGCCTGTGCGCTCCTGCTATTGACCATAAAGTTGTTCATGTCCATGCAGACGGTCATACCTCCGTAGTTCTGTCTCTCACACGAGAACTTCTCTTCCACTCTTGAGTCTGTGTACCTGTCCCTTGGAATCTGTTGCTCATGAGGGTGAAATCCGTACATGTGCACGTTTACCCCGCTACTGCGATTGATTGAATTCATTCTATGGGAAACACTGTAGAGGAAAAGAGACAAAGTCCTGATTCTGCCCAAAATGAGATGGGTTCTTTCTTAACCCAGACAGCATCCTTCCACCCAGTTGTGTGGTTAGCAATTCAAAAGTTTTCTTGTAATTCCACCAACTAACAGACAAACAAAACAAATACATAACTTTCTTTGCAGAGATTATAAAAAGAAAATACTTGTGTTGGTGGACTACTTTTGTGCATTGGTGTTTGAGCTATTTTACCCAATCACATACCTTATCAGGTCAGTGGCACTTTAATGAAAACACAATGGGTTATCCAGTGCATCACTGCCCATTACTGTTTGTGTGTCAGACGACTTTAAATTCTGAGGTGTCACATTTATTTTACTAAAAGAAAGAATATTTACTGCTTAGTTTCCAAATCCAGTAATTTCAAATGAAGTTCTGTTGCAAATGTGTCCTTATTACCGTGGAGAGTGTATCTTGATCAGCACTTAATCATTTAGGAGAGATAAATTAAATAGCGTGGAAACGTAGTAGTGGAAAGACCCGGGAACCAAACTCGGGTCGATCAAAACAAGATCATGAAGCCGCAGATGCAGAACGGACAGTGTGTTACGTTTTCGGAGCATTTAAACACAGGCATTAAAAAATCTTTATCGCGGCGCAAATTTGTGTCACAGCTGTGGTGAAAACAAAATGGTAGTGGAGGAGTGAACGGAGGCAGCTGGTTGACAGAGAGCCAAGCAGACACACAAGTATTCACTGGGTTGTTATTTCTAGGTTATATTTTACTTTTTTTTTCTCTTTCTGTTCGTTCCACTGCTGCATAGTGGCTGCTGCCTGCCTGCCGGTCATTTTCCCTCTCTCAATTTTGTTGTTGGGGACTCTTGGCTGACTAAGTGCTCCAAATGGATTCCTCCTCTTGCTGCCAGGGTCCCTCTTTCTTTTTATTTGTGCTCCCCCCCCCCCACACACACACACCCCTCCTTTCAGGCACTGCTCATCCTCCTGGCATTTTATATACTGAAGTGAAATCAGGCCAGTAAACAAAGGATGAGCTCTTAAACGCCGAAGCGTGGCGACTGAGAGATCACGGATTTGACCTGTGAGCTCGAGGACGGAGCAAAGCTTTTAAGGATCTGGCAGAATGTTGATATACGTCTGTGAGAATTAGGTAAAGAGATAAACTACCAGTGATCCATTTGTATTTGTTCTGTGGTCAGACGCAGCTATAACTGAAGGCCGTTCTGTGGTCACCAGACATCTGTGCGTATCTATGGATGCTGGAATCCCTTTACCCTCTTGTTTGGAGGAGAAATGCAGAAAAGGAGGAGGGAGGCGATCTGGAAGTTAAACTGCATGCTGGTATTTTTTTTATTTTTTATTTTTTTTACTCCGTGCCTGTGTTCCTCTGTGATGGGCTGGCAGCTGCTGCCAAGGCAGGCTTCCAGTTCAGCAAACATCTGGGCTTTCCAGACCTCCCTTGCCTGCTAAATGTGTGCAAAAAGCGAGGGACCCGCTGCATAATAACACAGCTAAAGGTGAAGGATGGAAAATGTGGCAGAGAAGAAAGTGGAAATGGAGAGAAAAGGGAGCAGCTTTGGGTCGCACATTATAAGATGATCGACGGAGGAATTAAGCAAAATATGCAAAAACCACACACTGATTTAGTTTATTGCCTTTCTGCAAAGTAAACCGGTTTCTAATGTACAGAGGGAGGATAATTACCTCGACATTTGTTATTTGAGAAAACTGCAAGGATAAAGCCTCATAAACGAAACAATTTTAATCTCAGCATGATGGGTGCAGTGGGACTGGGTTGCCTGCTCTGACTAGATAATTACATTGATTGGCCTTTTTTTTTCAGGATTTAGAAGTCGACGACAAAGGGTCACAGAAGATATAAACATCAGAATGTGCCAGTTTGCAGTTTTGACCTCCGGGAAAGGATCATCAGTAGTTCTGAGTTACCGTATCCGGCCATCAGCACAAAAATAAAGTACAAAATAAATCGTATAACACACAGGAGTGTAATATGTTACTTTTAGTAGCTTTCCGTCTGCCGCTCAGACGATTTAGTGTCAATTCTTTGCCTTTGTTTGAAGCTTAAATATCCCGTTGGCAGAAATACGACGTATTCAAACTCTATAATCCATCAGTGTAGACGGTGCCTGTTTGTTAACATTTGTTATTTTTTTGTGATACTCCAATGAACCGTCGGAGAAAAGAATTTGTGTTCTTGTGCCTTTTGTTTTCCAAGAGCGATTAAATGGACAAAAAAATAGAAGTCCTATTATTTCTTTTTATTTGATCCCAAAATTACACTTCGGAGTAGGAGGGGGATTATGTCTTGTGGGCATAAAAAGTGTATTCCAATAATTTACTCAAGCAAAGTAAATAATTCGAAGTTTTCTTCTTTTGGCATCAGTCTTCACGTTTATTTAAGTGCTTGTTTATGTAAAACAACACTGATTTCTTTGTGTTTTTGGGGCTTTTTTACGGGTAAACTTTTACAGCTGACTATTTTTATTGCAATTCTGCATTAGGTTATTACTGGCTTCGCTGTGGATGCCAACATTAGCTGTAACAGTGTGAGGTCTGTTGGCATCTCTGCATAACTGAATATCAGATAGATGATGATTCATCTGTTCCTGCTCAGTTTGTGTCTGTTGCATTTTTGGTTAATTAACGTAAGTACATTTCCTGTTTAGAGCCCAACCAATCCTCAGCAAATAACAAGTGTTTCAAAGTACCTGCGATTTTAGTGCATGGTTGTTATTTTTCTGCTTCGTACCTCAGCGCGTTTATTGAAAGCCCAATGACTTTATTTAAAAAAAAATAATATAGCCCACTATATACCATGCTGTCATCACCCAATGTAAAATGAGCTCAAAACCACACAGTGCAAAATATCAACAATAGTAAAAACTTTAAGAACAATAGGTTTTGAATCTGCAGTCATGTAGGTGATGTTTTTCTTTCTTTCTTTGTAACTTTGCACCTCAAGGCGTCGTCATCAGGTCCTCTGCACTTTCACATTTGCTTTACAACTGTTTTGTTTTTTTTCTTTTCACATTCCTTGTATTAATGGGCGACGTTGGACACTAGTAATTCGTCAAAACAAGGAAAGTCTCCAAATTTTGTGTTGATGTTCCTCTGCAGTGACTAGTTCCTATAAAACACAGACAAAGTACATGTTAATAAGCTGAAATTCACCTTTGTCACAGCTGATGTTTTGAATTTTCATTGTAGGAAATGCATAGGTGTTACTATTGACAATAATAATGTGTGCCACGATTGTGCAGCGTTTCCCACTGTTCGTGAATGTACTTGAGCTTTTAGATGACACGGCGGGAATGAAGAGACTCAAGCAGTTAGTCCTTTCTCCAGCCATGAATTGTAAATGTCCCTAAAAGGCCTTACTATCAATGAGCACTATATATTACCAGTGTTCCCCAAAGGCTCACATGCATGCTCTCTGCAGACAGACACCAGCGGAGGTGGCTGCAGACAGAGCAGTCTCCAACCCAGTGGTGGGAAACCTTTTTTACTATCAAGGGCCATTTAAATTTTTATTAAAATGTTATGGGCCGTACTTATTTATTAAAATAGATATTACATTTTGTACATGTTGGTTATTGTGATTTTAACTATTGTTTACTGATATTAACCTTTGATATTTTTAATATTGGATATTCAGAATTCGTAATTGATTCGAAGCACTGGTGTTTCTGCATCTGTGAAATTACTGAACAAATATATGAATCTCAGATCAGGTGGTGGTGATGATGATGATGATGATGATGATGATGATGATGATACTTACAGCTGGTTATAGCCAAAAACAAATCCTCATCTTTGATGGTTCATGGTTTGCCAAGTGAAAACTCAGCAGTGATTCAACACACACAAATGCCATATGAGGCAGTGTTTGTTCTGTCTGTTGTCACATCACAGGCCAGAACCTTGTCTCGAGACGAATTGACACTTCAGAACAATTTGACTCTGTCCTGATTTCAAAGGTTTAGGTTGTAGACACGAGCTGCCTCCTTTAGGTCTCTGCTAAAAAAGTCCATGCGTATGTGCACCGGAGGCCTCATGTTGGTATGGAAGTCAAAGTATCAAACTCAAATGTCCTCATGAGTTAATCTGAGATTTTAGGGGAGAAACAGAGGAACTTCCAATCCCTCAGCCTCTACTGTCAAAATCTCAAATTGTTCCAGACAGAGAAGCTCAAACATCCGGGCGAGGTAATAAGAAGCAAAACAAATGACTAATTAAATGTAAACAAAAGTGACTTGCTGTAACTGTTTGTCTACATTCGTCAAGCTGATGAGAGTCTCATTAGAATGAGCCGTACAGGGAGTTGATGAAGGACCTCTATGTTTTACAGGCCTCAACTCCTCCACCTTATACCAACTACATCAAACTAGGAAGGACTATATATCCACCTTCTGCAGTGCAGATAAAGTTTGGCCTCTATCACTCTCTGTCTGCTGATGCCATTGTTTTTAAATGTTGTAAGCCCTTCGCTTCATAAACTTTTAAACTTTTGGTTTTGCCCATCTTACAACCATCTCCGCCTTGGACTCTGTGAGATGAGGCTGACTTTCTTTATAGTGAGAAATCTCGCACCAGCTCTAGGAAAATAAAATAGAGGAGATGTTCAGAGAGATATCGAAGGTGAAGATAGTGTTTTAAAGGATTTAGGGAAGAAGAGAGGGAAACGTTGCAAAGACAAATGTTCTTGTTTGTTCGTTCAGGGACACATCCTGTGTGTTCTGGGTCACATGGCCGGCTTTATCATTTCAGAATAAAAGACTTTTCCCTCTTACCCCCACTCCCCAGACCCCGTCAGCGAGGAAGCGAGGATGAGCACAATTATGCAGCCCTCACAGCCTTCCTCTTTGCAAACTGAGAGACGGATCAATGAGGACACCGCGATCACAGGAGCTGTAGGGTTTGAGGTGTTGGTCTTCTCAGATATGGATCAGCTTTAGCTTGACATGTACCAAATAAATGCCAGAGGGGGTATTGAATTGTGGAAACCCTGCGAAGGATCAATTTCGGCCCAGCATGCATACCGCGATCGGTAATGTGTGTTGGAGGTAGTGGGACGAGGTGGGGAAGTGAGAAATCGTTTGATTCCGATGATCTGAGTGGAAAGATTTATTTTCTCTTCTGTCTCACTTGTTACACACGAGACATGCAGAGTTACATGCTCAAGCACAAAGACCAGCCAGTAAATAGAGCTGTATCAAAAACACCATGTGTAGGTCGGGTGCAAAGTCAACATGAGGTCTAGATAGGAAAGGAGGAGAAAGCCATTAGAGATATAAGCTTTGGTATGAGGCTACGTCTGACGCAAGGCTACTCAGCCAGTCAACCAGAGCCTGCTTATCATGCCACGGGTACACACAGGCGACAAGCACACACACTCACACACACTCTTCGGTACAAAATCTTCCCCAGGCTGTGCACCCAGCCTCTTTGTCAACAGATACACGAATGCAAGGCAGGAAGGCATTTCCTTCAATCCGCTGCAGATGGAAGCACATGAGTTGTGCAACTGTGCAAAGTAAGTTAGACCGGGGGTTATTTTCGATCAGTCTCTTTTTGATTGCCGCATTTTTGTGTTCAGAAGATTACGTCATCGAATATACGCTTCGTGGTCAACACAGAAAATTGCGTCTCAAAATAATCTTATCAAAGACTTTCTTTTAACTGAGCTGACAATTAAAACTTCATCATCGAGTCAAATACTTTGTTTGATTGCACTTTAAATATGTTACTTTGCTTGTTGCAGATCTGACAAAGCCGCTGCATATTTGATGCCTCGCTACACATGGAGCTTTTAATAGAAAACTGCATGTTGATGTATTAAAATGCAACCGAGAGGTACTTAAAGGCATCGCCACATCAGCCAGGACTGATAACTCTGAAGCTGAAGGGAGAAAATGTTGCCGTCTCCCCCACTTTTGTTATTTTTTTCTTTTACATATAGCCTAGTTTATGCAATGCATTACAGCCGCCCGCTTGCTGACAGGTTGATCTGCGCTGGCGTTTATTGATGTGGCCCAAAGCCCATCCTTAAGCCGCTCTGTGAGATAGTGTCGCCCAGGATGGAGGGGTTGAGGGTGGAGCGGTGGTTGGGGGGAGATAAGCCAGCGTTGCACACGAGTGCTTCGTTTATGATGAAGTGGTCCGGGCAATTACATTAAAGGCACAACAAGACCCCTCCTCTCTCTCTCTCGCTCTCTCTCTCTCTCTATCTACTCTCTCTCTGTCTACTCTCTCTCTCTCTCTCTCTCTCTCTCTCTCTCTCTCTCTCTCTATCTACTCTCTCTCTCTCCTCTCTCCTCTCTCTCTCTCTGTAACTCTTTGTCTACCCGCTCACACTCACAACGCCTCATGCGTCACTTCCAGCGCGTCGCGAGGAGCCACCCTTCAATCCTTATCGGACCAGCAGTCAAGGACGGGGAACTTTTGTGCCATCCGCCTTTTATAACGCCCAGCATGGTCCGCCAAACAAGGGAGGGAGATTTATGACGTGACACCAGTCAGGCCCCGGCACCTGCACACAACGTCCCTCTGTCGAGAGTATCTGTTCACTCTTTATTGGAGGCAGTGATTTAGGGGCAGTAATTGTCTGGAAATGGACTCGTGCGAGTGAGATGCTTTATGGTTCGAGTGTCGGCTTGCTGCGTGGGGCTGCGTGATGGAGAAGCGGAGGGATGGGGTGAAGAGAGGAGAGCGCGGAGAGACGAGGCAGCACAAAACAGTCTTAACAAGTAATTAAAGGGCGTATTGAGTCTTACAATTTCCTCCCTTTTTTTCTGTAAACAAGATAAACAGCAGTGAAACAAATGAAATTATTATAACCCACAGGCACGTTTCATTTATTCATTATTTTTCAGCAGAGGGGAGGGAGCGAAGGAAAAACAACTTCAATACTACATTTAATTACGTGTTAAGAATGAGATATTCGGTATGATCATTCCAGAATGTAATCCCCCTGCAGTAATGTAATATAATCCCCCTCATCCCTGACACAGTGTTTTTTTTTTTTTCATCTGCATTCTACCAGCGAGATTAAACGTTGACAGCATCTCCTGAAATCATTTATTATATGAAAGCTCGTAATTGTTTTTGTGTAAGTAGTTACATAAAAAAAAAAAAAGTTATGGTGAAGACAACAAAACACTGTCATTGCATTATTAAAGCAAACAGATCATGCAGCTTTTGTTGTTGTTGCAGCATTAAACTGCCAGCCAGATGTCAATAGTAAAATTTGTTTTTTTCTTTTCACATCGGGGTTAAAGTCTCCCAGCAGCTTATTAAACAGTATCGAATACGGATATAATTTAGTTGTAAAACCGGCGTCCTCGTTATGTCACAGTCGAGTCATAGGAGACGTGTCCAAACACAAATGTACAGCGGGCCAGATGGACGGTGTGGCGTAATACTGTCATATCGTGGGGTCCATATGTTCGACTATACGTGATTTCAGTCGGCTCTGTGTGTGTTAGGGGTCGGACAGACGCCTGAGATTATGTGTGGCAGGCAGGGAGGAGCGAGAGCGAGATGCAGAGCAGTGCTGCTGCCCACAGGGAAACAGGCTTTGACATATGTGGAAGCACACAGCTCCTTTGGGGGCTGGTGGTGGTGTGGGGGTGTGGGGGGTGGGTGGGGGAGTCTGAGGAGGAGGAGGAGGGAGGAGGAGGAGGAGTGGAGAGACTCCTCGGAGCTGTGGGGAGAAGGGCGTGATCATTCTGTCATGGGGTATTACTGTCATAATGCGTGTACACACAAACAGCACACAGCGAACACACAATGGCGAGTGTGTACAAACAGAAGTTGAAATGCTGATGTATGTATGTTTATATGTTAATATATATGTGTATGTGCTGTAACAGCCCTCGTGCACACAAACACACAAACACACACACACACACACACACACACACACACACTCTCACACCTGTACACCAGTGATGGCAGCCCCCTTAGGTGGAGCCCTGGGGGGGCTGCCATTTTCTGCACCAGCACCTGTCACCTGGATCATGCACAAGGAATGAAATGAGCACGTCAACCTCAGCTCTCCTCTGCACACTGTGCCCCCCCTCTCAGTCTTTCTTTCTCACTCGCTCTCTTTTTTTCCCCCCCTCACCCTCTCTTTTTCATTCCCAGGTGTGTCGAGCCAGCCAGCTATGATAATTCAGCACCTAGAGACATGCTCACTTTGCTCGTGGAGTCACAGATTGCTGCCGTTTTCCCAGGGAAGCTCCCAGAAGCTCGGTCTCTAGCTGTGAAAGTGGGAAAAAGCACACACACCTTCATCTGGTCTCTTCTCACGACTCAACAAGAAAGACGGAGATTTTACGAGACAGAGTTGCACATTTAGAGACCAGGAATAAAATGAGCATTGTTCAATACTTCACTGATTGAAAAGGCACAATGTTACTCTACAACACAACTGATATTGACAAGTATTCCTTTCACTGTTATTCTCAAGCGTTTTGAATCATCCCTATATTTATGTCTTTTATTACTTAGCCTACTTAACTACTCTATTTTTCGACTATGGAGTCCCAGCCACAAAGGGTTTTTCACACGATTATGAAAAGTAGACCTGCATCATTAGATATTCTGGCTTCTTGGGCGCAGCGGACCAAGCTGTAAACACAACATCTGACTCATCGCCATCATAGTAAACCTTTTAGTGAATGTGACCTAATGTAACTGACGGAGCGGAGGCCCGCATCTGTTTCTGTGCTGCGTTTTATTGTCTCGATAAACACAGGACGGGATATTTAATTGTTACAGATAATGGTCGGAAGTAGCTGAAAATAGGGGGGAAAAGAAAAGTGTCTGTGTAAAATGAAAGCGGAAATTTTTTTTTTAGGAGCCCAGATGGGTGCATTGAAAAAAGCCTATGTTTTATTGTTCTGAAAAGCTATATCAATCGTAGTGGGGTGCTCGGATATAGTTATTTTAGATGCAATTATTTTTGGAGTCCACAGAGGTAAGTGACTGTTTGTGATGTAATTCTCAGGGTAACTTCTTTTCGAAGAAGGTTAACTGCAGGTGGAGGCCCTGCTGTCCAGTTTTAAAGGTCACGAATGGCAGTGAGGAATTGTCAACCCCATTGTGACACCACTGTAGGTGTCCACACCTTAATGCGTGTCACTTTCTGTCTCTCTGTGTGCTCTGTCATTTTTTCTGTCCAGAGAAGTGTCGATCAATCCCTGAATTCTTTTCACTCCACGTTTTCTTCACAGCTGCCTCTGTGCCTTCTAATGCATCATCCCCCGTCTTACTCGTCCTGCCATCAGCACATCCCCTTCACCATCATCGTATCCTCCGCAAAAAACACCTCCCCTGCTGCTTCTCTTTCCTCTCGATCTGATTCCCTTCTAGTTTGATCCTCTTTTTCTCCGTCGTTCTTTCCCTCACCGTCTTCATCTGTCTCGTCATTCCCTCTTTCAGTAGCGAGCTGCACTGGTACGCAAGTCAAAAATATATTTCATAATTATTTGCCAAAAAGCCAAAGCCTCTGAGAAGAAGGCTTCGATTTTTGTAATGACATATGCAATAATGCCTGGCAAAGGAGCACTGTCAGTGATGAGTGCCAACAGAAAACCTCTCCAAGGGGACCCAGGTGAGGTGGATCAGGCCTCAACTTGTGCCAATGCTGCACACTCCCACAGATCCACTGTCTGGATCCAGAACCACTAAAGGGGTTTCTCAGCAGTCTGTGTTGTTCTAGATGGCCCCCCTCCTCCCCCCCTTCCTTGTGAAGCTGAGCACAGTGTGAGCCTGACAGAGGGGCTATCAAGCAATGCCTCTGCAACCCATGTCTTGGTGTTTCCTAGCTGAAAATTAGGCGAGGGCTGGTGTAATTCGGTTATGGTGATCAAGTAGTGTTCATCTTGTCGTTTTGCATGAATGTTTGGAATGTTTTTTTTTTTCCAGTTTTACCGGCTCTATCAGTAATGTACTGCTCCTCTCTGTGTCTCTATCATTTGCGCTGCGCACTGTCAAATTGAGCCAAACCGAGCACGCCCCACGTTTGTGTGTGTGTGTGTGTGTGTGTGTGTGTGTGTGTGTGTGTGTGTGTTAGTGCTCATGTCTGGCTGTCTGCGAGAGAGGAGCGGAGTGCGCGCAGCTATGAAGAAAGATTTGATCATTTTAGAAAAGTATCGATCATTATGTTGTGATCAGTGTTGATATTGTGGGGTCATTTCATTTTCATTCAAAGCTTAAACTGGAGGTCAGAGACATTAGCTGAGTCGGTGTTTGTGTGTGAGAGAGAGAGAGGGAGAGCAGCAATAACCTTTCCTTCCAGCCTTGTCTCTCTCATCTCTCTCTCTCTCTCTCAAAACACTCAGCTCTGACATGACTACATTCGTCATTGCTTCTAAAACCAGAACAATGTCAGGTCTCAGGGTGGTCCCGGTGACATTGGTTGCAAAACTTGAGTAGTCTACTGGCAGCTGCCATCTCCGTGCACTGTTGAGAAGCACTGATGTTGCCTTAGAATTTGCTTATGGCTTCTCTCCAGTGCTGAAGGAGCCAGTAACTTGCTGTCAGGGGTTTTTCCTCGGGGCAGCTGGCACTGCAGATGATCTCTGCGATGATCTAGAACACCTCTTGTGCTGCCAGTAATATTGGCCTTCAACCAGAGCTGTAGCTCAAGATGTACCCAAGGGGTCCCTGGGGAGGAGGTCATAAAGAGCCTGGACTGAGAACCCGGTGGGGTTTTCTCCTCCACAGCTCACTCCCATCTAGTCCAGGCGCCTTGCTTTTATACCCACGGCTCTACTGGACCTTCTATTGCTCCTATCCCTGAGCCTCATTAATGGGGAGTGGGATGGTTCTTCAGCCCAATCCTTCTGCTGACCACTGTTCATTAGGACTTCCTGTTGTGTATCTGTGAATCTGCCTGCTCAACTGCAGGCTCCGCTCTCAACTCGCCACTGCTTCCCCTGCATTCAACACTTAGGGGTCACTCGACTCCCGGGAACTGACTCGGTGGTCAATTATTCTACCGAGGGAGAAAGAACTAACCACATTAGTAAATAAATCTCTCTGCCTTTATCTGTCTCCAGTTGGCTTCATGTGGCCGAGGGATGGCAGGGGTTCAAACCATGATAAAGTGCCAGGATGAAGGCTCCGTCGTCATTATTATTCATGATTTAGATGCATAAAACAAGTCCTTTGTGGAGTAAACAGGACACGTCCATGGTAAACAGAAGCCTTGGCCCCTCTGCTATAAATCGCTTTGGCAAAAGGACACTTTGATATTCCAAGCTTTATTAGGATGCCCTTTCTTTTGGCATTGTGAGACAAAGTAAACTGCCATTCGGATCCAGATTTAAAGCCCTTGCGTGATGGAGAAAGTTGATAAAAGACAGATAAGGAAGGGTTTATAGCAAAAGATAACAGCAAATATAAAAAAAACCTCTGATTGCTTGTCAACAACTCAGCAGAAAGGCCTTGTCATAATGACTTTGACCACTATTGATTAAAAATAGATAGACCTCTTCAACGAACAAGCTAAGACTGTATCAAAACATGTCAGTTGACAAGTGCATGCTTTCTTTTTCCCTTTGACTCGCCGTTTCGTCACTCCAACCTCCCGCATCGTGAGAGGCAGAGAGCGACAGGAAGATGAGAGCAAATACAAACAAGTAACATCTTGTATTTATTTTTGGTATGAAACAAAGCTGATGAGACGGTAGACGGAGGGTTGCTGAATGACAACAGGGAGAAAGAAAGGGATGCAGAGATGAAATGCTGTTACTTCACATGCTGACGAGAAGGCCCTGACACTACCCGTCAGTATTACTGAACTGCTCATTACTTCAGCTGTATCCAACAGCTACTAGTTAGTTTCTTGACACTCAAACATATTCTAAGAAAGACACCACTTGAAAGAGATCCATGATTAAAACAAAGGATGGTTCACTTAATGGCAGAGGGAAAAAAAAACAAATGGATTCATCTGTAGTGACATTTTCTGTGAAAAAAAAAATGGATGACTTTGCAAAATGGCTGCTGAATAATTGAAGGATTACATTTTTATCGTTTAGTTCAAGTTACCGTGGCCTCAAGGTGTGTCCTCCCAATGGGTTTGAGCATTTAGAAAACAGAGATGGGAGAATAAAAGCGGATATTGACAATGTGTCTGGGAAGAGGTGCAGATACAGTGAGAGATCTCTGCTCAATCCACTTGTCTCTGGGTATCGATAGCTCAAAGTCCTCGGGGATCCCCACACAGAGCCAACGCTGCTTTGCTGGATATACTGCGAGGCTTGTAACAACTTGTAGCGCGAACATTTACCTTGAATTAGGCGAGGCTTACATGAAATCAATGGTAACAAAATAAGAAAACAAGTAAAAGCCCTTTTAATATTATTTCATCAATTTAGATATCCGCAGTTTGCAGTTTGCGATTCTGTGATCGTTCTTCAGTCTTCAGGGCAATGAATAATGAATCAAACTATGATAACAATTATTTCACCTTAAGCGGGGTTATGCGATTCCAGTTGATGCTATTCAACAAATGGTAAAATAGTTCAAAATACAAAATATATTACATATTGCTGCACAGCTAGTAAAGGTCACAAATCAGATAAGAGTAAACATGCTGGTAAAACAAGGTCTAACTTATTTGAAGGTATTCTAGGGGGCGTGGCTCGAGGGATGGCGACATTGAAAGTTCTTCCGCTGACATGTCGTTGAAATATCTCCTGAATTGTCATGGAATTCTGTACATGAGACATTTTTCACATTCATGAATCTCACCTGACTAAGTGTTCACTTGTCAAAATACATCGACATCTGCTAAACCGATTGGAACAAGACTGTGTAGACATTCATTCATAGTTCTCATACCCTCTTAGCATTAACATGTAAGAATAGTCATAGTGAGCATATTAGAATTCAGCCTCACAGCCTCTAGCAAGGCTGTAAACTCTCAGTCTTGTTTTGTATCATTAAAATTGGCCAAAACCTCAGGCTGTGACTATACAAACATAAAATGTGTACATAAGACGGGGGCAGGAAGCGTCCTAAAATAAATGAGCGCTTACAGGGAGACCAACATGAAAAGTTGCAATAAAAATGTATTGTCCCACAAAAACAAGAAAAGTCTTGTTCCAGTGATCTGGTCGGAGCTCTGCTGGAATAAATTTCAGTTTTAAGGTCAGACAGCTCCCACTGTTGCTGTGTGTTTAAAGCTGATTAATGAATGTTCTGGGTTTGACACGTGTATAGAGTTTCAGTTTGGGAGCCAGTGACAGCTGATTCAGGAGCAGACTGATGGCTGTGAGAGCAGAAACCAGGATTTTCATACATGCTAATCTTACAGCTACAGTGACATGCTGTAATACATTTCTTATGCTAACGTTGTGTTTCTGAGTCCGTCAGTCGATGTTTTGGACACACACAGATGATGTCTCTCTTCCTGCGGAGCTGACTTTTTTTTTTTGAATAGCCTCATGTAGCATCATTACTGCTACTGGCTGCTGTTTCTCACTGGAGTATGTGTCATGCCAGCAGCCAGAACTGTCAATCAAAAGTGGCATGTGGTTAAAAATGGTATGCAAAGCAAGAGACTGTTATTTAGAAGTTATCCAGCAGATGCTTTATTTCTAAATAGTGAAAATGTATTTTTTTGGACCCAATGTGTTGCATTGCATGTTCGATTGTATAATAAAAACACAACTCCTTCTCTGATATGGCAATTTAACAACGCAAAACTAATATTGATGACATCGTTGACCAGTGTGGCTGTGGCTGAGGGGTAGAGCGATTGTCCTCCGACCAGAAGGATCGCAGGTTCGATCCCCACCTCTGCATGCAGAAGTGTCCCTGGGCAAGATACTGAACCCCTAAAAAAATGTCCCCTCAGAGATGTTGAAGGCACTAATTGTAAATCGCTTTGGATAAAAGCGTCGGCTAAATGACATGTTGTGTAATGTACTGTTTTTTATCCTGGTTGCGCAAACACCCATTTAAGTTTCTAAGCAAGAAACTATTTGAGTTGCATGCTGTTTGTTCACTGTAGCTGGCCCAGCTTCTAAGGTGGAACAGACGTCACGGGGATGCACATACTTTACAAGATGTTCATGTCAGCTTTCCACCTCCTGAGAATCAGTCTACATTTCATCGTAAATTGGATTTACACCAAAAGAGTGAGAGAGACGTCGCTGGGAAAGTTCACGACTCGAGAATGTTGCTCGTCCCCGATGTTGGCAGAATGTCAGTACAGCGGTGTTCTCTGCTGTTTACTCTGTATGTTTAAGCTGCTACAAGCTGCTAGTTTTGCATTAGCATGGGTCTGTACACAGAACTAAAAACCAAGCAGCTGTCTGACAGTGTTACATTTGTTGAAGGAGTCACTGGTACCAGCTGGGGGTGTTACCAGCTCGCTCCCTGCTCGTGCTCTAAAGTGTGCTTCGTATATCGCCAAATATTTATATACATTATCTCAAGGCGCTTTACATAGTCAAGTCGAGACTGTACAAAAATTGTGGAGAAACCAGTTCCCACAACAAGCAAACTATTTGGTGACTTCCTCAAGTTTTGATCAATTAATTTATTATGGCAATTAACTGATCACTTAGTCATTGATATCTCGACTGTAAATCAAATGTAATAAGAGTGGCACTAACAGCCATAGAAAGCACTGATAGAACCATACTGTGAATTAATCTGTGATAGTGGTAGTGTGTGTGTGTGTGTGTGTGTGTGTGTGTGTGTGTGTGTGTGCACCACATCTGACATTGAGTGTTAGAGTGGTTGTGATGGAGGATCTTTGAGAGTGATAGATCAGAGAAAAGAGGAGAGGTGAGAAGCAGATTTCAGCTAAAGGTGTATGAGGAGGATGTCAGGACAAAGAGGATTAAAGAGCAACTGTCATGGGAGAGGGTGTGTGAAAAAGAGAGAGAGAGAGAAAGAAAGAAAGAAAGTAGGTGTCTTGGAATGAAAGAATAGAAGTGGATTTTACACCATGAACGTGAACTTCACTGCCTGTAGCAATGTGCAGGTGATGTGGTGTGTGGTACGGGTTAACATAAGAACTCCAAACGTCTAAAGAGTCAATGACGTAGAAGGATTCGGCTCCAAAATACATGTACGGTGTCTAAAAGCTGTGCAACGGCTGTGTTTCATCTCATTTATATGAATCTGAGGATATTCTCTTGACTAGTCTCAGCATTAATCAGTATTTCTTGTGGTTAATGCCATGCATCACCTTCTTTAATCAGGGAAGGAGAGAAAAGAGGGAGACAGCCCGGTAGAGGAGATTGCAGCAGGCCCCTTTTTTAACGTGAATTCAAATGATGTGGTTTAGGCTGTGTCATTTCACTGACTTCTATCTGCGGGGGAAAGTTTCACTCCGACTGCAGAATTAAAAACAGGGAGAGGACAGCAGAGGTGATACGAGTGACCTCAACCATTCAAATGAATCTAATTAGGTGCGCAGACAGACAACGGCATTCCAATGCATCACATTTTTTTCCTCAGTGGGAGACACACGTTTTCCCCCCCATTGCTGCACAATCCGCCAAAATCTAAGTTTAATAAGGGTCAAACCGTCAGGATGTAAAAGTGTTTATGTGTGCTGTCCTGTAAGTCTCCCCCTTTATGACTTGCTTTGATTGCATGATTCTTGACCACCTCACAGGCCTATAAAGGTGCACACATGCCTCATAAAGCCTGTCTGCCTGACTCTATCCGCTCAGGAGAGTCTCAGGGGAACAGTACAGCGTGTACGGTGACGGTCGTGTGAGTGTCTGACGCTGCTGAATTTAGGATGGCACCACCGCTGCTGACCTTAGTTAAAAGGACTGGCCGTGTTTAGTGTTTGTTGTTATCGACAAATTCCATTAAAGGCCAAAATACAATGCTTCATTTGCTGGGTCCCAATTAAGGGGCCGCCTACTTTCAGTCTACGCAACCCACAAAGGAGGCCGTAGTCGTGGGATACGTAACACCTGAAGTCTGAACTAAAATGAGATATTCTGGTCAACATGATTTCCGTGATTGGCGTCACCGGCTTGTTCTGCCTTTACCGCTGTTGCTAGGAACAGAGCTGCAGTTAGACCAAGATTTAATGCTCCTTGGTTTTTTAACATGTTTACCGTTAGCTGTTTTGTTGAGTTGTAGCATTACCGCTTTGAAAAATGGTACGTCAGTGAAGCGCAATGAATCCTGGGGTAGGTTCGGCTAGGAAGGATCCACCTGTGGAACCTTTGTGTCTCGAGGATGAAACAACGCATTTGTCTAGCCCCATTCGAAGGAGCCGTGATTGAATTGTTCTTCAAGTGCAGCCTCCGAAAGAAGCAGCACTTGAATTGAGACCCACCCATTGTCTCTACCCAACTTCTCCAGCCTGGTTGCCATTTACCCAATACACATTTCTAATTTGGCAAGACTACCAGAGTGTAGTATACCCCGTAGCTTTGCTTGACTCCAATGGTCATATGACCCATTCCCTCCTCTGCTCTAGATTGCAGCTCTGTATCCCCGGGTAAAGCATGCGTGTCACTATCGGTGGCAGTGTTATTAACAGAGTGGGAGCTTTGGAGAGGGGTCACTAGTGAAACACAGAGGGTCATGTCTGTGAGTGTTCATGCAGTAGACTGTGGCCTAGTATGTGCTGGAGTGTGAGACTGCGTGTGCCTGTGTGTGTGTGTGTGTGTGTGTGTGTGTGTGTGTGTGTGTGTGTGTGTGTGTGTGTGTGTGTGTGTGTGTGTGTGTGTGTGTGTGGCCTTTCCAAAGGGTGACTAGGTTTCTGAAAAGCATGGAGAACGCCGTGACAGGGTTAGATTGAGGGAGCGGGTCATGTGCCAGGCAGAGCATGCGTGTGAGGGTGAACATGTTTGAATGTGACGCATGTGACAGGGCAAGGATGGGTGACGCTAGGTGATCCATACCAGGTGTCACGTTGTCTGTGATAAAGCAGGGATGAGAGATCGCTAAGCTCTGTGTCTCACCACCCTGGGGATAGCTGGGTGTATTAATGTCAGAGCCGCACTCATACCGACTCTGCACAGACTCAAGACTCCTGAGTCTCACATGATATTTTACTGAACCCGTGTGAAGGCTTTAAGTTATCTGTTACAGAACAGCCTGCACATACACAGCACACTGACAGCAAATGCCTTTCCTTACAATTGGAGGACATGCAATATAGATGTCGAGACGGAGTGGCTCTTCATCACTCTTGATTTTTTTTCTATACCCCGCAAATCTTTGCATTTCACCTCCTGCAGTCAGGCTTCCCCCCGTGGTGTAGTCTGAAATTCAGCGAACAGATTTCCCATTGGAGAGGCGGTTGATCAGTTTCTATTATTACTATTCATAGTTCCAATTTTACAGTTAATTTATGATTAAAATGAAAGACTTAGTCAGAGGCTAATCTAGATTTAGAAATAATTGATTTTACGAATTTGAAAACCCTATTATGAGGCACCTCTAATATCGGTGCAAAAATAGGTAGTTAAGAGTTTTTTTTCGTAATTTTGTATTTTTGTATTAAAGACAAAAGGCAGCCATTTTCAGGAATGATCCATCTGGATGGAACAGACCCTGGATTTTCCATTTAAGTATTTTAACTAATAAGTACAGTCGGAACGGTTACACCTGTCAAGCTCTGCAGTCTTGTGCATGACCATAGATTGTGAGTAAAGATGGATGATGCGTCTCCACTTCCTCCTACTATTTAGAAATGAAGCCAAAATGTGCCTGATGCCAAAACACAGTTTGAGATGAACTATTGCCTGTAACTGACTCAATGTGGCAAAACTACACAGTGGATGTTCCACTCATAACTACTTTAGCCAGTAAACCCCCAAAATACTCATGTCTTATATGCTTCTTGGCCTGGAAGAAACTCTTTGTTAGGGTTATTACTGTAAGCTTGTTTGCCAGTTATGCTAAAGTGCTAGATTTATATTTCCGAAGACAAACATAGCATATGGTTCAATCAATCCTCTATGACTTTAGAAAGGCTGCAAAAGACAAGACAGTGTCTCTATGTCTACACCCCCATTCAAACCACTTCAGCATGTGGAGAAATCCAAAGCTTGACAGTTGCCAAAACATGATTGGACGCTTGCTGTAAATTCCTGGTGATGTAAGAGCACTGTTGTGTAACCTGAATGGATACGGCCCTCTGATGTCCAGCGGGACGATGCGTCTGAGTACGCTCCGCCCTGCGCAGGTCAGCGGGTGCATCGCTGAGCACTTGCACAGCAAAGAGCGATCTCTCTAGTGGCCGACCATCTAACAAATAGCGGGCTGCGCGAGTGGAAACATTCAGGCCCATAATGAACGAGATCAATCACCCACCACCATCTACAGGCCAGAGCTCAGCTGAAATTAGACAAAAAAGCTCAAAGGGAAGGGAATTGAGCCGGAGTCCCGTGGAGACGCGGGAGTTAACCCACCAACGACTACATGACTACAGACACTACAAGAGATTAGCCAGGATGAGAGCTTGACATTATGTTGCTTCCTCTGAGCATTCCTCCTGCTGCTCTTTCTGTCTGTTTGTTTCTCCCTTTCTCTCTCACTTTCTTTATCTGTCTGTGCCCAGTGCTGCTTCAGACAAAACCAACAAATCTTATACTCGCATCTCCCGCCCCACGCCTGGCTCCTTTGCACCCCCTTCCGTCTCCTTTTCCGTGCCTATTTCATGATGTATTTTTCTTCTCTTGCTGAGTTATGTCTGCTCGCATTGTGACCTTTTGTGTTTTGCCAGAGTCCTCCAACAATAGCATGACAAATAGCGGATAGGGAGGCAGATATTCTCTCGCTCAGAGGTTTGGACCCGGTTAAAATTACTTTCATGTGAAATTACTTCTGCCATCTATCCAAATTCCTCCTCCGCAAGTACAAATAGGCCCGTATATATATTCAGGCCGTGTACTCAAGATGCCTCATTAGGTTATGCAACGGAGAAGAGCGGATGGAAGGGGAACAAATGGGAATGTGAGCTTGTGCACGTGTGTTGCTGAATATCCATGCATGGGTGCCCTGTTTAATTTTTTACGTGCATCTCACCTGCTTTTGACCCACAAATAAACAACTTGGCATTATGTCAGAGGAGATGGATTGAATATGTGCAAGTCAATGATTCCAACGATGATAAAAATATTGAATTTGATATCATTTGATGAGTAATATTCAGCACATGAATGATTACTGTCAGTAATGTAAAGTGATTTCCCTGATTGTACACGGCACTTCATCTTATTTAACAGATGCTTTTTGCTCAAAGAGGCTTAGAATGTGTCCATTCAGCTTCCAGAACAACTAAGTGTGAGTTTGGTGTGTCAGTGCATTGCCTAATACTGTGTGTAAAACTCACACAGTGTACTTTATCAGGAACGCGGTTCAAATAAGGCCTCCCTTTGCTCTAAACAGCTTCAGTTCTTCTCAGCATTGATTCCTCAAGATGTTTGAAATGTTCTGCTCTTTTTTCGACATGATTGCATCACTTCATTTGTCAGTTGTACAGTCTCCGGTTCTACCGGATGCCAAAGGTGACGGAATCAGATCAAGTGACTGGGGAGTTCATCGAAGTAAACTGAACTCATAATGCTGTTCATGAAACCATGATCATGCCTCAAATAGCCTTCAGGAAATGACCCAATGACGTGAACATGATTTGTGCCTCCACGGTTTTATGCATTGCACCCCCGCTGTGTGGTGCACAAGAGGTGTTTTTGGTCAAGATGGAAATGCGCTACATGCAGTAAGTTCTGTAGAGGCATTTATTTACACTATGGTTGTACTATCTGAGTGGAAGATAACAAGGGGAGATTAGATCTGCTTAAGGTGCAGGTGCAAAGAGAAAGCTTTCCTTTAAGTACCAGCTCCTCGTCTCTTATCAGATGGGCAGAATGAGAGGCCCTGCTATTATCAAGTAAAAAGGGCAGGCTACGAGCAATATTACCTGGATAAGGCCGCAGATAGGCGGCCGAGGTGTCATGGGAGAAGGATCAGGTCGGCAAAAACAGTAGGGGGGATTTATTTGATCCTGATATGGCTTGATAGTGTAAAAGTACCACTGAGTAGAGTCCAACATTTGACAGTTTGCATTGTAGTTTTGATGGAAACGATGATTAGAAAAAAACATGCATGCAGCTCAGCTCAGACAGAGTTCTATCATTAAACACCAACTTTTTTCCTAAGCCGCCTCCTTCTTCTGTCATACAGTATGATACCCAGTGCACTTGACAGTGATTATGCATATGAATTATGCTCGTTTGCAGATTGCGTCCATAAACCCATTGAGGTAAACAGTCGAGCATTAGCAATTCCCGAAGCTGTTTACATGGACGAGCACAGTGATGCGTGTTAAGCTCATGCATATACTGCTGAATAAATCCGACGATTTTGTTGACAAGTGTTTGGCAGTGATAGACATGAATTGTAAGGAAGTGGAGAGAGCCGTAAGTGTGCGCGTGTCTGAGGGTGAACGCGTACACAAGTCAGTGATATTAATGTGTATTCAAAAGAGGCATTTAAATCGCTGGGGCAGGCAGACAGAAGAGTTTGTCAGCTTGTCAAAAGCGCACACAAGCAGTGGAAAGAAACAGTGTCACTCAAACCCCTTGAAACACTCTGCCTCACGCACACACTCCCCCAGAAACAACAATTAAGTGGTTGAGCCGGCAGTGGTAAAGCTGTCAGGCAAGTGAGGGTTTCTGTAATGCTACTTAATTAATCTCAGCAAATCAAATCGATGGTAATTTCGCCCGCATAGCAATCAGATTTGGGGGTTTCATACTGTGACATGATATCTGGCGTGCGAGCTGAAAGGGCTTGTTTTCTTCACAGCAATCCAACCAGCTCCCCCAGTATGTTCCCAGCGTGTCAGAGCGAGGGAGAGGGACGATAGACGGGCGGGTGGAAAGAAGAGAGGGAGAGGTGGGGCGAATGTGGCGAGGACAACGGTGTGGGACAAAGGTCTGTGAATGTTTTAGTGGATGCACAAAATAACACTGGACACAGACTTCATTGACCCCTAACACGACACCATCCCTGCGCCTTTTCCAGCTTGATTTTACAAACGGAAGTTATTAATATAGATTAAAAAAAAGAATTTCCCATCCATAAAAGTGTATTGTTGCAAAGTACAGTAATAATTGCGTTGAAGTCCTTGGAATAGAAACTTCTGAGACTTATTTGCCTCAAGGGGAGAAGAAAAAAAAACAGGAAAGAATAGAGAATACTTATGTTTTATTCAAAATGATACCTCTTTGACACCAGGAAGTTTCAATCACTCCATATACCCTGTAGGGTTTGAATGATTTTCTTGTGAGATAGAAAAAAAAAAAAGGAGGCAATGAAGACGTGCAATAGGGTGAGAGGAAATGATTCATATAGATGATGATGAAAAAACAAGACATGGAAATAGATGGATGAGAATAATCCCAAAGATGCTTGATCATCTTAAATACAGAATAAAATTGCAATTAGGTGTCCGGCCCCAACAATAGCAAAGATAGTTGGTTGTAGCACTTTATCATATGCACGCAGACACACACACACACACACACACACACACACACACACACACAGGCCAAACCTCATGACTGCAGGGTAGTGACAAATTCAGATTCATCAGCAGTGATGTGATGCTGACACACGACCCTGAGAGGAAGTATCATCTGTTATGAAACAAATAAATGGATTACAGCATATTATTGTGAAGATATGAAAACAATACAAATGAGTAACTCTCACACACACACCATGATGCCCTTTTAATTGAGATTTACAGTTTCATTTTTATGGCGGATTTACTTCCTCATCTGTCCTTGTTTTTAATGCCTCGGCTACGGCGTCGTCTATAATGGAGAAGATGAAAAGTTCATGTATGCGTGCGTGAAAAATGACAAAACAGACAGAAAAATCAGTGACACTACATCACTGTGTGAGCAGCAGCATCTCAAAAGAATTCACCAGTAAGAGAGAGGGATTAATCCTGAATGAGTGCATGTAACCTCGGGTTTCACAGATTTCATTACAATCTTTTAAAGTCCGAGGCGCTGGCTTTTAATATGAAGTTACGGACCTAGTGAGAAAAAGCCCTGAGAATCATACGTTTTTTATATTCCTTTTTATTATGACTCACTTGAAAACCACTATCAAACATGGCCTAGTGAAAAGGATAAAAATTTAATATTATTTTCTATTGTGAATATATTGACTTATCAAATATCAAACCATTGACTTGTGAATACGTGGCACATGTAAATAACCCAAAGGAATCAAAAAATAATACACAAATAAACCTGTGCTTTTCCATCTCTCTTAAATTCAACTGCTAGACATCTCTCATCAAACCAATAACAAAAGACCTAGTTTGATGACGCAGCGTGGGATCATGGGAGTTGTTGTCTTTACAACATATTGCTGATTAAAATCTACCTCACACGATCCATGTTGACAGATGAGGTCATTTATCAAAGTTTTATTCAGGTTACGCAGAAACAACAGAGAATACTGTGGGGCTTGCGGACACTTGGATGACACCACACGAGCAGTATGGAGGCATGTTGTGGGTTTTTTTCTGTTGTTTTATTACATCTGAAGAAGAGGTCGACTTCGCTGGAACACTGTTTACCCCTGAAACTCAAACTCAAAGTGTTTTGTGGACTCAAACACTTCACCTAATACACCCACCCAACTATCCCTTTAACCATACAGACATGGAAAGAAGGAGAAACCTATTTCACATTTTTTGTGACTGTATTAACCTTATGTCTCTCCATGGTTGCTTTCTTCTTCTTCTTCTTCTTCTTCTTCTTCTTCTTCTTCTTCTTTCGGTCTATTGGCGCGTGGCAACCAACTTCAGGGTGCATTACCCCCATCTACTGCGTTGGTGCAGTGTTTCCTGGAGGTATTGCAATACCAGGTCGATTAACGATGGTTGCTTTGGACTCTTGTGATCATTTGACCTACTTGTATCATCACTTTGCAGCTCTTTGTTGTTGTTTTATGTCCCTTTGTTGTTCTTTCGCATCTCTGTGGCCATTATGTGTCTCTTTCAGTGACATTTTGCAGGTGAAACCCAAAAGGTCTCCTGATCCTTTGGGCTGGGAGGGTTTTGCTGTGCAGGCCTATACAGTAATCGATGTAACAAGACCCAAGTTGCTATAAAGGCTATATAGACTAGAGTGGAAAAGTAACTGTGAGTTTAATAAAAACATTGTTGGTTGCAGACGGAGGGAAACAGAGATACAGGGAATTCAAACAAAAACTAACTCAGGTAGCAAAACGGGACCAACGAACCAAACCATGAAGAGGAGACAGAATGGCCTTCTCAGCTGCTATGTTTGTGATAGCAACGCTTGCTTATCACATCAGGATGTTCAACACACCACTGCTTACTTTCATTTTGTTACGTCAACACATTAAGTCAATTGAGCAAAGATACACAAGTCAAATGATTTAGGTACAATTGGAATTCATACACTCAAAGTCCAAACAACTGAAAAACAAGTCAAAATCTATGAGTTAGGATCCGAGGTAGTAACATTAACAGCATATTCCTCCTGGCACGTTGTTCTAACATCCTCAAGATTACTACAGCGTAGCTGAAAACACAGAAAATGTGGTATCATGACAGTGGCTGATGAAGCACACTACACTTTACATTAAATGTTCATTGTCACATCATATTTAGAATGTGTAGTATGAGTAGCAGCTGGTCTGGAGCACAGTCTTCGTCATATGCTGAGCTCGTGATGAATGTTTGATGTGAGATGTCTGCAGGTAAGAACAGGCCATGGGGGGGGACGGTGCTGGAAGAACATATATATACAATAGGGGCAAGACTGAGAGAAAGCAGAGCTCAAAGTATGGAAAAAGGTAGTAGTCTATTGTATTCAATGCCTATAGAGACTGTCTGAGTCTTTAGATTTTAAAAGTGCAAATGTTCAAATGGTTTGAGAATCAGAGCGGGATGAACAATAAGTAGAATATCAAAACCAAACGTGCAAAGCCGAGAACTGACCTCAGTAAATGATTATTTAGATGCTTTAGTTACAGTTACTTTTGAGATGAGAACTTTACAAAAAATGTTCTCATTAACCATCCAGACTAAAATGTACAAAAGGCCAAGTTGATTTCCTCCTCTGTCATGGTGCACTCTGACAGACTACAGTAAGATCTGTGTGCGTGAGTGTGTGTGTGTGTGTCCGACTGAAATTAAAATGTCACTGTGTGTTTTAGTCGGGAGCTTAGTTGGAGAACTGTCCAAGCTGTCAGTGACATAACAAGACCATCTTGTCTTTCTATTGAGACTTAATGTGTAATTTCACTTTCTAAATCTAATAAGTTGGCTTCTTTGCTCAAGTGGAAAGCATTGTGAATTCTATGTTTGTCCTTCGTACCACAAGGACCCTGTTTCCATGGAAGTAGCAGAAACCACAGCTTTGTGACATTTCCGAGATGTTTCACTTCGCCGTCATAAAACAGACTGAAAAGGGGGATGGAAGCAGCCACTGTTCAAAGTACACCTTTGTTCCAGGCTATTTTTGTCTCCCGCTCAAACTGTAGAGGTGTTATCTTTGTATTTTTCCTTCCTCATTTTGTGCATTAATGTGTTTGTTCTTCAAACCCCCAAGATCCAGTGGCAACATCTATCCATGCATCTATCTGTTGGCTGTGTGAAAGCAAGTGGCAAAGTATGAATATACTATATATATACAACATGGACAAAAATACAATCTAAAAACCAATTCAAAATTATAATCTTTTAATTTTGTTGTTTTACATAATGTTATATAATAATAATCTTCTGACATGAGGGAATATGCAGCTACTTAAACACACACACACACACACACACACACACACACACACACACACACACACACACACACACACACTTAAAATGCCACAACGCCATTGGGATCAATAGCATTCCCTCTATTAGCTGCTTAATTAAGCCTCTGACTGATGGCATTTCAGATCAATCGAGGATTTGGTAGAAAAAGACCCCTTGCCTCAATTAACATGGAAAAGATCAATAACAGTAAGCTGCTCCCTGATTGATAAATAAAGGGACTATGTGATGCGGTGGGGTGCATGCTAGGAAATTTAGCTCAAGTGTTTTAGTCGGGGGACAAACATGGTGACGGCTTGGGGATAAACGTGGTGACGGCTTGGGGATAAACGTGGTGATGGCTTTCAACAACATCGCGTTAAAGGGATAGTTCACCCAGAAAGGAAAATTAAGTCATTATCTACTCACCGCTATGCCGATGGAGGGGTGGGTCCAATCCAATACAATTAAAGTCAATGGTAAGTGCTTCTTCAGACGTAATAAAACAACAGAAAAAACACAACATGCCTCCATACTGCCCCGACATTCAAATTCGACTCAAAACAAGGAAATTTACACCATGTTTTAAGCCTTAAAGTCTGCTGATATCTTACGCTTAGCCGCTTCTGGTGAACTTTTAGGCCTTAAAATACAGTATAAATGAGCTCGTTTCGAGTCGAATATGAATGTCGAGGCTTGCGGACACTTTGATGACACCACACGAGCAGCATGGAGGCATGTTGTGTTTTTTCTGTTGTTTTATTACGTCTGAAGAAAGACTTACAAATGACTTCAATTGTATTGGATTCAGCTCTAGCTATGTTTACCCCTGAGACTCCTAAAGTGTTTTGTGGACTCAAGCACTTCACCCACCCCTCCATCAGCATAGTGGTGACTAGATAATGAGTGAATTTCCCTTTCTGGGAGAACTATCCCTTTAACCTCAGAGGGAGTGAGGGTCTATAACTCGGAAAGTAGCTAAGAGGCTTAGCCACTAATGCAGCATTAGCCTCGCACATGAAACAAGTATCTGTGCTTTCACATAAACGCAGAGGACAGTGCAGACAACCACACACATTCACACACACACACATTACGGTTTCTCATTAAGACGTATGAAAGGCTTCCAAAGGCTCATGGGAGAATTCCATTAGTGCTCCGTAAAACCTCGTGCTCACCCTTAGTGTTAAGAGTGTTTGCAATGGTTGTCACAGGACTAAAACACATGTTGAAACCCAGCAGCGCGAAGCCAGATGGATTGGGGAATGAGGTGACGACTCATAACGGTGAATCGATACTATTATGCGAATGAAGAGCGCAGACCAGTAAGAGGGGTCTTTGACTTTGATTGAAAGGCGTTATACATAATTCTGCTTGTTGAATAACAGGGCACCCTTATTTAAATCCTCTGAAGAATAGTAATAAACCAACTTTTAGTTTAGGATGAAGACTTAGTGCTTGAACTGGAGTTTAAAAAATAAACCAGCAACACTACACCGCACATATGCAGCTTTCATCATGTGGCTTTTGTGTGGTTTAATTAAATACAATGGTAAACTAATGGGCCTTTGTCTCCACAAGTTTTTCATTTCTCAAGAACAGACACCATAAATTAATAAAAACTTTCATTATGCTCCCCCCCCAGCTTCTTTAATTTTAGTTAATTACTTGTGTGTCATTTTTGTTGCTCGCAGGCTTAATGTACTGTTCAGAAATGTAGAAGGCAGGCACATTAAAAATAGCAAACTATAAAATAGATAATTACCGCCATCTTCTTTACGATCAGATATGCCATCTGGGCAAATTTTCTTTGAATCTGTTAAAATGTGCCCAAGTAAGGCCAAATATACAAAACAGGATATGGCGCAGGCCTAAATTTCATCATTTTAACAACTTTATTGATTGCCTTCCAGGAGAGCTTCCTGTCCAGATGTCCCCAGTGTTGTATCAGAGCCTCCTCTGCGCCGCAAGTTTACAAATTATCCCTCTGTTTGTCTCAAAAGGTCAAACCTCTAAGATAACATTGTTTAAAACCAGCAAACTCACCATGAATTGTTGCCACAGATTAAAGACAATTGGTGAAGCAGTCCAAAGTGACTTCCGCTGACTTTACCTTCCATGTTATCTCCAGTAAACATAGAGAAGCAGTGTTAAGTTGACGTGCTCCACATATGAAGAAAGAGCTCCCGGTGAACCGCAGGTCTGCAGCAACCACCAGTTCTGCTAAATTGATGTTGGAGACTTTCCTGACTTTCCAAATAATTAACTAGAATGACACCCAAAGGAGGGAATATGTCCGCCAAGGCCCCACTGCCCTCAATCATTTTTCACACAATCATAGATATCAGTTCCCTGAATATGGCAGATTCTCTTCGTCAAGATCCATAAATTATTTCCTGGGAAAACATTGAAAAACACCACCTCGCAATGTAAAAGAAAGTGATAAATTCCTAGATCCACCCCCTGATGCCGATCCACAGCAACATATCATGGGTTCTCTTTTGACCCAAAACGCATCTTTTCATCAGATTCTGTGGTAATCCCTCCAGTATAGTTGTTGCTTAATCTGGTTTACAAACAAATCCATTAACAACACAACATAACAAACCAACAAACAAACAAACCGACAGGGGTTGAAAACCTCATCTCCTTGGCGGAGGTGAATATCATATCAAATATTTTATTTATTTTATTTTTTATTTTATTTCTGTTTTTCTAAATGTTCCTTTTTGTATATATGTTGCCCTTCCAATTTGTCACAACACCCTTTTTATCTCATGCAAAACACTTAAAATGTCCTTGCTGTTGAAATGTGATGTACAAATCAGTTTGTCTTGCCTCATCTAAAAAGAGAAGATGAGAGTCATATTAAGCTGCTCCCAGACCTGCACTGAACACCGGATAAACTCCTGACATTCTCCAAAGTGGCTATATGAGTTTTCTCCTGCACACTAACCCTAACCCAGAGAATGAGCAGATGTGAGAACACAGCAAGAGACGCTCCGCAGGATTCACCCTGACGCAAAACTGAAAAAAAAGACACCAGCGTAGATGTCAGGAGAGCCTTTGATGATATGGGGCCAACACTATTAATGATTTGCAGCAAACATTAAAAAACGTGATCTCCACACTGTAAATCACACATTACGTATCTCATTACATCTCTGTATGCTGCGGCACGCCTCGCCTGAACTCTCTGGAGACTTCTGTGTTGTTGTGACGTGTCTGAGCAGAGAATCGCTTGTTGCATGTGTGAAAGGTAAATTCCAGATAAAGTCTGGAACCAATTGTGGGGCGGCATTTTCCAGAGTTCATGTCTGACAACCTGTCTGGCTGGCCCACAGATCTGATGCGGCCCTGTCTGCTCTCTTCAGGCCTTGTAACGGAACCAACTAAGCAAAGGTTTTGTTTTTTGTTTTTTTGGACACAAGTTCGAGGTTGCACGTGCGTTATTTTGAGCCACTGCTATAATCCAAAACTGTAGAGTCACACTAGATGCGGGATTTCAGAAGCAATTGTTTTACAAAGGTCCCTCAAGTGGAACCGCCAGAGGCAATAATAAGACACAAAGCAGTGCTGCCGTCCCTCTCGCACCGAACAACTGTGGGGAAGGAACAAAGAAGAGAAGGAGACAGAAAACAACGCATGAAGGCTGGAGGGAGTGATTGATTTTCAATGTGTATAGATGGAAGAACAATAAGGAAGAGCGGGCAGGCTGAGATGCTCAGACTGGGGGACGGGACAAAAGAGTCACTTAATAAAGGGATCGTAGTCAGAAGTGAGAAGACAAATGAGCGTGCTTCTTCTGAAAATGTAAAGAAAAAACACAATGGTGTGTCATTGAGCCGGGCTCCAAGATATGACAGTTCAGAGAGCAGCACCTACCTAAAACACTTGTTCTAATGGCTCTCTCACTGAAGAACAATTGTCTGTGTGACATCCGGAGAAAAGTGCTGAAGGCCCAAACTCCATTATGGCAAAATGACTTTGGCTCTTTCAGCTCTACTGGGAAGATGTGGATGGAAAATTGAACCATAACTCATTAGGCGAAGTAAGAAATGAACGTGGGCTCAGATGAGCAGAAAATGACACGACTGTGAAGGGTTCACACTTGGCCTGCTGAGCTCTGAGCTCGTCAGCATCACACATGACTTATCATTTGAGATCTGCACTTTAATTACTGAGCGATTGACATTATTTCTTAATCCAAATATAATATGAATGTTCTAGCACCAATATTAATATTAAGAGCAAGTTGAGGTACGACTGCAAAGACTCGTGGTTTTATGGTTTATCATCACAAAAGAAGCAGTTTAGCTTCAAGGGATCTGATTTAATAGTTTTGAGCATTATTGCTTTCAGAATGGCCGTTACATTCATTTCATGTGATGGTTTCTCCTCTGACTTAATGAGAAGTCATTACGCAAACATTTTTATTAAAACATTTTATTATTTCTTGTCCATTGTCACTTGCTGTGGGAAATGATTGGTTCGGGTTAGAGGTTTACTCTCCGGAGAGTTAAAGGGGTAAGACACTGTGCTCACTGCAGTTTTGCTCATTGATTTGACCTGCTCATCCATACAGTCGGCAGCTGGAGCTGCAGCAGCGGAGGCAGTGACTCTCGGCTCACAGCCTCAGTTAAGTCACTGTACGTCCACAATGCCTGAATGGTACAATTTACGTTACATTTCGTTCTCCCTCTCGGAATCACAGCTCAGTCAAGTGCGAACACATCCATATGTGTGCATATATGTTAAGTCTGATTTACGCTCCTTGGAGGAAACCATTATCTCCAATGGGACGAAATGTCCATAAATCGGCTGAGTCATCATTTTAAGAACTACTCTGAGAGCACATACCTCTGCCACGGCTAATGCCCTATTTCCCCATGACAGACCATGTTTCTCATTAATTATCCAGACTGTGGTGGACCGCTGTGTTTTCTATGATTTGCCACATTTTCATAAAACCCCGATTTTTTTACACTACTCATAATAACATGAGAGATCTCTAACTTGGTGTTTTGCTCCGCTGCTACATTTATTCGTCCATAAATTTGTTACCATCCACGCAGTCAGACCTCATAGTCCCAGATGCACTTCTGCACGTCCTTTTAGTCTGTGTAACTGTCAATCAGAATCTGTTGTGTGTGAGAGTGATGTTCAAACACATGCCCACGCACCCCCTGCTTATGCCATATATTAAATTATATCAAAGCTGCAGAGAAAGTGGAAAAGAAAAAAAAATCCTAGATCGGCCCAGTTATTTTGAGCTGCTCCAAAATGTATTATTTTTTTCCTTGGGCAATGTCACCTCTCCGCAGAATTTCATGGAGATTGGTTCAGTAGTTTGTTTTTTGGTAATCCTGCTAACAAACGAACACAGTTGCCAGTTGTCTGTGCAGCCAAACTTAAATATCTAGATCTGTTAATAGCTAATGTTTCATATTAAAAAAATTAGCACTAAATGGGGCCTAAAAAATGGGGCTCGAGTTTTAGCTCACAGCTAAAAAGTAATAATACATACTCTCTCACTTTTTAAATACACCCCTGGTTTAGGTCAAAGCATTTTGTATCACATTAAATTATGCATAATGTTACCCAAACCTAATGGAGAGAATTATAATTATTCTGTGCTAAGTATTTCACTCTCTCGCCCTGTCTATCCCTGCCGCCCCCCCGCTCACGCTTCCAGGTTATGCAACAGCAAATGCACAGACTTTTTTATTTTTGACACCTGAGTGAACATGCGGCTCAAAGAGCCCAGCCATCTGTAACGCTGACCTCTCGGTGAACTCTGCCGGGATGTCAGCTCATAAATACACAGCTTACGGCGACACGGCATAATATGCCTGCGGCGGAGGAGGCACATCCACTTCGCCGGTCTTGCGCATATTGAGCCATCCACTCAGTCCATTTACTGCGGGTGAAGTGGCAGCTCATATCTCACAGGGCCTGTGATATTGTTTTAGAAGCGCCGTCACAATTTAGAAATGATTAATTACTGTATACATGGTTTATTTCCTTTATTCGCCCTCTAATTACTCACCAAACAGCTGCCGACTCTGGTTAAAAGGGATGACTCTGCAGTGTGTTCGCAGTAGAAAGCAGTGAGTCTTAAAGATACCTCTCTCTCTCTCTCGCTCTCTCTCTCTCTCTCTCTCTCTCTCTCTCTCTCGCTCTCTCTTTCTCTTGACGCAAGCGATCTGCTGTTTTCTGACAGAGCTCTGATGAGGAATCTCATTTCATTTCAGCCCTGAACTCTTCATGAATAGTTTTGCGTGGCCAGTTTTCTAAAAAACAGTTTGCTCTGCTCATTATAGCAAGCATCTATTATTCAATGTACTCGGTAATAGTTTTTCTATGCTGTTTGCATTATTACCTATGTGGCCCATTACCCTGACAGGGATTGTAGAACATCGGAGCGACAGAAATGCAAACAAGTATAAAGCTTTTGTGCAGAGCCAAATTAATCCGTATAAAAGGCTTTGTTTAGCTTGGTAACACTTTCCTCTGTTCCTCTCCGGGGCGAGCTGGATTAGAAGGAAATGTAACACTTACGGTGCAAAATGTATGAATTGTTTAAGATACAATAATTAATTAGTGTTGGGATTAACGGTGGGTTTTTCTTAGAGTCGCTGCCGCACAGAAGAGTGTCTGGAAAACAGCAAATTCATGGTCAAATCAAATCAAATCAAATATACATTATTGTCTTGGGCCAAAGTGCGACATCAGCTGCAGAACAGTACATTGTACAACAAACAACAACAACAGAAAACAGTACACATGTTGAATATTGCACCTGCTCTAAAAACACTTAAAATGATAAAAAAAAAAACTAAAAGGATATAACTCATAAAAGATGAAAAACAAAAACTGGCATTAAAACTTAAAAAGTGTAAAGGTTATTGAGATACATGACTGAATCAACACGTTTCCTTATTGAGTAGTGTGATACAGGTTGGGATGAATGAGAGCTTGAGGAGGTTGGTCTTACACTGATAGGCTCTGTGTCGTCTGCCTGATGTAACCGGGGAACAGTATGTGTGACGGGTCATTAACGAACCTTTTTGCCTATCACCTTCATAGCCGTTTTTACAATGTTCTCAATTCTCAATATTTTTTTCGATTTACAAGGAGACCATGTTCACTTTACAATACAAAAGGTTTTCTTGCGATGACGAGGGCTCAGTGACACTGACTTACTGAGGTAGAAAGTGATGACAACAATGGTGCATGAACAATAAATGGATCGATTACACTGCATTGTATTTTAACAATCAGCTTTTGCAATCAGATGTTTTATCATTAAACACAGAAGCAAACACCAAGGCTTCTTTTTCAAAGATTCAGAACAGACACAAACCAGTCGGATTTCTCCTCTTTTTTTTTTATTGAGCTTAGTTTCTATCATGGACTCGAAAAACTGGACGTGTCACAGCTGGTAAACATGTTGGTTTGAGGGCCCTACGAGAGAAAAGTGACTGGCTGAGGAGATAATGACTCATAAACACATACCCCTCTTCACCTAACCTCTTTGTGCCACTTCAATATGCTTCCTGTTCGTATGAATAACAGCAGCAAGGGTGCTTGGATCAGTGCCCATGTGCACACAACACGGCGTTTGGACCGGTCGCTGAGATTGTGCCTTTAAATGAAGCCATTAAACAGTCCCATTATAATAATAATAGTATGACAACACATATATTGTTCATCCGGCTTTTTTTTGTTTGCGATGCATTACTTTTCTTGTTTAACTCTTGACAATAGGGTTCAGTGAAAGCAACCTCCGAGGAAATCTAATACATAAAGGTTGAATGTTTTATTTACCTATTCATAAAATACACATACCTGACTTGTACTCTACATGTCTGTATGCAGCAGCTAAGTACTAGTGCCGGATTGGCTCAGAATAGCAACAATAAAAGCTTTGCTCTAAAATTACAGTTAGCTCACTTGTGTAAATAACAAGTACTGATAGGAACTCACAACTCCACCTCACATAACAATGCAAAAATATCCAAGATGCGAAAGCTGCCATCTTACGTATCTGGAGACAGTAGTGTAGTAGAGCCGTATTGAGTTCCTGCTGATAAACACACTCGACCAATCGTGAGTCAGTCAATCATAATGTTTCACCATGTTCTCATAGCATCAAAAAACTAATTAAAAACAAACTACCTAAAATGACAAGAAAACATCTTTGACTTAAGCTTAGTCCATGTCCTATCCACTAACATGGAGACAGCGGGATGTATGACCTGTACTGCAACGAGCCACCAGGTGGCGGTTGAAACTTTGTGGGAGCGGTCATGTTGTCCATATTTACATTAAGTCCATGGAACAAACTGATGAATAAAACACAGACTACAGGTAACTACAACTTTCTTTGGAAAGTGTCCAAAGTCCTCTTCGTAGTGGAGTTCTCTGGTGACCTTCTGTACCGCCTGTTATTTTTGTACAGAACATTGTTATTTCTCCCGTCACTCATCCGGCTACATATATGAAGACGGACGCATGCAAACAGACACTAGTGCCAAGCACTTGCATAATGTTTCCCTTGTCAAAAGGTTTGGTAAACAGATCTATCACACCGCTGACTGATTCGGTTAGTCAGCTCAGACAGGCTTGTGTAATGTCTGAGCTCTGGGCTTTCCACTCCACAATGCTTTTCATTATTTACCACCACTGAAGAACGGGGCGGCCCAAAAATAGGCATCCCTAACAAAGTCATGTATCAATTTGAAATGACAGCATGAAATAATTACGATCTGATTTTGCGTGTATGTTGGCGTGAGACGAACAGAGGTAGAGAGTGCGTGTGCGGTTTCGCTATCCGTGGCGCAGGGGGTACGGGGGCCCAGTGGAGGATCCTCACAAACAGACTTACAGTATGTGTGTCTTTGCCTGAGCATTTGCATACATGCATATGAATGTATTTATTCATGTGGACGTGTGGACACATGCACATTTATGTGTGTTTCTGCCAGAAACAAATCATTCTGATTGACAGCACTTGTGCTAAAGTCAAGAGACCTGACTCTCGAGGCAGGACACACACACACACACACAAGAGATGTCTCTGTCCTCGGAGAGAGAAACAAACACACACATTGCAACATGGTTTTCTTTGATATTAGCTTCAGCCTTAGGTAATTTAAGAGGCCAATGATTCACTCCAGTGGTATGAATCATGAATGTAAGCAAACAAAACAAAATGTTTGCAATATTATGATTATATTGAATTGAGGTCTCATATTGAATAGCAGGTCAAAACAAGTTTCCCGTTTATCTCCTCTCCTTGTTTCTCTCTCTAAATTCCTTCCTTTCTGGCTCTCAGTCTATTATTTTAACCAATGTGTCCTTCCTGTTGCAGGCCACCATGCCATTGCCAAGGAAATGCTATCAACACCTGCACCAACACCTACTTGATCTATAAAGAGCATCTGCCCGTCAACTCTAGAGAACGACATAACAAATCCCAAATCATGCTGTAGTTCTATTACGTGTCCTTAAATACGAATCCAAGCCATTGTGCCAGTACAACTGAGCAGACCATTTGATGTCTGTCACTCCCCAATGGGTACGTGGGGAGCATGTGCAGTATTATCATGCCGTCAGGTACTTCTACCTCCAGGAGCACTTCAGGGAAACCGCAGTCTCAGGAGCGACATGTAAACGGCTTTATTGTCTCTCCAATATATTTAAGCATTTCCTACAAAAGCATTGTCCCTCAGCTGCGGCCACGCCACATCCCATTATCCATGGAGATTGAAATCCCAGCTCCTCCTGCTTCGGCTAAATTCCGTGTCATTACCTTCCCTTTTACCTTGGCGCTGGAGCCTGGATTGGTTAAAGCTACATGGAAACACAATCTCTTTATTTTTTTCTCTCAGAGGGAGAAAATAAATATTTTTGGTTCCACTTGGGGGTTGGGAAATAATGCATCGCTACATGTTGGAATGCCACACACACAATGCGCCGTCTTAATTTAACCGTCAAGGCCGGGGAGGTGGCAGGGTTAGTGTTTCAGCAACTCTCGGGGTATTACTTTTGAAGCCGAAATCCATAAAGTTCTATTCATTGCCGCTGTCTGCTGCAGTGAGAGGTAATTTAAGTTCTGTTGGAACTACAATAAAATATTGCGTTGCACTTCTACTCTCATCCCATCAACAGACTTTGCCACATTTCTACATATTCACCTGCACAAAACCAGTGTATAGAAGATGGTTTTTATTACTTGATCTGAGGTGACTTCATTTGTTGTTACCTATGGAGAGTCTCTCTGGTGAGGGATACAGACCCCTTGAATTCAAGCTGCACCAACTTGCACACACTCATAGATACCAGTCCTCTATATATGGTTTTCATTTGTTATTCCCTGAGAAATCGAAATGTTAAAGAAAGGGATAAAAAAACATATAAAAAGATCAATGCCAAAATGTAATTTCTCGCTCCATGTTAAATCCTTTCCGCCAACTTCCAGAAATCTGTTGTTTTTGTGCAGTTCATTCCTCGAGCATCATGTCGGCAGCATGTGCATATTTAAAGCCCCTTTACACAGTCGCTGTTTCAAACAGCGCCAACTGGAAACATTAGAATTCAGGTGGAGAGAAGTTGACAAGATCAATAGTTGTTAACAGGAAATGAAAAGCCTGTTTCTGTGTCGATGTCAGTGGGAGACGGAATGTGCGTTGTATTCAAAATGATGTATTTGAGCGGTTCATGTGCAGTAGTTATTATGAAGTGTAAATATTGTGTGCAGGAACAGAAAGTCAATTGCGGTGCATATATTTGCGCTTGTACATGAAAGCAACAAAACATCTAAGTTCCTGTATAATCATGCACGCCTCAGGATCACCTTTGATTGGCTCTAACTGTGTGGAGCCCTTTGCACACTTCACTTAGGGCCAATTGTTCTTTTAATGTATGCATTCTCTGAAATGTAAAACACTCTGGATAAAAGCATCTGCCAAGTCACACATGTAATTCATTTAGCATATATCACTGGCCTAATAAATGAAGTACGCCATAAGAAAACAAAATGGGGGTTAGCTTTTTAAATTCCACGCACACTGAGTCTGATTCAGTATTTATAGCATTAGAGCAGAGGTATGAAAGGGCAACTTTCAGCGAGGAATGCTCACATCCCTTTTTTTTACTCACCACTTATAAAAATGGAGGTTGTTCAACGGCCACCAGCTACATCCGCCGGATCTCATGCGATACACACAAACGCAATATCCTCCCTCTGCATTTTTCAAGGCGACAGGACGTGAACACGCACAGTGTTTCTCCGCCCCCCCCCCCCTCACACAGCAGAAATAAAAGGTTGAGAGCAGTTCAGATATAAACCCGTCTTCACCTCTCCTTCAACTCTCCGTCACAGGAAACCAATTACGACCGATTCCGCTTTAGCAAAAAAAAAAAATAACTCAGAAAGGAAATATGTCTTTGCTGTTTGTGTGTTATGGTTTCACCGGCACGTGTGTACATGGATGTGTCATTCCCAGTTATGCACGGCAGTCATCTTCTTTTCTTTTTTTTCTACGCACAGATGAAATTACTGTTTCCCAGACACAAAACGTCTAACTCTATATTCTTGGATGTTTGTTTTTTGTGTGTGCACACAAAAATGGGACTCCGACTCCGATTGTTTGTTTCCCAGGAGACCCTGCACGGGCCCTAATTGCAGTAGCGTGCTTCCGGCTGCGGTTACCATCGGTTACAATCTGTCGGAGCCCGCGTTTGCGTCGGTTTATGACGACATCAAACCACATATGCTCCGTGGCAAGTTGGAGCTCACCTCATCTGATTAGACAGCGATTCAAAAACCATCTAAGGCACTCTCGCTAAAGACCTGAGTGTGGCTCATTTGTTGTGTTTGCTCTGTGTTTAAAGAGTGACATTTTTTACCTGTATGTGGAGACCTTCACAACACCTCATCCCACGCTGAATGCATCTCGATCAATATGACATTATAACTACGGTGAACCTTGGATTGTGCTGTGTGCTTCTGCTCAGTGCTACACACACACACACACACACACACAGACACACACACAGACACACAGGCGCTGGAAGGGAAGCATTAGTAGGCTCGTAGTGTATGTCCTTGACAATAGAGGATCATGACTGAGGGATCGGTTTATTATGCAATATTTCTCTCTAAGGGATGCTTCTGCTTCCAGTTCTTTAGCTTGAACAGCAGCGGCGCACTCGTCTGCCACCCTGCTGTCTGCCCTGAATGATCAAAGATGAGGACGGGATTTAGATACGGTTACATCTGTCTTTTCAAAGCGACCCCGTGCATACAAAAACTTGCTTTAGAGAGTAACAACCTTATAAAGCATCGTTCCTCAGACTCCAGTCTCCGGGGTGGGTTTGAGTCGGGTTCACCTCTGACCACACCCACAGAGTAGATCGGAATTTTTCCAGCGGAAGTTGACAGAAAGAAGTTTTGTGGTCTATGTTTGAATTTAACTACCCTGCAGTGCTACAGTTAACACAGCTGGACAGCTTGAAACAGAGTGCAGGCATGTGTATTCCTGTATATGTGCATGCAAGACACAAACAACATGGGGAGCCATGCATGAAACTAGAATAGTCAATGGTTTGTAAATGGTTTGTATTTATGTAGCGATTTTCTAGTCTTGATGACTCAAAGCAGTTTGCATTACAGTTTGCCATTCACCCATTCACACACACATTCATTCATTCATACAGTGCATCTATTAGCAGCACTTGTTTATTCCATGAGGGGCAATTCGGGGTTCAGCATCTTGCCCAAGGACACTTCGGCATGCAGATGGGGAAGACTGGGGATCAAACTGCCGACCTTCTGGTTGGAGGACGACCGCTCTACCCCTCAACCACAGCCGCCTGCTAGTAGACCGCATGTCTCCACAAAGTCCCCCTTATGAGACCACATTTAAATCCACTTTATACAGATCTTTATTTTGATCTGGACCAATTTGCACACACTCATAGATAACAGTCCCCTAAACATGATTGTTTTCAAATCAAGATAGCTACAGTCATTATTCAAGTCCAGATCGATGCCTACATTTAATTGGTTATTTCTTGGCCCATGTCCCATCCTTCCACCAAGTTTCGTGGCTATCCATTCAGTAATTTAGGTGTTATGTGGCAGACAATCAAACAAAACAAAACAAACAGCCAAAAAACAAAATAGAATGGCATTCAGTAAAGCACATAACTCAGCCAAGGCCCAAAATTCAATCAAGCGGCACCAGATTTCACACTCTCATAAATACTAGTCCCCTAAATATTTTTTTTTCAATTAAGATCAATTCATTATTCCCTGGGGAAATGGTAAAAGTGATGAAAAACAGCCTATCTTGCAATGTTGAAGGAAGTGGGGGAAAAAAATCAAATCATGCCGAAATTACATTTTTTTCGAGGAACGTGTCCCGACCTTTTTGTGGAAAGTAGTTTTTCTGTTATTCTGCTGACAAACCAACCGACCGACCGACAAAATGTACAAGGGTGAAAACACAACCTGTTTGGCAGAGGTGAACACTGCTCCCCGTCGCCATAAGGAGACAAATGAATATGTGAAGGTCAAGTCGGATCATTGATAAACAGTATCTGTGAAATATTTCATGACAAGCTGCACATTCATACATTACAAGGGCAGTTTCTCTGTGTACTTGTGCTGCATCGTACTTATAGCAGCTCCTTTCCATGCAGAATAGCAATTTTCTGCACAATTTACATAAAGTAAATATCTTAATGTGCATGCATGCATGGATGTTTGCTGTGTGTATTGTGTGTGTGTGTGTGTATGTGTGTAGAACATTTCACTGCACCACTCCCAGCCACCGTTCTCAAGGTTAATGTATACACCGATAATGGAGATGATGTACTGGAAGATGTCTTCACTTCTGTCTGGGAATCGCAACTACATTGCATTATGGAACTCATCAGCATGATGGAACAAGCTCCTTAACATCTCTTTACAACGCACACGCGCACGCGCACGCACACACACACACTACCTCTTAACAGGTTGACAGCAATGTGCTGACACACTCGAGAGCTTTCACTTCACGCACTTCACCACCCCCATAACCCCTCAGGTCCAATTCTGTGTAGCGCACTTAACCTTCCACCCTTTGAGCTTCAAATGCTGCAATTGAAATGCAGGACTGACTGTCTCACCTGTTTTTATCTGTCAACTTGGCCGACAGTGTGAGCTGCTGTTACAGCTTGTGGGTCCGGTTTTCACGTTACTAAATCATACTTTATTGCGGGTTTTACAAATAAAATGCTAATTTCTGTCAGTAGTCACCCCGAATAGATACAAAATCAAAACATTTCCAAGTATATATACATACTGTCATCATCACCTACTTGGGCTGTGTCTACCTATACTTGATATATGGATTGGCTTGTAGTCAGTGTGTTTTAAATTCGGCACAGTGTTGAGGGGTCAATGGAAAAATGTCATTGGACAGAATCACATGAAGTCAGGAACATCATCAAATTGTATTTTTTGTCGAAAAATCCTTTGATGACTTCCTGATGTCTTTGACCCACAGACGTCAGCAGACACTTTGTACCAAACCGTGGTGATGCCCTCCGGATCCTTCTCTGCTGCCCCCTTCAGTTTGTTGTGATGTCTCTCTGTCTTTAGTCCGCTCTGCTCTGCCTCCACTTCTCTCCTCGTAATGTCACACAACTCCACCCTCATCCAAATGGCACCTCCGTCAACTCTGAGCCACATGTGAAATATTTGTTTTTGTACCAACTAGCGATGAAATGACACACAGCTGCCCATGAAACATTAAGTCCAAAGCGTTCGATTACCTACTATAATTTGGCCATTGCTTGTTTAAAGGGCACAGTTTTTTTTCTATATTCACATAAAACCGCCCAAAGACAGCAGACTTGGTGTAGGCTTTACTCTATTTCGAGCTGAATGTGCTGAAGCACGGAGCCTGAAGAGCAATAAAAAGAAAAAGCATGTAACTGTCCAAATGCTCACAGACGGAAAGTTTACTGAAAGTCTTCCCATGAGTGCCCACACACAACAACCCCTATTATTCTGTTGTAGCTGCCCGTGATTTCCAAAGCACACTAACCCATGGTCCTATTGAAGCAGGCCGATTTTCACGGTGAAGGACACGGCCATTGTCAACCATGGACACGCCTCGGGCAGTATAATGTGTATGCTAGTGGGCATCGAGTCCCCCAGCTGCCCCTGAGGTCCTGCCCACCACAGGGACAGGCTGCATTAAATGGGCCCATGCGAACAGATGGATAATATATGAGAAAGGAAATGGGCGAGCAGGGAATGCTTGCACTGCAATTTAAAAAAAAAACGCATTCATTGCTGAGGGAGGAAATTGCAAAGAAAGGACGAAACAGAGACAGAGGAGCGTACGGAGGGAAATGAGAAAGCGTGTCATTGAGATAGTCAGATGAACTGAGTGCTCCGATGCATCATCCGTCCTTTTAGGCCGTCCACATATATTGAGGCGTGGGTGCTGATCACGAGCGGACGGGCGCTCAAATGGAGGATCATCTCCCTGGATGTGGAGCCCTCTCTCCATCCCCCTCCCCCACCCTCCATGTTCTTCCGACCGTGATAATTCGGAATTGTCCCCTAACCAAAAGGCGTGCAGCTCATTTTTCAACCTCGCTATCCCTTTAACACAAAGTTTCAGAGAACACTCTCACGCTTGTTCCATATTAGATGGCACTCTTAATCCAGTTTGCTAAGAAGTACATTCCTCCGCTCCTCTGGATCCCCTTCGTGTTATTAGTGTGTGTAAACGTGTGAGTGTGTGAGTGTGTGAGCAAGACAACATTTGCATGAGCAAATTTGTGTGGGCGAGGGCAGATGCGTGGGTGTGTGTCATGTCTTTGCAGTGATTAGCTTTAGCTGCCGGGTCTCTCAGGACTTGTGCTACACTGTGTGTTCTGCTTGCCAAGCACGGTTAAGGCTGCGCTCAAACTCCCAGCTCTGTGCCACGGTGGTAAAAAATGAGTTTTTCTCTGCTGATTTGTAGTGAGAGGGGAGCAAACACACACTGGTGTGGTTCTACAGCAGCAGTCAAGGTGGATTGCCTTAGGGTGTTTCTCACTGCAGGGCAAAACCAAACTTTTTTCCCAAGGTCAGCTTTGGGTATGATTTACAAAAAGTGGATAAGATCAAAAGTGAAAAATCTGCCATTAAATTATTATTTATAAATGCTATAGTGCGCACAAAAAAATATGCCTACCTTTATGCAATCCCCTTAGCTGATGCATACGTACTTTTTTGGCATTAGAATATAAAAAAATCTGCTGAACAAAGCACTAAATTATGCATCAGGTACACCAAGATAAGAGCTTCTATATCATAAATTTTGATAAAACAATTAAAGTGCCATTTATTTAGGGCATGCAAGAGACACATTGAACACCAACAAGCCTTCGTTAACCAAATAGTTTCCCAGCAAGAAGTCAATTAAGCCTGACCTTTTTTTGTGATTATAGCCTGACAACTTTGACAAACACTGTGTCCTTGTATGAATCATTTATTGGGGGTGGCCTGGCTTGTTTTGATTGGTTTCCTTTCTCTCTGCTGCACTTCAGGGCCCTCCAGCTTTTCAAGAGAATCTCTTTCGGCACCCAGGGGATGTTGAATACGGTACAACAAAGCCGCCCTATCTGATTGGAATTTAAAAACAAAAAATCTTTCTTTACTGTATTAAGTTGGGTGAATATCGCAGTTTCAGCGGACACGTTTAGCATTCAGTGTGGCGTGCTGTTTGGACAGGCCAATCAAGGCTCAGTCAGTGGAGCTTACGAGGAAGTGGGACGTCTCCAGACGTGCGGAAGTATAGAAAAAAAAAGCCGACATCATTTCACATTGCTTCACTCGTGGAGGTTTGTCTACGTGGGGGAAAAAAAAAGAAACTAGTGCTCAGGAATGTTACACCCTGACTAAATTGATTTTGGTTTGGGTTGAAGGTTTTATCAAAGCTTCTAATCCTCAGAGGAAAGGATAAATCTAATCAGAATGTTTTTCTGTCGGGATTAGTGGCTGCAAGCCGCTCCCTCTCCTTCTCCTGCTTTTATACTTGCAGGCTCATGTACAGGTTTTCTCCTCGCTGTTGTGCAATCTGCTTGAGCACTAGTCTCTTCCTTTATCTCTTCCTTTATCCAAAATACATTTATTTTGTTTATCTTGCCTTGCTCACAGAATATATTAGTCTTCTTTTTTTGGTTTTATTTCATTATGTTTGCTCGCTTTGTTTTAAACTTTAAACTTTAAGCTTTTTCATATTCGAGCCGTCACTGCTTTTTCTCATTGTCGGCTCATCCCTCGTCCTTGCCCTGCCTAACCCCTACCACCCACTTTCTTAGAGTATGGATAATTCATCCATTATACAACGTGGTTTTCCCATTTCTCCATTACACCCACTCTTATGTCTCTTGTTACGTGGCCTCTTTACTCTTGGTTGCTAACTGTCTCTAGGAAGAGGCCTGTGTAGCCTGTTTGGGCACTGATCATTTAGATCTAATGTCTTTCTAACAAGCCGGGAACAAGCTCTTTATGGAGCCAGATAATAAGATCATGGTGTCCAAGTCGCTAAGGGGAACCCATATTCCGTCATTTTAAAAGCCTGGATGCTGTGGACGCTAACCACGGATCGGCTGGAGTCTGCAACAGATGGTTAATAAAGAGCCATGGAAGTGGTTTTGTGAAGCGCGACGTAAAGCCTCCATCTGTAACTTCGAGAGATCTTTCCTGAAATAAGCTCACGATGGATGAAGTACAATGAGACCATTATGGTGCTCTGCTGTCCTCTTCGTCTCCACGGCTGTGAAATGGCATCATCCAGTTTTGCACATCTCACCATCTCCCACTGATTTGATAAGCTAATGATGCAATGTGCATACATCTTTGAGCAGCCACTGTATGGATCTGCCCTGATTCTACCATGTTGCAACATAGCGTGCTGCAGTGCAACACAAAGATTCAACACAACATGCTGTATTATTATAAACATCCCTGTTGTCATTGAGCTATGCTTGCATAAAAAAAGAAATTCCAACAATTGTTCATTTAGTCACACCAGGGATGAGAGATGAAATGACAGATGGTGTTTCTTTACTTATTTTTCAAATCGTGTTTATTTGGTGTAAATCATGAAGAATGAGGCAAAAATAAAACGCACGCCAACAGATCACTGGGTGAACAAAACAAACACGTATTTGGATAACCACACTCTGTCTTCATTGTCATATTATTTTAACAGCTTACATATTATGCACTCAGTGACCACTTTATTAGGTACCCCAGTACAAGCTAATGCAATACAACTGTTCCACCATAAAGTTTAACCTTGCAAAGCCGTTAGTTTTCAGTTTCAGTTCAATTATATGTTTATTACCGAGGCTATAGATAATCAAGGTGTTTAATAGAACTACATTCAGAGTCGACTGCAGACAAAGGTCAGCCTAGACTGTCAACTAGTGTGCCATCAGCTGGAGGAGACCAAAGAGGAGGAAGAAATAAACGAGGCCTGGGAGCCTGAGGGATCTTAACAGATCCTGAATGTAATTCCTGGAATCTGCTGGAGCCACCCTACCAGTTGAAGTATTTTTTCAAGCTCCTCATGTTCATTCTTCTTGATGTAGTTGTCACTTGGGATCACTATATCTCTGACATCCACGATGTGAGGTTGGTTAGCCATCACCAGTTTATCAGTCTAGATCTGGAAGTCCTACGGGATTTTTGTTGAATTGATCTTCTCACACTTCTGTGTAAGAACACCATATGTGGCACTAGGTAAATTATATTCCATGCCAACATAACAATATTATCCTCAATATGGACGATATTGAGTGTGTGCTGGTGTGGTCCCATCTCTAGTCAGGTTGTCAGTTGGAAGGTTGAGCAAGAAAAAGCATAAAATGACCAGGATTAAATCAATGTAATGTTATTAATGTATTGTAATGTAGGCATTTTAATATGGGAAGCCCATCAGCTTAATATCTACATCTTTGCTCCTGAGATAAATGCACATCACTGCACTGGACTCCATTATAACCTCGAAGGTGTGACTAAATGAGCCACAACTGATAAGTTATTTTATTTCCTCATTAATAAAAATAGCAGTTACTTCTAGTCATATAACAGCAGCTATAAACAATGGTTTAGTGATATTTAGCAGGTGAATGCATTTTGTTACTGCTGAAGTTAACGAGTGAATGAATTTGAATTGATACCCTCTGTCTTGGTGGAGGCCTAAAATATATATTATATTTAATACATGTTCACGACAGCCATAAATAAAAGTGTTGTATTATTATCACCTGCTTCTCCGACACAGACAGATACTGTAATATAGAGGCCACAAACACAGGGATAAACAGTAACCTGACATGTTAAAAACATACAGAGATATGAAAAATCACAAAACCTTTTTTTTATTCTTAATGTGAGTAAAACCAGGACAATGTATTGTAACAGGGACTAATGTGCATCAAGATACAAATAAAGGGACCTGACGGATGATGTTGACGACACAGGACAGACGTTGAATAAATTGGAAATGAAGTATTTAACCCACCCTGCCCGACTCGATCACTCAAGAACATTTAATAAAATAAACAAAAGAACAAAAAACTCAAAATAAAACAACACGCCACAGCTAGTGGAGCAATCAAGTGCCGCTAATCAGAAGAAATGAAGACACCTCTCAGATAAATGCTGTGAAGATAATTAGTTAAAGCATCAGTTAACACTTTCTTTGTGAGTCTCATCAGACTGATGGGCAGGACCATGCACTCTATATGAAGATGGATGACATGACTACTCTTATCACACTGATGTGTGTCCCAATGCATATTTTTTTCAGTAAGTTATTATCAGTTGATGCTGTAAAAATGGGAGATGGGATGTCATGATTGACGTTTGAGACTGATTCATGATTGGTCAAACACGTGTACATGTGACCTCACTACTGCTGCGGCGCAGACTCTGACTCCAGATGCGTAAGATGACAGTGTTCGTATCCAGGATGTTTTGGCTTCATTTCAGTGACAGTAGGAGGAAGTGGAGACACGTCGTCCATCTTTATATAGAGTCTATGGGCAGGACAGTCTCGAGCTGCTCTGGATCCTCACCACAAATAGCAGCTGTACAGTGGCTGTGTCAAAGGGTTTGTCTGTGAGCAGCCAAACAAGGCAATAAAACATATCTACAACAAGTTCATCGTTTTTCCGTTGCTGACTGCAACAGATTGTTGACATAACTACCTGTTGGATTCAGTGGAAATCTATTCCAATATCATCAATTTTGAGAAGATTAAACTAAAAGAAGACACAGTCACTAACAAACTGAGAAAAACAATCCCCTCTGCCCTGCCATAGACTGAAGAGCGATAGTATCCTCCGCAAATTTGATGAAATGACATTATTAGAGTAAACTGTTTTCTGCTTTGATGTTTTTTTCTTTCTTTCATAAGGCTTATAAAAACAATCTCAGGCTGAGTAGTGTAGCACTGACATGTCAATTTAGGTGAAGCTTTGTGCTTCTTTAATCACATAATCAAAAAAACCATCAAACAAATCATATTTATCAGACCCGATAGCACCAAAGCGTTCCGTTCCTGTCCCTCCCTCACCCCCCGTGAGAGCGGCATAATCCAGAAAATCACTTGAGCGGATTATTATGCAATCCAATTATGGTTCATAATCTGAGCCTAGAAAGAGTTCCTTTGCCTCTGTGCTGTCACACCACAAGATGGTTTACTTATCTGAGCTGCATGGCGGTTTGTATGTATACGTGGTTGTACATCACTAGAGTGTGGGGGTGGACAAATCCTTCAAATGATTGTTTCAAAGATGCGTCCCGATAGGATTTGCATGATCATCATAGGCAATTACAGAAATGTGTACATGCAGTATATGTGGCCTCATGTAGGATATTGTGCATTTGTGAATAAGTTGGACATCGTATGTATCTTATTTAATTTGTTTACCTGTGTTACAGTTAATAAGATATAGATGGTTGACATCCATCCATCCATTGTGTATTATCCCTTCTCCCAGATGACATTGAGCGGGAGGTGGGGTAACATCCTGGACAGCTCGTCAGTCCATCATAGGGCGGACACACAGAGACCAACAGCTATCCACAGTGTGGTGGACATCATGACTGATATTTGCTGTAAGTTACTATTAAATCGTTTTTTTGTATGATCTCTGATCTCTGAAGCACTGTCCACATCCTGGTCATTAAAGCACCCGAGTAAAGAAAAGGTAGATTTAAAGGTCGAGTTCCACATCTCAGAAAATGTCCTTTTTTGCTGAGAGTTCGATCAGGGGATCAAAACCACGCTCATATTTGTTCATGATGTATAAAGCTGCTGCCAGTAGACCATTAGCCTAGCTTAGCAAGCTCGTCCTTTAAGAATATAATATATAATCTTCACATGCCAGAGCCAGAAATGTAACGACAGCCATCAACATTGGTGGAAGGGAACTACACACCAGCACGGGTTGTTATTTAAATTATGATTTTCAAAGTATGCAAAGTTATCTTACAATGTTAACTGTACAATAAAATGGAAAACCGGTCCGATCATCAGGCTGGAATGGGTGCAATGAAAACACAAACACGCATTGTGGTTTTATAGGTCTTTGGAGTCGCATAGCTTTTTATTCTTATTCATAACTGGAAACAAAACAAAAGAAGATCAACACCGGCAATGTTTTACAAGAATTCACAGGAATAAAGTCGCACAACCCTCAAGTTGCACTTAAGTCACCCAGGGCCGACTGCCATTCGTAAAGGCATCAAACAGCTTTGTCTCCATCACAGAGATGACAAATCAAAGCCTCCAAACACTTCACTTCAACACACACGCAGGCAGGAGATCAAAACACGTCTGCGCATCCGGACACACATGTTTAGTCATCTTCTGCGTATTTATCTTCAGAAATCTGTCACCCTCCAACTTGCGTATTACAGTTTTATATTGCATGACGCCGTCGTGCTCACACTGCAGCGAGCTTTAAAGTCTCAGGATGAATAACCTCGTTGTTTTCTCAGAGGCTTTCTCAAACAAGTCTGATCTGGAATATTTATTTTTCCTTCTGCTTTACAATCTTAGGGCTTAATTAGTAACAGAGAATGCTCAACTCTCGCAATGCGCGTCCGCCATTACAGCAGCCGAGCCTGCATGAAATTGCTGTAATGTTTGTTTTATCACTTGCGGTATATAGAGAGCAGAGACTCCCCGGAGGCCCCTGCTTCTCTGAGGCTCCAGTTGCCCCCACTGGCCTGGGAAAGATTCCCAGTAGAGATGTCTTCCTCATTTTAATCCACACGGAACAACGCCGGGAAGCAAATTATATGATTATTGGGAAATGTGTCAAATTTGTCTAAATAGAATCAAAGTCTGTATTGGTCATAAGCCACTTTCTACAAAAGACCAATGGACCCAGTATTTGTCCTTTAGATGGTTACTATTGTTCGGTGACCTCGAGCAACCGTGGCAAATGGTGGGTCGACAAAACACAGGTTTTTCACACAAGAGACTGTTGTCTGTTCGTTTCCTGCGTAAGATTGTCAACATGGTGTCTTTCAGCCACGGTTGTTTCATTGTAACTATGACGACGAAGGATCTCTAACCCTAACAACAACTGTGTAACTTTTAATGAGCAGCAGCGCCCCCTCACTTAATCTTGGAGATAATTGCTGGCAGTTTGGCATTACTCTTAAACTTGCTGAGCCTGAATCAGTCAGTCACACACTTTTCGCAGGAGATTGTAACGTCTCACCGACCTTACAAAGTCCAAGAGCACGTATTTAGAGTGTGTATGAAAGCGCGGCTGTCACGGAACCATCAAACAAATTTTCAAGCTGCTTTTTTAAGGTTAACAAGTTGCACATTATTGATTTGGGTGATCTAAGGTCGGTTTCCCAAACCCAAACCATGACCGTATCACAACTTTAACCACGTTTAATAATAGTTTTTTTTATCGTTGCCATGAACACTAACATCCATTGCATTTGGCCCTGGTGCGCTTCTGTGACTAAATTGTTGTTACCATGACAATTAAGGTCTGAGATACCGCCACAAAACTCAGGGTCAAACCCGAGGCCAAATGACTCATATTTGAGTTTCAAGTTGGGTGACTTGTTGATCTGAAGGCTTGGTGTGGATTTAAAATGTGTTCTAAAAAAAATGCAAAGTGAGAAGCTGTTGGAGGCCCCACGGAGCACGAGAGAATAGATCATAGCAAGCAAAAACCAACCACCCACGCACTTGTAGCATCCAGCGCCTCCAATTAAATTGTTTTGAAGTTCAGGGGCTTCTGCTTTGTTTTTGTGCACTTGTTGTTTTTATCTGGAGTTATGACACCGAATTTGGTATCATTAGTGCCGTCTGTGTTAGCGACTGCTCGCTCCCTCCGTCTCCCTACGTCAGTCTCTGTTGCTCGGGTCTCTTCCTCCCTCTCACTGTTTCACTTTCATCTCAGATCAGAGGAACTAAGTCGTAGTTTTCAACCTCATCTACCACTTTTTGTTCAGGCTCATTTCTCCACCCCACGAAAAAAAAAACTAAAGTGTAAAATCTGCCACTTTCTTTGCATCCCGCTTTCTTCCTCTTTATTCTCATTTTATACACCATATTTTCATCATGTAAGACGTCCCGCTTCCTCAGCCACACTGTTCTCATCCCCCTCCTCCCACACTCGGCTGCCACTTGACTGTTTTCCTCTCAACCCCCTTTTGCTGTGTCCCTTCATCTCCTGCTCCTCCACGGCTCTCTCAGATGTTGCCGTAATGAGTTCCTGCTCTCAGAGGACCACAGCCGCCATCTCCCCAGGTAGGAGTAGCACAACTAATCATGAATCATATCTGGCGTGACCCCCAACCTATCAGAGGCCAGATCAAAGCAGGAAGCAAAGGAGAGGGCTCACCCCATCCACTAGAGATGGACCATCATTAGATCCATCGGATAAGGGATGTTGTGTGTGTTCGCTTGTGTGTTGCAGAGAAAAAAAAGGGAGAGAATAAACTCTGGTGCGAGTGAATAAGGAAGAGGCAGTAAAATCTGTTTCTGAGTTGGAAAGGGGACGTTAAGTAGTAGAGCGCGGGTTAGAGAGGAATTAAGTGATGGAGATGTAGAATTGCAAGACAGCACCGCTAACCCAACGTGTCATGTGACATTAGTCCTCAACAGGGAAAAGCAAGTTTCCAATTTGCTCATTTCCAAGCGAATTTGGCGCGAGATGTCACAACACCCTTTACGGCCTTGAGTAAAATCAAGAGAAAAAGCGGAGTTCATTTGCCAGATTCTTTATAAATGCCGCTCCTTTATCTTTCTTTAAATAATAATGATGTGACTCTTTGTGTGGCATTTAAAGCCAGAGTTTAACACTGAGTTAGAAGTTAAAGACAAGTGTAACCGCGTGTGTGTGTGTGTGTGTGTGAATATGTCCCTTCTATCGCTCCGTGGCAAGTTTTTCATGTATATTTCATCCACTCTGGGATGTGTCTTTGTATTATTGATAGCCCACTGCTCAGCTATCTGTCTGATGCTGCTCGTCCCCCACACCACACCACTGGAAGAGTTGAAGTTACAGAGGGGGGCTCATAATGGAATGACAAGGCGACAGCCCCCCCGATGCAGGGGGAGGTTTTAATGTGCAGCAGCATCCTGGGTTGACATAAAGCGGGAGGACAGAGAAGGATGAGACCAGGTTACAAAAAACATTAGAGCATTGAATTAAGTGTGAAAAATGAGCAGTGATTTATTTAGGGACACAGTGGATACTATACACTGGGTTTGTTTGCAGTATCGTGATGGTTACGATGGATTGTCACAGCACTTGATGTTCTGGTTCATTTTATTCATTTTCACTCCATTACACACGTGCATTCGTGTCCATCCATCCGTCCAAATTTATTTCCAGTAGATGTAGAAGTATAATGCATCATCCAATCGTCATTCTTAGAAATGGAATTTAAGATTTTTCTTTTTTATTATTCTGTCTTATGAATAAAAAAAAGTGATGATGGCATTGGATTCTATTCTATTTAACAAAGCGCTTGACAGGAGGAATTTTCTCTTTAATTGTTCATTGTAGTACCTGAGTTAGATTTTGCACTCAGCTCTCTCTTTGCCTGGATGATGATGATGCTGCCTCAGGGAATCAGCACTTTGCTCTTTTGACTTTTGCCGGACACTTCTCTGGGTTATATAAGTTTAAAATAATAGAGATGCAACTGTGCGCTGTGTGGTGAACAAACATGCATTTCCAACCTTCACCCGTTTTTTTTTTTTAGCATTGTTAATGGTCCCGTGGCGCGAATGCATTTATCGTGTGTCATATACCAGTTGGAGTTCTGCTAGCACCCCTGAGCTAAACCACGATAAAAAAAAGTGCAACAATAAACATATGGGCCGAATCTCTTGCTCATTCACTTCCTCGCTAAATAGTTTGTCTATAAATATAATCCTGGCATCGCCTCTCGTTCAGTGCTCTCTACAGCATTCTTGTGCTCTTCAACCATTTTAGTGATTATCTTAGCAATGTTCGAAAGATGACATAATACTCCTTTACCAATTGAGTTGGCTCTGAGGCTGCCAATTGTATGGTAAAGAAACCGCACATTGATTTCTCCTTACAAAAGCCTTTTACAATAAAATTCAACTTCCTGCTCGTTCGTCACAGATCTACGGAATCTGCACAGGAAGACAGCTAAACCTCCCGGGGGTTTGAATATCCAGGATTTGATTCATATTAAATATCCAATAGTTTCTCAACATGATATTTGAAACTAATCATGATATGTAACACTAAAACAAACCAATAATAGATGGCTCTAAGGATCATTTCGTCTGCATTCACATCACAGTATGTATTCTCTTAATAATACAGTATATAAACATCTGCATGCAGGCGTGATGCAGTGCAGAGATTGGTCCTTTGATAAGAAGCGTTTGAGCAGTAACTGCAGAGGTTTTAAACAATAGGAATCACCATAATATGCTGTATTACAAGCATTAATTAAACAATCTAAATTCAATCAAATATGGAAAAGCCCCCAGGTCACTCTGTTGGCTTGAATATTAACTTACTGGCTTCCTCAAAGGATGCGATATGTATTCAGTGCATTGTACGTAATAGGGTGTTTAGTTCTGCATTGTTTTATTGATTGAGTATTACTCTCTATCTCTTATGTAAAGGATGTGAAAAAATATAACAAACTGCTTTTTATGCTGAAGGACTAGATGTCGGCTTTGGTGCGGTGTTGAAAGGAAGCCGGTGTTCCCGGTGTTCCATTCAGCCTCTCGAGATGTCAGGTGGTCAAGGTTTCTGCTCTCGCATCAATTCATTCAACACGTTAAGATCTCTGCTGGTGTCCACTTCAGACTGGGGGTGATATCACATACAGCAGCTGCAGTGGTGCTACAATGAGAAGGACCCTGAGCGAGAGACTGAATGAACATCGGGAACAGGGCAGCACCAGCTCCAGTCACAGCCTCAACAGAGAAGGGGTCACTGTCATCAACCGGGAATCAGGATCAAGGAGGCGTCTGGCAACAAAGACCGTCTTCTATGGCCGCCGCACACGGGAGGATTTTCAAATCTCAACTGTTTTTAAAAACGTGGGCGTCCACAGACATATTGACATATGTAACCAATTTTTTTATATTTTTTTCTTGAGAACGCACACAGTCGAGACGCAGAACCACACACTTGGCGTTTAAACAAATTAATTCTGAGTGGTGATTGCGGAGACGTGGGAACTTGCAGAAACTTGCGCGATCAAACGTGACTTCAAAAACGAAAACAAGCATAAACATAGACTGCCGGCGTTAGTTGCAACTTTTATGTAATGTTTTGCACAAACAACATGACACATTATCAAGCACTCACACTGTGGTCTTAATTTCCACAAGTTTTTCCTCGTTTTATCCTGTCCGCCTGTCACTGGAAACAAAAAGTATATTTACGCTGTACGCAGCCATGTTTCCCTTCTGAACAACATCTGGTTGGTGTTGCTTCCAGGTCAGCTCGCTCTCGTTGGCTATTTTTAAATCTACAGGCCTCCCACTCTTTTACTTCATAAGGCCTAACAACAGGCAGGTAAATTGGTATTCAGTAGCAAACAAGCTTCCATGGTAACATACAACAAATTATATTGCAAGGTGTAGACATGATTATGCCTCAATCACAAATTAATATCAAAGTAGCTGATTTTCTCATTGTTAGTCTGAAAACTGATTTTTCAACACAAATAATAAAAAAAAAATCTTTTCAGCCAACGGTGTACAGTATATAATATATATATTTTATTGATTGAATGCCAATTGAATGATTGTGAATGAGTGGAACTTGGAATAATCCGTTTCTTACACCACAGTTAGTCCAGGATATAGAATTGTCGAGTGCAATAGTGTAACCAACCAAAATGAGTCTCCACTGGGACTGTGTGTTAGATAAAGAAATATATTATTAACAAATATTTCTGAGTGGCTACACTGAACACACAGCTTCTCTCATGAGATCATCTTCTTAATAAAAACAAAAGATAAATATCACCCTATTCTGACCAGTCACCATGACTGTGATAAGGAGCACAATGGCCAAGTCTTAATTAAAAATATATTACAAATACTCTCCTGGCTTTCTTTGCTCACCGCTCTTGGTTAAGCCTAAAGCATTCAAGCTGCACCTTCATTTTCTAATGATGAAAAAAAGAACGGGAATATCTCAGTGTGTGTCTGTGAGTGCGTGTGTGTGTGTGTGTGTGTATTTGAGTTGTTAGAATCTCAGTAACAGGTCTCATGTGGTCACAGTCATAAATCGATGGCATCTCTCCAGGGTGGAGAGTCATACTTTTACTATCTCTCCCCATTGATCCGTGTGTGTGATAGTAACTCTCTGAGAAAACACACACGCACACCGCAGAGCGCAGAAGGACACGCATACACACTGCGTGCATCTCAACAGACATACACACCAATTGTATATGATTTTTACCTGCCGGATTATTTATTTTCCTTTTCTTGTTTAACTCAGGACCGTAAAAAAGGTGCAGGCTGATCCAAGAACAGCAGTGACAGCTAAAAGGCTTGCTTATTTATGGTGTCTATACAGTATTTGATATATGCTATCATTTGGCTGTGAACGTACAGTGGTAACAGCAGCAGACACTGGGAGAAGAGAGGGGGGGGGTTGCGGAGGCCCGGTGCCAGAGTTTGTCTCTGCTCATACGCAGTGTGAGAGGAAACAGTCGAGGCTGCATTTCATTTCCTCTCGCAGACGTTCTCTGTTCCAACTCAAAACTCCTCGCCAGCTGTCACAGTCTCTGTTTGTATTCATGAATTCAATCTGAATGTTTCAGAGTTTTTCCGTCAAAACAGAGGTGAGGCTTTGATGCTGGAAACCTATCCACTCTAATAAAAGTCTGCCCCAGTTGTTTATTTAGCTCAAAGCCCTTGTTGTCAAAAGAGACTTACAGCTGACACGATTGCATGCGACTTCTCATATCCTCTTCTCAAACGACTGCTTTACATGTAGAGGGGGAGGCGCACGCAGCTTTCCAAAGACTCCCTCTTTGATAAACAATGAAGAGGTCCAGCAACCCTTATGGATAGCAGGGGGGGACAGGTTTAGCATAAGAGCTGGAGCGTTTCAATGGACTTTGGGCAAAAGGGGGCCAAGGGGCCCTACAATGAAGTTTTTGGCAAAAACCTCATTAACTGGGGTCTGGTTGGGGTGTTGTTGCAGTCTCCTCTCCATAGCCAATCCTAGATTATTAGGTCATTCTCACAAAATAGTTGTCGCTATGGACAAATGTAATCAGCCGTTCTCAGGGGGCCCCCCTCTCAGCGCTGGGCCCCCGAGCAGTTGCCTGGTTTGCCTACTCTGTTTCAACCTCCCTTGGCATATGGTAGAGAGTTCTCACTCAAAAACAACCTCACTGAAACTCAACCCCCGGCGGGTCACATATTTAAAAATCCCCAAATAATGTATTCTGGACCAGGAGTAAACTACCGCAGCAACGTGCTTTAGTGGAGGAGGTCTCAGGCCAAACACCCCTTAGCTGCTCGTTTGTGTTGGGAACTGGATCTGACCTCAATCTACCCAGCTACTCGAAATAACCACTCCCACATCCAACCATAGTAATGCGATGCACAGGCTGGACAAGCACAACCGACTCTGTGCTGCACAAATCATGCTAAGGTACTCAGGAGCATGTTAAACCGCTGGGCTTCGTGGCATCTCCTCTCGCCGTTAACTATATACTGTATCCCTCTCCCCGCAGGACTCCAGCAGTATCTCCATGCTGCATTCACCTCACACAACGCGGCACCGGGAAGTTTTCTTGTGCGTCAAGCTGAGAGCCTTTTACAAAGGGCTTCTCAAATGCAGCTGCCAGGCGCTCAGAGCAGGGCCATGCATTATTCATGTTCATTTACACAACCTCCTATCTCCTCATCACGGGTTCATCACTTCCACAAGGAAGCAGAGCACACTGTATAGAAATGCATCCGTATGGTGTATATTGTACCAGATAGATGAAACCCCATAAACCCATTACTTACAGTTGGCGACTGCTCTTCTCATGAAGTGTTTTCATATGCAGTTCTGAGAGTTACATTTTATATACAATGTACTTTTTGGACTGCAAGGTCTCTGGTAGAGAATCATTTAGTCTGACTGTGGCTCAGTGGTGTATGTAACCACACTGCCAAACAAACTGAGATGGACAGGAGCACTTCAAAAACCTCATGTAGAAGACAACCCAATGGCTTATAACTCTTTGGCAGCATCAAGGAGTCTCCGGCATTAGTTCCTGTGCATTCATTAGAGCTGCTGATGGGCCAGAAGGGCACTTGCAAAAATACGAAATGCCAGTCAGACTAAAAGCATAGAGAAATAATCCCAAGGATGAACACGTCAAAGGTGCTAAATGTAGGTTTCTAATGTCATTATAAAGCCAACCTTTGCATTAACAGCGGTTTAATTCCCATTCTAGAAGAAATGTTGCATCTTCAATAGCAAACTGCTTTCCTATACTCACCAAGAGAAAACAGTGGTGGGATGTAATCAAGTAGATTTGTTTTGTATATGTATATGTACTTTACTTAGTGGTCTATATTGTATATTTTTTCACTTTTAGTCCACTACATATATCTGAAAATATTTGTACTTTCGAATCCTCCTTTTTGTCGAATCGGTCCACTGACCCAATCAGAGTGGGCAGGTAACATTAGACAGAAAAGGCCACCGCTGAGACGCAGTCATTAATTAATATGACAATGTGTCTGCAGCATTCTTCATTGATAAAGAGTCTGTAGCATTCTTGTATCAAACTAAATACACAATAGGCTAAGTTAATGATGTTGTAGACGTTGCATACAATACTTTGAGTGTATTAAAAGCAAGTACTTACTTTTACTCAAGTAACTTTAATGTGGTACTTTTACTTGATAACATTTTGTTTATTTGTTTGTACTTTTACTTTTTCTGCATAGAATGTTTGAGTACTTCCTCCACCACTGCTGGAAAGCATCGCCAATGTCAGCTCCTGTTTTTCTTCTATTTCTCTCACCTCTTTTCTTTTTAGCCGAATGTGATTTCTTACCCTCTGGGCAGCACTGTTTCTCTGCATGTAGATACGACTGTACAACGTGTTCTTACAAGACGGACCAGGGCTGGCTGGTTAGCATGCTAACAATACTCTCTGCAACACAATATTTACACTTTTTTAACATGATGTCAAAACCATTATTGTTTTACATTTTGTTGATGATTCAAGGTCATTTTTTTTTTAATGCTTTAAAATCAAATGCTGACATGTAGCCCTTTTAAATCCTCTGGATTAATTATTGTTTCTGATTTCATGTGTGGGACTTTGTAAATGTGAGGATTAGAGCACGCCATGGCTGTCAACATAACGTGTTTAATGTCATAATACTGTATAGAGAGAGAGGGAAGGCGAGTTAAACCACCCCAGAAAGTAACTGTTTTTAATTAGTCGAAACATGCTGTGTATCTGCGCCACTTTGTGAGTGCACGTGTGTGTGTGTGTGTGTGTGTGTGTGAGGGAGTTCAACGAGCAGTGATGTGAAAGGTATTTAGAGGGGGGAAAAAGGGGGAAAAACTGCATTGATAATTTATTACTTCAAACATGTTCAGCTCAGAGGAAATAAGCCAGTTACATGAATCTGGAGATTAAAAACTGAAACGGCAGCTTGGATATCTCTGTGAAACGGCATGATAACCTTTCCTTTGAAGCAAACAAGTCCTCGATCCTGTTGCACAGCATGCCACCATGGCGCTGAATTTAATGGATGTTTTGCGCCGCTTAGATTTATATCCTTCCCCTGGTTTGTTCTTCTTCATCTGCAGCGACACACAGAGTCAACAGCTAAACTTTTCCCCTGTTAAAGGTGATATCTGCGCCTGTGTCTTCTGTGTGAGAGGGAGGTCGTTGAAAAATCCACAGGAAACGTCGCACTAAGAGTGGGCACTTGATACGTTTGTGTGTGTGTGTGTGTGTGTGTGTGTGTGTGTGTGTGTGTGTGTGTGTGTGTGTGTGCGCGCGCCTCCCTGCACACCTGTGGTCACCAAGGCAACATGTAGCCCTCCTCTCCCCTCTTCTGTATTCAACACGGGAAATCAGAGATTGGAACGACTGCTGTCTTCCTCCGCCTCTCTCCACAAATTCCACCCTCCATTCCCTCCTTTCTCCCTGGGGCTGATGAAACCTTAAATGGAGATTTAATGAAATCTCAGGGATTGTCCTGTGGCTTGATCACTCGGGCTTCCCTCACACGGGGTGGTCCCCCCTTTCTTCAACAAGAGAGAGGGAGCTTCGTTACTAATTGCAGGGCCTCGGGAGAAGTGAGGGAAGAGGGGGGGAAAAAGAGAGGAAGAAGAAGAGGAAGGAAAGACAAAAAAAAAACAAAGAGCAGCACATGCTTCTAAAGGTCACATGTGACACACGGGCGGCGAGCTCACATGTGTCACATATCCGCACACATTTATGCTCTTGTACTGTTGCAATCAATGGTCCTGCCAACAACCAGACCCTGTGGTGCTGATTGTTAGAATGAATATTTAATTAGCACAAGCTAAATTAGAGCACTGACAGGAGGCGGTGCTGCTGTGGATCATTGAAGCTCGGGTAATTGGAATCTTCCAGAGCAGTTGGATTCACACAGCTGTTGTGTGTGCATTTGCATGAACTGTGTGTGTCTGAGTGTGTGTGTGTGTGTGTGTGTTTTCAGTCTTGAGCATGACTAGATCAACAATCTGGAAGCCATGAGCACCAGCACACTGCTGGAGTAATTGTTGATCATCACACAAAGCACAATTAAAGAAAACTGTAATGAGTCGATAAACAAAGTTTATTTTTAAAATTAATTTTATAAAAATACTCTAATGATCCGCCGCTGCTTGGTTGCATTTTCAGTTGTGCCACAGCTGACTGTTTTCAAAGGCAACACAAAACAAAGACGGAGTGCAGCCAATAACTTTCTTTTAGATTTATTGAGGGGAAAAAAAGTAAAGTTACATTAATTGAATTCGAGTTGAGTTTTATTCGAAGATGTTTAATGTCTAAATCTGACTTCTCCTCTTCTGAAGTTAAACAGTCAAAATAAACATCGGCTTGATCTCTTACCGGGGCTCCATGATATGATGATACATCCATCTGATGATCCTTATGTCATTTCAGAACTCTCTTGTTATCTGGTCTGAATCTGTTTCTTTCCAACACTTGAGATGAGATCCTCCTCGATGTGTTGACAGTGTCTGCGAGGATGTGTTGTCGCTGTCCGTGGTGCTGAAACAAACAGCTCATTAGACACGAATCGCACCAGCGCTGCGTTATTTCAGTTTTCACAGGTCTTGATCTTGAAGTCCGCTGTGGTGGAAAAAAAACAAAAGTCCATTTTTATTATTGAGATACAAATATGGAACTGAATGAGTGTATGTCGTTTGTGTAGGAAAGACTGTAAGAATAAAACCATAGAAAATACTGGCAACAGTATGTTATTGCAATTTCCCAGTGCATTTAAACCATTTCAACAAAGCAGTACTGAAGTATACACGCATATTACAGTTCATAACAGTGGCATATTTGTGATAATTTTACTGTATGCCAGTATGTTTGAGTACACAGGGTAACAAAATCTGCCATGTTTGCATTTAATTCCTGTAAATCCTCTCGAAGCAGAGTGCTATGGAATTTTTATAGTTTAGGTCTATTTTGTTTTGGTTCCTATTTTATTTTAGAATCTTTATTTCATCACTCATCAGCCTGGTCTCCTCAGTGCATCCAGAATAAATAGTTGTGTTGAAGTCGTCAATCGTCTCGTGAAAAAAAAAAAATCCTGTCAGATTTCCCTCACAAAGAAAAACTCATAATATTTCAAATATTAATACCATACTTATCATACTGCATTACCATATTCGGGGGAAACTTTCTTCAGTTAGATCCTTAATGACTTAACTGTCAAAATGCTTTTGTCTCCTCAATCTCTAACTGCAGATGAAGCCCTGGTCTCTGGTACAGTCCTGCGCTTTGTACGCACAACATCAACCCACTTCCTGACAATTACAATGCGTTTCATTAACACATCATTTCATTCTATCTTTAGAAGAAAAAGCATTTTGTTGCATATGAATATAATTCTTCATTCTTGATTAGCATCATTATCATAATTACCACTATTAACTGGCCGCTATCACTAATAACACCATTATATCTAAAATCATTAGTGCCATTATTGTCATTATACCAAACAGCCTGACATAGCTCACATAAGACAACACACATGAGGAACACAACTGCTCCTGGTCTGTCTCTCTTCTCTCTCCCCCTCTCTTTCTCTTCCCGACCTCTGTCCATCCACCTCTCCTCTCACCCCCCATTTCTCTCCTCCCTCCCCAACCGGCAGAGGCAGAGCTTTTTGTCAAGATACTGTTTAAATTGCCTCGAGATTGTGTATGTTGTGATTTAGCGATATTTATCCAATGAGTCCAGAACTCTCTGTCTATCTGTATGTGGAACGAACCGTTTATCGGCTTCGAACTTGGAATGTGAGTTGTTAAGGGCCAAAGGAGGTGCAGTGTTGAATTTGGACCTGTGATACATTGAATACGAACAGACTTTGAATAAACAGACAGCCAGTGCTCTTTAGCAGCGGCGGCTAGGACTCATCAACATAAGTGATGTTTGTGGATCACGACAACAATGAGTTCACCGCCACAACAACGACAACAACAACGGATTCTCCCGGGCGGGTTCTGCGTACTGAGTTAGACTTTAAATGAAACAACTCTTTGTCTTTCACACAGACATATGAAGGACAACCTCCATCCACCAGTTTCTTGGTCCAAGTGATTTATTCATATTCATGTAAAAGTGTGATTACTGAACTCTGCCTCTTTAAACGCACGCTCTCCGGTTCTCTTCAGGTAATTAAAGCCGACCCGCTCCGGCTCCTCTCTTGATGACTGGAGACATTGCATGATAGGTTAACCCCCGTGCTCATCAAAGCGCAGCATCTGTTCCAGCCCATAGCTATATTAGACTGTTTTCCCTCTGTGTCCCATTGGTGCCGGCTTTAATTAGCAGAGCCAGAGGAAGGAGATGACAATAACCTGCAAACCTCTGCAAACATGCTTATTATTTGGAGCTTTGCTGCTTTATCCTCAGTCCAAACACTTTGCTCAGATTCATGTCTTAGGAGTGTGCATGCATTTCTTTTGATGTTTGTGGAGATTTCTGGCATTATTAGTGCTATAGAGTTATTATAGCAACACTTTGTGGGCATGTGTGAGGCACAAACATATAAAAGCTACTCAGATGTAAAACTACACGGCTCATTCAGGTGTTAACATGCTCCCCGCGACATATTGGAATGCGGCTGTGTTTGCAGGAACCAGTGGCAGGCCAGAGGCAACAGAAACAGCACGCACGGAAAGCTAATCAAAGGTTTATTTGGCTAGGTAATTTACATCTGATTACCGCCATGATGTCCCGAGTTAAGAGGATGATTTCTGAAGTTTCACCTCTTGCTTCTCCGGCAGATCGGGGCGCCAGCCTCTTGTTATGATGCAGACTGGTGAATAATGCCATCTGTTCATCACCATTTAAATGTGTTTTTTTCTGTCCGAGCCAATTACGTTCGTTAAGAATGCAAGACAGATCTGAGGGCAGTGCAGTGTGCCAGCCACCACGTCCATGTCCTGGACTAACCCCCTGAAGTCAAAGGAAAGGCACACACATACACACACACACACACACACACACACACACACACACACACACAGAGCCGACAGTGAAACCCACTTTTACAATAATGTCGGCATGCTTCATTTACTGCGAAGGCACTGATGTGTGACTGTTGACGGAAATAAAAACAATGTAGAGATGTAAAACGTTTGAATTATGTATGGTGCATCAGGAACTTCTCTTTTCTCTCGCTTGCACACACACACACACACACACACACACACACACACACACACACACACACACACACACACACGCACACAGGAAGTGCCGAATTACTCATCATTGTTTTTCCACCAGGAATAACTAACAAAAAGAAAACGCAGTGACTCATTGACAAAAATATCCCAATCATCCACAGAGATGAGGAATATAAAGCTACAAAACGACTGTCTGTCTTTCTTTCCTGCGAACACACACGCACACAGAAAGAGAGAAATAGTGAGAGAGAGAGAGAAACAAACACAAAACACCAGTAGTTCTCAGGTTTGGTACCCGGCCGCTTGTTTAAGATGTGGAGCAGTGTAATGTCAGCTAGATCGGTAGCAGGGATAGATTTCATTAAGATAAAGCTCCACCACTCGCTGCTGAGGTAAATGTATTTTTTGGGTGATAAAAAGAGCAAATCTTGTTCTCAAACTCTCTGCTCTCCGCCATAGAATTTGAATGAGAATGGAGTGCACTCTGCAGTGTCGAGAAATGCATCCATTTGTCTCCCTGGTCCGCTTGGGTGTGTCTGTTTTTTCACTCTGTGTGTGTGTGTGTGTGTGTGTGTGTGTGTGTGTGTGTGTGTGTGTGTGTGTGTGTGTGTGTGTGTGTGTGTGTGTGTGTGTGTGTGTGTATTTTCAGACCACTGTGATGGAAGGCTGCCCATGGATGAATAATACTCTCATTCAATTTCCCTCTCACTGACTTTTGTCCTAATCAGCGTATGACAGTGCGTCTTTCCCTTCTGCTTCACCCACTTACATGCAGCGCCCCCACATTGACTTTCCCTTCCAAAACCCCGGCGAAGAAACTCTTATTCTTCCCCCAAAACTTTTCTTTTTTGAACTTCTCTGTGTTTTCGTTCTTCTTTGTTTGCAGATGATCGTTTCTTTTTTGCAGATAGTTTGATTCCACCCCTCGGCAAAGATGACAGGGTAAAGCCACCAGGGCCTGTAAATAAATTATTTCATTGTCCATCTGATTCGCGGTTTCCTGTCAGCTCTCTGAAGTTGTGTCCTGTCCAATGATTCTGAGTCAGGATCCGCTCCCCTGTAGTCTCTGCCATGTGTAAAAGAAACGGATCAAGTTGTATTGACTTTAATGTTGAAACAGCGGTTGGCTTCATGTTCTTTTCTCACTCTTTGGTTTGACTGTCAGAATTAATTTGTCCAAGACAATGGACAGGTTTTGTGTGACAAAGGTTTTGTAGGCTTTTCATGCGGCGTGCACACACAACAGCACACGAATAGACTATTTATTCAACTGTTTGGGATTTAATACAAGATCGGAATAACATGTTCTAGATGGAGGGGAAGAAGTTTAGGGTAATAAATAATACAGCATGCAATTTATCCACCCGAGCTTTTGCAACCTTTAGAAATTAGAAAATTAGAAATATAAATATCAGCAGCATATCATGTATAATAACATATTATGTACCTGCTATTAAGGCTGCTATGTATTAACAGAACTTCAACAATATCTGAGATATGTTTCAGTTTCAATCAAAAGCATTGGGACACTTGAAAATATGAAAATACGTCGGACTCAAACATTTCCAATTGGATAGAAAAAAAGAGCAATTTTTGAGAAACATATTCTTTATATACACTTAATTTGCAGGATTTCTACGCCAAGCAGGCACCACATTCATGCTATTTCTATTGCATGTTCTCTTGAAATATGATTGGGCACAACATTTGAAGTAGAATGGCACTGGGACTGCGCACACCTCTGCCAAGGTTAACGTCCTGTCTCACCATGTCGCAGAAAGTGAAAAACAATTCCCGGATTCCCGATACACCTCCACAACATTTCATGGATATTGGTTCGGTGGTTTTTGCAGAATCTTGCTGACTAAGAAAACTGACTTTTTGACGAAAAGGTAACCTCCTAGGAAATGTTGACAGTGGGCGTTTCTACGGTATGTCACATGTTTGCATGGAAGTACATAGATCTAACTAAATAAGCTGTGCGTTTGGATTACAGTTACATTTGTTTATTAGTACACCGAAGAATGTGGTTTTTTTTCCATGCAGTGAAAAACAAGTTCTGGATTCAGTGAAGCCCTTCAGAAGACACTGCTGAACACTCTCTACAGTGTGAAATAGAGTCCAGAGGGAGGAAGATGACATAATAGACACTTGGGTGGTCAAGCAGAGGGAGAGAGCGACATATAAGGGACTCTGGGGGCCTTTTGGGTGCGATTCTGCCTGTGTTCGGGGAGCGAGGGCAGCTGTGGCCCAGACCCGGAGCACTGGAGCAGAACTAACGAGAATGTAATGGCCCTCGATCAAGCACCCGAGCAGCTCGCCAGCGTGAACACACACACTTAGAGGCACATATTTAACTATTGCACATAGACTCTATTTCAAACTACAGAACTTCCAGAAGGTATGACGAGCAAACACACAATGCATTTGACGTTTAGTACATAGGTGCATAGATTTACTAACTTAAGTTTTTCACCTTTCCTAATCTACGTTGCTGAACTTTGAGCTTGATATTGTTATAAACAGACAATAGACAGACAAACTTCACTTTCTATCAGCGGAGTCCAGTGAATTCTACATACGGCAGCAGCCTCTGTTTAAGTATCTGTAAAATTACATCAGAAATTCATACTCTGAGCGTTTTGAACTGACTCTTGCCATTATTTGTTCCTCTGTGGGATATTGCTGCACGCTCCAGAAGGAAAATGCACTTGGAAACACATACATTCATACATACATTTATAAATGCATATTCACACAATTGCTTATACAGTATTTGCAGTCATGCACAGACCAGTGTTTAGAGAAGGAAATGAGAAACGGGCAAAATGGGATAATCCTAGCTTTTAAGGTCTTGCGCATGTTGCAGCAGGAACACAGGAGAAGGACCCGAATGCAAATGTCCAGGCGGAGAGTAGTCAGTTCGGAGGTTTATAGAACAAAAAAACAAAAAAGGATGGTCAGGTCGACAAGAGTCAAATTCAGGAAGATCCGTGAAAACAGATGGAAGCAGGAAGACATTTAAAATCTAATAAAAGCATGTGGTAACTAAGGTTCTACTAAATGAAAACGAACTAGAATAGCCCTCAGTAGAGAGCATGCCTCTGCCAAGGCTCAGATATTCCTCTTAAATTAAACCAAACTGCCCTCATAGATTTCAGTCCCCTAAATAATGTATGTCCAATTTATTTCGTCTGGGACATTGGTGAAAATGTCAAAAAATGCCATATTTTGCAAAATGTTACATAAAGTAAAGAAAAAGCCTCGATCTGACCCTTTGTCTGGAGTCAAGACAAAATGTTATGTTGATTGTTGTTCAACGTCCCATTGTTCCATCAGGTTTCGTGTAATTTTACTTTTTTTTAAAGGGTTTAAAAATAACCTCCTGGGCAGATGTTATTAACCAACGACACACAGGTAGAATAGAAAAACTGTTGGGGAAAAAAACAACGTAGGCAGGAAGTCAACCCATTACACATATGGAAACAGCAGAATCCTGACAGGAAGCTCAGTGCGTGTGGCCGATAATAACCGTCAATATAACCACAGCTTTGTTCTTATTCACCGTATCAAGTGACACATTAGAGCAGATACAAGTCTGACGTTCAGATAAGAGACAACACAAAGCTCTCGTACTGAAAGCTAAGAGTTGCCAGAGTGGCCAATTACGATGACAGCATACAAGTTAAACTTTACCACACTGCGAGCATTTAATTAGGACGTCCTCGGCAGCTCGCCACTCTCCAGCTCTGCCAATCGCAGTAATGGTGAGGGATGAGAGCTAATGATTTTAATACATGCTTATCCCAGTGCACGTACGCTCATACACAGACGTACACTCGCCTGTCACTGAGGCCTAACAGTAACAAGCTCTGCAAATCCGGCCTGATTCAATTAGGGGGGGGGGGGATTAAGCAGAGCTTGTGATATGAATATGTGCGATCTCATATTAAACATCAAACCGGTGGAGGTGCTGACGGAGCACCGCTGTTCAGGCCCAGTGAGCAGAGAGAATCACCGAGTGCCCTGACCTCGCCGGCGTCCCATTGGCCCACACATATGTCCTCTGGCGATGAGCTCTCGGGACAGCTCATTGAGTCTTAAATGAAGCGATATGGCAGGGACCTGGTCGCACAAGCTCTCATCTGGCACGGACACAAAGAGGAGCGCACACACACACACAGACACACACACACACGGACTCACACTGAGATAATTTCCCTGCGTCACACAATAGCTCTAAAGGTAACTTTATGTATCCACGAGATGCACGTGTCCAATATTTATTCCTGCAAATGTTGTGTGCGGCAGCTGCCCAACTTTACACAACTGCCCCCATGCTGCCCATACAGTCAGCTTGATTAGCTCATGACTCAAACCTTAAAAGGCTGGAGATGCGACTCGGGCCTGTAATGGAGCCCGGGCCCTCAGACTCTGTCCTGCTCTAAAAGGCTGATAGATAAATAAATAAACTGGTGGGTAGCACATAAGACATGGAATTTATTACCTGTCCAGCTAATTAAATGGCTAAAGATATATCGAGGCAGGAGATAGTGAGATGAGAGTGGGATGAGGGGCAGAGTGGGAACAAAAAAAACACAAGGGAAGCGGATTGGCGCATCTGATAAATTTCTCCGCCTGCTTTGCCCTTCCTGCACACACACACACTTCACTGTGACAAGTGGCTCTGCATGTAATGTGTGTGTGTGTGTGTGTGTTTGTGAAGGAGTGCAGATGTGAATGATGAAGCGTGCCTGTATGTTAAAGGGGGTCTGGAGCAGAACGGGCACGCATCCAGGCGTCCCAGACTTATCAATATTCAAAGTGGCTCCAACAGGACTTTTATGAACAGAGAAGAAAAATAAATAAGATTATGAAGCGCTGTTCTGCCAAATGGACGAGAAATGGCTTGTTAGGCGTTTTGCTGGGGATTTGCCGTTTGACCATCGCTTATGCGCGAGCGGTTTCCCCCGGGTGACACTCGAGGCGGCCTCTCTCGGATCAATTATGCCACAGAATACAGAAGGGGGGGGGGTGTGCGTCCTCCTCGTTTGCTCCTAATTCCTCCTCAAACTCTCATTCGATGGCGCCCGGATTGTTTTCAAGGTTACCCTCCGCTCATGATTCAATTTGTTCAGGTTCGTTTTTTCTATCCCCACCGATCCCATTGCTTCGACCCGAACAGAGATGTTAAAATGCAAACAAGGTGCTCGGCACCGAGGGGGAGTGCAGTCATGGAAATTGCTAATTTGGGACCAAATAAAAGAAAAAAAACAAGAAAGATAATGCCACAGGGCTCAGCTGGTGAAAAAGGCAATCCCACTTCCATTAGGCTACTCTCCTCTCTCCTGCAGAGAAGTGGCTGTCCTATCATTGTGCTCCCATTAGTGACTAATTTAAAACGAGGTATTACACTCGACTGTTTACCAGCCTGATTGAGACCAGAAGGCTTTGTCTTGCACAAATTTCTCTTTGATGTCTCTTTCTCTCTCTCTCTCTGTCTTTTGCTCCGTGGGATAGACCTTAAGCTACCCTTTCTTTTACTTCATTCTCTTACTCTTCAGCCAAATAACAGATGACTTTGGTTCAAAGGATTGCACGATTGCCCTCTCTCTCTCTCTCTCTCTCTCGTTCTCTCTCTTGCCGTATTTGTCTACGTTTGGTGACCACCCAAGCGGGCCTCGCGGGAGGTGGGGCCACGTTATGTCACGAAGGATTTGAAGAGGGCGAAGCTTTGACGTGGACGCTGACGGACCCACTGGCAAAACTAAACTGAGTGAAAAGCAGGACAAAAAATGTGGATGTCCACTCTTCGTTAGCCCGCTGTGATGAACAGCGTCAGAAGCGCTCTCTGTCTGTCCGTCTCTTTCATCGCAGCGGACACCTCAGCTGAGGGAGGGCGGACAGGAGAGAGAGAGAGAGCGAGCACACGAGAGATGAAATGATGTCGACCTGTGACAGCTCCTGTGGCTCTTTGCAGCTGAAGCCACCTGTAGACAGTGCTGAGTATTTCAGACGTAGAACTCAACGCTACACATACATTCTCACACTTTACTCACAGGAAGATGTATTTGCCTTTGGATTTTCTTTCCTATATTTAAAAAAAAAAGAAAACACGTTATGTAATATTCTACATATGTTTCCTAAACAGTGGTTGCTCCTGCTTACTGCAAGAAAACATCTCAAATCAACCAGATTCGAAGAAATTACACACTAACCATTGATTATCGAGACTGTGGCGACCCACTTTATTCTAATTTTACCCGCCACAGTTTCATAATGAAACAAATTAATGTTTTGACTCCTCTCATGATAACATAATCTCTACATCATATAGCTTTGTGCAGCAATATTTGCCAATTGCTGGCTCAGACTATTGCCTACAACATTTTTTACTGTTCACGCAGACAGTCAGAACAGCTGTAGTTGTGTGCGTACCTGCAGGTGGCGTGCAATGCAGTTCTCTCATGTGAGAACTTCTCTTGCACTCTTTAGTCTGTGTACCTGTAGTGCAGAATCTGTTGCACGTGTGAGTGACCCTCGTGCAAGTGTGCGTGTGTGTGAACCCCCGTCTACTGTCATAGGTTAAATCAATTCTTTGGAAAACACTGCATAAAAAAGCCCATTTATTCAGACCTGCTTTAAAACACTTTGCATGGGTTCTAGTTAGGGCCATGTCCCGCCCCTCCACAAAAAATCATGGGATTGGTTTAGGGTTTTTTGCTTAATCCTGCCAACGAAACTATCAAACAAACAAATGTAGCTGAAGAATGAACCTCCAGTGGTGGAGGTAATTTGAAGATGAAGTCAATAGCGTCAAAGGGCCCAGCAGATATATGACGACACATTTTAATACCCACAGCAGATCCCAATGATAGGTCAGACCTCAAGTAACGTGCATGACTGAAATTCCAAAGAAACACCGACCCAACATTTGGTACATTTTATTTGTGTGCTGATGATTTGACGGAGAGCAGCATCTTCTCTGAAAATTCCCCTCTGTGCCTGTGTGGGTTTTCCACTGGCACTTAAGCTTCCTCCCACAGTCCAAAGTCATACATCTTAGTCTTAGCCCAGCTTATAGTGGAGACTATAAATTGCCCGTAGGTGTGAATGTGAGTGTGAATGATTGTTGTCTGGATATGGTTGTTTGTCTCCGACGACCTGTCCAGGGTGTAACCAGCGTCTTGGGCCAACGTCAGCTGGGCTCGGGCCCTCAGAGGATTAGTGGTATTGACGATAAGTGGGGGCATAACTGATGGCATTAATGCAATAATCTTATTTTCTCTTTCATTTATCTTTATATCTCAGAAAATAGTGCAACCGCGAGGGGATGAGAGCAGCGGGGTAAATGTTGTCTGAAGGAAAGTGTATGTCATAATTTAGAGTTGATTATATAGAGTTAGTTCAAGGTCCAAGTATGTTTTACAGCCTGTTTATAACTTACTTAATACTATGTACTTGCATATAATGTCCTAATATGAGCAATGATATATAGTTTACAGGTTACCAGAATAAATAATCAATGCTGATTTGACTAAGCAAAGGCACACAATAATATTCAAGACTCCCACCTCCTCTTTCTGTTTCCCATGTCCACAATCTTTTCTCCGGACGTTTGGATGGTTGATGGTGCTCGAGTGAGTTAAGGGAGCATAAATGATAGTGAAATCCTTCCTGAGGGGGTAACGTGAACCGAATGTAAACTGGACATCTGTAACAGATTGTCTGTACCAATCCATCAATGTTGCTGGCGCGACTGAAAATTGCTGTTGGGATACTAATCAGCTATAAAGGAAAAATTATTGTATGCACAAATAGCACTAATAGTCCGGACTAACCTCAGCGATTAACACAATGCCCCCCCTAGGAATCCCAAATGCAAAGCTTTGTTCCAACAAGCAGCAGACATTAAGTCAGCACAGCAGAAACAGTGGCTCTAAAAATAAAAGAAATGATTGTGCGCTCAACTCCGTTTAGATGGACGGGTGTTTCTCGATCGATGGTTTGATGACCCCTTGCCACACACTGAAAATCTAAAATGACTCCCAGCTGCTCGTTGCAACTGAAAATCCCCGCGTCCAGTGCAGTGAGTCTGCTTTCATATAACATTTAAGGCCTTCAGAAAACCAAATAAATCCAGGCATAAATCAATGTCCGCTTTTAAAGCTACTGCCTAATGCTGGGGGGAGCGGCATTTTCCTGCCGAACGAGTGCGGTTTGAGAGCTGCACTCGGAGGCAGAGAATGAATCGCTGGACCTCATGGAGTTTGAGGGCATGTGACCCTTGTGTTGTATATTAGTGCATTAGAACACGCTCTGCATCCGCAGTCATACTTAATTTGTTCACTCTCCATTTACAAATAATATGAGCCATAACTATCATATTAGCCAGAGCTGTTTGTTAATTGCCCCCTGGATTAAAAAAGCGCCCCCCCCTCTCTCAGCTTGTGTGCAGTCACTGACATGCACAAAGGAAGCTGAGGACTTCCATACTGATTAGTAACCCAACACGTGTTGAGTGGCAGCGTTTAGCTTTGTTGACCCTGCCATCGTGTCCAACAGGCTCTGTAAATTGGCTGAGTAAATTTGTCCGATATGTCGATGTGACTGTGGCAGCAGTTGGTGGGCAATACAGTGTTTGAACAGAAGTAGAAAGGGAGGGAGAGAGTGAGAGGGGGGACAGAAGGCAAAGGAGGGGAGGCGAAAAAACAGGACGCCATATTTGTATGGAAAGCCAAAGTCTCACCAGGGTTAGGTACAAATATCTGGTGCCAATCAGGGACTGGGTCCAACTCAGACTTCTGTCCCTGAGCTGTGTACTGAAATATTCGCCCTGCTTACAGGCAACATACATATCACCACATGTTCCTAGTTAACATTGTACTACAACACACTCTGGCAGCACGTTAGGCCAGTGTTAGCTAGTAGCTACCTCAAACTTAAGTCGACGTGACAACAAAATGCCTCAAGCGAAAACAGTCGGAAGTAGGACTGTGTTTCACGGGAAAGGATTCCAACATCCGGACGTGCAGCAAATGTTTGAAAACAATTCCGTGTTTTATTGAATGTTACATTTTTGTAGTTGGGTTTAATTTATTTTGTGATATTGTTGAAAGATTTGCACTGATTTATATTTCTACATTTAAGTTAAGTATACTGTTATTGTGTTAAAGATTAACTTCAAATTTGCCTTGGCAATAGAAATGCCGCTGTTATCGTCAAAACACCGTTTTTGTTTTTTTTGTAAAAATGTTCAAGCACCGTTTACACACAAAGTATCACAAAGATAAAAGTATGAATTAAGCATCCCATCTCCCTGCCTCCTTTCATTTTGTATTTATCCATCATGGAGGTCGAGGCACAGTGGTTCATGGTGTCCAGCACCAAATGAGGGTCACTAAATGAGTCTCTAGATGGTCCAACTAGAGCTTTATCATTTTTCATCCATTTTTATTATAATGACTTTGTAATGCCCCATAATCTGGGACCTACTTCACATTGATTCACAGGTCTTTCATACACTGACTAACACTGACAACTCCTTCAATCATAGCTTAAGTGAAGCCTAATTGAAACTGCCACTGTGTTTTATTAGTGTAAAACCATTGGGAATGTGAACGCCTGGTCCTCGCAGCGTGGTCTTAACTTGGTTCACCCCTGAAAGGTACCTGTAAACTTAGTTCATCAACTTTACAGTAATTTTTATGCAAAAAGTTTAAAGGAGTATAATATTAAGAGGGTTCATTTCCCAGTGAACATACACTTAGCAAGCAAGATTGCAAAAAGAAAAGGACCCGAGGCTGTGGCTTAGAATTGAGAAGTGACAAAGTGACGGATGTGAAAAGAGAAACGCAATATATGGTTTGAGCTGAGTTGATGACTCACTCAATGTAAGAAAGAAAAAAGTCAAACAGAGTCAGACACATACAAAACAATACAAACGTATTCACATACAGAGAGAGTGTGAGAGAAATAATGAACCTGAAAGAAGTACTGTGTTAGAATCCCTCTATCTGATCTGCCAGGTTCAATTGCTCTATCAGGACATAGGTTCATTGGGGAGTGTGATCTAAACAGCAGCTTTAAAACCAGAGAGCTGATCTGAGACCAGCTTCTTTAATGTGAGTGCCCAGGTACAGATTAATCAGCAGTCAGAGACAAAATTCATCACTTTGCGTGTTTCCCTCTTTTAAAAGCAATGATGTTTTTTTGTGTGTGTTCCAATGGTGGATGTCCACTAATGACGCATGTGAGTTCAACTTGCATAATTTCCCGACTCTTCCTCTGTGCCACTCGTTTCAATTTATCTTCGTGCCCAACCAGAGATGCAACAATAACATCTGCTGCATCCTGATTTCACTTTTCTGCAGTGAGACGGATGGAAGGGAAGCTCGCAAGTTTCCAGACTGAATATTTACCCAATGCCCAATCAGGACTGGGATGCAACCGCGTGATCATTAAAATTCAATTAGATGCAAGTCACAAGTTGTTAACGACACCAATCTGTTTGGATTGAGGTTTTTCAGTGTTTTGACACCTAAAGAAAGAGAAACTAAGACACACTTGTTTTGGAATCATTAAGGGGTTATGAGGGTTCATTAATGCAAACAACACAGACTGCAAGCATTGGTATTCTTATATAAAGACTTGACTGCTCCCCAAATGTGAAGTTAAAGTTTCCTGGGCACCCCTTGGAGGCTGGCTACAATTAAATGTCGACTACCAGAAGTAGTGATGCAACCACACACCCCGCAAGTACCCTTGGGCGAGAGCTTGTACGCAGTGTGTGTGTGTGTGTGCGAATATACTCGTTAAATATCATATTTCTGATGTTCAAGTGATCATTTTCTTGGCCAGTTTGGTTTTAATTAGTCATTTAGACAGCTGATAATGACTCAAGCTTGGTCAAGGACAAGAATCACGTACTGCCCAGACTTTTGGCTTTATTTTCGGATAGTTGAAGGAAGTGGTTAAACATCTTTTAAGAATATTAATTCACAAAAGCTAAATAGTGTGTGTGTGTGTGTGTGTGTGTGCACAGCACTTTGAGCTGAATACTAACATAAGCTTTCCAACATGCTCATAATGAAAAAGCTAATGTGCTTACACCTTGTCACAGTTTACAGTTTGCATGTTAGCACTGACAGTTGAGGCTGATGAGAATGCCACCAGCTTGAGCCTGATGATGGCGCTAGACGGAAAGTTTCCGCTAGATTAGCTAACATTTCAAAAACTGATGAAGAAGTACGGCAGTTTCAACTGTAGGTTTTTGAATTAGAAAACTTTGACTGTTCAATATGTCTCACTTTGACGTGGGCACCTTAAGCAATGTATTTCACTCAAGGATCAGAAGCTACAGGAGTGAGACAGATGTTTTCATTCTCTCTGTCACACCGAGGCACATTAATATTCATCTGCAATTTTATTCCCATGCATCCACATGGCATCCTTGTCACGTGTGCTGTGATTTGTCCAATTCCTCTGTAAAGATCTGAAGAGACAATGTCTGAAAAAGTAAATGTCTGAGTGATTATTACGATTTGGACCAGCTCAAATTAACGATTTCAGTAGAGTCAATGGTGAATCTGAAGGCCTTGTGTTTTCTAATGTTATCAAAGAAGCTTCTCAATCCAAACCTTACCATGTACCACAGTATATTCTACTACAAAAGCTCAGAGGAGTTTACTTAGTCAGGACACCGACTGCGGCACCAGCTTGAATCTCCCTCTGCTGAATGAGTGCGTGGTGCCTCTGGGCTGCAGTTGTGCAGAGCTGGAAGCTGGGATCATTAAACCCCATCATGGTAAAATACAGCCTGACTAACTCCACTCATGCTAACAGCTACGATGACAAATAGATCTGGAGCGACTCTGATAAATGCAGCGGGATGGCTGGAGTGCTGTTAATCTGCCTTTCCTTCAGTCTGGCACCAGGCGGGAGATGGAGTGGTTTTATAGACATTATGTAAACCTTGGGGAGAAGTGTTTGAGAGGGGATGGAAATATAGTGAAGCGGAGAGAGACTGGAGGCTCCTATCTTCCCCCGAAGAATTTCACCTTGAGTGTCCCAGAGTCAGAGAACTTTAAATGATCCTCCTTGTTTTTGGCCGTGCTGCTCATTAGAGGAGTTTACTTCATTACGGCTATTACCCTCCCTGTCCCCGGGTCTCATCCCTTCATCACTCCACCTCTCTGCCACCGCCGCCCTCCTTTCTTCCTCCCTCTGTCGGCCTCTAATGCTTCGCGTTGCTCCCCCTCACCTCCTCACCTCTGATTGACGGACAGCAGACCTCCCGTTGTCACGCTTGTTAGGCCCATTAAGGCCTGTAATCACCCGCTGCTCTTCAGGTGCTCGGCTTCCCGCGCACACCGGGCTGAGAAGGTCGGGCCGTGTCACTGTAAAATGGAGACATGCACACACTTTCTCACACACGCACACATCGTTCTGGCCTTTCTGACTCATACGGGCGAGTGTGAGAATTTCAATATGCTGCCGTAGATCCCTGCCTCAATCTGGAAACAAATCACGCCGCCAGGCACCTGCGGCGAGGTAAACTTTAATGAAATATCCTTGTTACTTACCACTTGGGCCTTATTCTCAGTTTTTTCTTGTATCTTTCTTTTTTTTTTTTATAGATATTGCTGAGTTCTGCAATCGAGGCAGTAAAAATTATGCACTTGAGTCAAACTGTTTGTACAGACCCACAGCACGACAATTCACAGTGCTCACTTTGGTTGATAGAGAGCTGAAGTCTGGATGTCACGCCCGGGCTAACCTCTGTCCCATTAGCTTCTGTGAATCGATGCCGTCTCATTCGGCATTTCTTTCCTCAGTGTATCTGAACGAATGAAGCCTTTTCTCGGTGTGTACTGTCCGTGTTCTTAGGAAAGGCAGTATCTACTTCGACACAAGATTTTATTTAGTTGAAAAAGGACAGAAATAACCTCAACTCCCATGAATATAGAGCGTTAGACGTGGCAGCGAGAAGGTCACCATCATCCATAACCTTGAAACTCAGCAACATGGGTTATTCCTTTTGAATTGGGTCAGTCGTTTTTTTGAGTAGTCCTGCTTAAATAAAGATATACAAGTGGCGATGAAAAGATAGCATCCCTGGTTCAGGCAATTATCATTATTTATAGAATATTTTATTTACAATGCACTGATAAAATGACCAGCTTCTTTTTAATTCTTTATCTTCAGTAATGATTTCACATCCAGAGAGTCACTGGACGCCCAGGTTGTATGTAAGTGAAATTGATGTTCGATGTTGCACCTCTCCTGGTGGCTATATGCTCTAGGAGATACATGAATATATATGTTAAAGCATGCGCACACTAACAACACATACATTTTCACGTGACCTCATTCCCAAGGTTGAGATTGAAATCAGCAAACTGCGTTTACCTGGAAAAATCCGCTTGTTTGGTTGTTTTTCCCTCCCTGAGGAGGGGGCTCGCCTCCCTGTCGTCGGAGCATTCCCACAGTCGATTTGTCCTTGTTGTGTTTGTCCAATAACAGAATGTGATGGGGATTTTTTTTCCCCTCCCGATCCCTCTGCCCTGCAGTTTAATTAGAAATCTCGTTGTGAACGCTTGAATCTCGTGCATTGTTGCTCCGTGTCTGTAATTGCCTTCGCAGGTGCTCGCAACGTTCCCCAGAAAGTAAAGGGGGCTCTACCAGGGCGTGTTCATTATCCCAACACACTTCGCGACTGCTTATAATGGCTCGCCTGCACCTGTGCTGTTACTTAGTGATAAGTGACTCAAGAGTATTAGCTGTAATAATGAGCTGTTTCCCCGCTTTACGCTCCGTTCCCTCTTCCTTCCTTATTCTCCTGCCATCGTCGGTGAGTTGTTTACCTTCACCGGGAGCCACGGGGTTGGTCATAGTGGTTTGTCGAAAACAGCTTGTTGTGTGTTTGTATGACAGATCGGTAAAAGCCCGCTAACCAGAGTTGTAGCTGACTGAAAGCCACCGTTAATCAATGGGGGATGACAAATGTACTGTAAAGCCTTAATCAAAGCTTATTAAAAGACAATGTGTGTTTGAAAGCAACGTGAAATGAGTTTCAGATTAAATCGCCTCAATTTCATGCGGCTCCAACTGATTGTCAACAGTGGGAAAAAGAAGAGCAGGCGCTTTAGCAGTAGCGCATTTTCCGTTTTGTGCACTTTTCCTTTTCGGTGGAGCTAACGTGAGAGTCTATAAGAGACCTGATGGTGCACTGCCTGCATTGTAAATCTGAACTGTAAGTTTGATGAGAGATTAGTCCAAGGGCAGCCCTATGGAATCCTGTTGATCGTTGTGTTGGGTGTGATCTCTGTTTGTGTGCACTGAGTTCTATGTATTTTCAGCTACATTATATAAAAAGCTGTTCAGAGTGCCTCTTTATATTTGAATGGTAAAACCTCATGTACTCATGTAGCTGTTTCCCTTTTAAAGGAACATATATATAGATATTAAGATGCTCTATCAAACGTAAGCATTAATAGATTAAGATCAAACGTCACGCAGAGCTTATCAAAGACAGTGCCGTAAGCATGTGGTGCGAGATGAGACAATACAAAGAGACGTGCCTTTCATTAAATGAAAGGGCAGAGAAATGAAATGAAGGAAATAAAAGAGAAGAACCTTGATCAAGGCACTTAGACAAAAACAGGAACTGATGAAGAGAGAGCAAAGCGCAGGTCTCAGCTTCATTTAGACTTCAATCTGCGAGATCACAAAACTCACATAGAAGCTGTATTTACCTGCCAAGCAGAGTGGGATCCAAAATCCCACACATCCTCGGTCCACTAAAGTTCCAGAGCACTGAGGAAGACGAATGTGATTAAAATGGAAATTGTTCTGAGCAGACTCAGTTCGGGGGGGTTTGTGATTGCAGGTCTCCACCTGTGTTGCAAACTCCTGACTCCTGCGTGTTCCCATGTCAGTTCCACGCAGCTCATGTGAAGATGAGTCATCCTTGTGTCCCAGGTGTCGTACATCTTGCTGTTGCACTGATTTCAGCATCCAAGCGTAGCTCTGCTCGTTCTATTCTCATCCCTCACAAGTTTTTTGGGGAAATAAGGATTAGTCATAGGTTTACAGCTCAGACTGATCTGTAATTCATATCTTTTGACGTACCACATTTTGTTGAGTAGATTCCGGCAGTGGCCTGACGTCCACCTTCAGACAACTTTATAGACTCGAGTGCTCTTTATTGCATCGCAGGACTTTGACGCTGAGTGAGACTGAAAACTTTTTTCAATCCATTCAGAAAAGTAAACTGAGCTATTTAGTTAGGGAGGAATTTAACTTTTTTCGACCATCAAAGATGCTTCATCATGTTATGGATTTGGTTTAAAAAAAATTATATTTGCTTGTCCTATATTTGGTGGACCTCACATACATCTTAATTTTGCCAGACACAGCTCTTTCCCTGATGACTGGAAATGTGCCATAGTCACACCTAGTTTTAAATTTGGACACTGCCGAAAAGCCAAAATTATGTTTTAAAGGTCACAGAGAAAGTTGTCGTTGAAAACCTCAGATCAGTTCTTAATGCACTATGTACTGCAGCTGCCCCCTGAAAGTTGATGATCCCTCATTCAAGGTTCAAGTTGTGCATTGTATAGTTTTGTTTTCATCAACTCGTCCTGTGCACTTGGTGAAGCTGTTCCCAGGTCTGAGTGAGGTTAAGGTAGCTGCCTTGTCAGGCTCCAAGATAATTTTCTCTCTTGACTTTTCCCTAGAAATTAGGAATTTACATTTATAAAAACTTCCAAATGTCCTTGTATGTATGCTTTAGCTTGGAGGGGTAACCACACAACTATATCATGTGTACGCACATCGCTGTCATGTGCTGCCAAACTCTGTTCAAATATCTGTTTATGTATATCAGTCAATTAAGCATAGCTAAATTGTAGAAAAACTAAAAATACAAATCATTGAATACTTGTAATGAACATCCGATTCTCATGTGACTGTCAATATTCGTGTCTGGCACAACCCTGGTGTGCAGTTTGGTTTTTAGTGCAAATCACTCCAGTGGAACTGCTGCATTGCTCTTAACAGGGCCAATTAAATTCAGACTCAATATAGCTTGAAGCTATAATCTGATATGGTGCATCAAACGGTGATATATACGTTTGAGAGGTGCATTATCCCTTATAATTAAGTAAATAAACATTCACAACTCTGGCTCCTAATGCACAAGATGGCAGCGTTTCTTTACAGGATTTTCTTTTTTCATTTCTGGATAGTGGGAGGAAGTGGAGACATGCATTCCATCTTTATATTCGATCAGATTCGATTAGATGGAACTTTATTTATCCACACATCAGGGAAATTCACTTGTTACAGCAGCAGGCAGGTCAGACTGAGGCTGACAAGAGAATACAGAAATATAAACAGGAGAATAGAATAACAATAAAGAATTTAAAAGTCAAAATAAAAATATGTACAAACAGGATGAATAGTACGTGGCAAGTAAAATAATCTTTTGTACATAAGAGTGAGACCGTTGTACATAAAAAAACAAGTGTGCAAACAGTTTCTTCCTCTTAAAAGTAGTGCAAAATAGTAAAAACAAAATTGCAAATAGTGTCAGTAAACATGACCAAAGCAGCAATTATTTAACATTCTGAAATATATATGATATGATATGCACTCCCCATGTTCATGTCAGCATGAAACTCCTGATCACCAAGCTTCAGTTTCTGTTACATGCTCTCTTTGGGCAAGTTTGGGCAGCTTTAGAATTCTTTGGTAAGCATGGCAACAGGTTTTGTTCAAAGCAACAATGACCAAGCATTTTCACTCCCGGACTGACTTTCTCTAAAAACTAAATCTGGCATTGGATAAAAAACACTGGCACAGCTCAAAGGCCACGGAGGAGTTCCTCCCACTAACTTTCTTACTCAATGTCTGCAATCTTACTCTGCAAGTTAGTCACTTCGTTTGTGTGTTGCTTCAGCAGACATTGTGTACAATTCACACACATGGACATAAACATTAGATTTAGAAAAGGTTGTAAGAAAACACTTACAATTTCAGATTTGCAGTTTGTTGAGGTTGCTTTTGGACTTTATTCACCCACAAAGGGCATTTATATATTGGTGCAGTATAACCTATACTAAACTATTCAGTATACTACATTTTTACAAAGGCCTACTTGGGAGGACCCTTTCCAAACACGACAAGGGAAATTTACTTGTAGCCTATATTCACATTCCGGGCTTGTTAACATCACGTTCTTTTGTTTTTATGGAAGAACATTGCATCCCTCTGAAACACTTCAAAATACTGAACAAGCACGGCTTTTGTCGACAATAGAAAACAATAGAGTGCAGTGTTTGACATAAATTTCCCAGGGGTATAAACACATTTTCAAGCTTCTAAAGAAAATTATAAAGACACTTTATGGACACAAACGCTAACGCATCGATTCACTCTGGAGATCCTCCGCTTTGAATAGCAGCTTGAACTGCTTTGAACTCGAGCTGCGCCTTTAGTGCTTACCACTGAAAGTATCTTTGGATATGTAAAAAGTCAGAGCACAAAAAGCGGTTTCACATTCATTAAATACTTTCATTTGCAGAACTTATTGATGGAAAAACACCCACACATTTCAGGGTGTTCTCGAACACTCATGTGCAGCTGTTCTCACACACACACACACACACACACACACACACACACACACACACACACACACACACACACACACACCAACACACACACACACACACGTTTGTACTTCTATCTTAGTGAGGACACTTTTACATTTACATAATACATTCCCTAGCCTTTTATCCTAACCGTAAACATCCAAACTAAAGTGCCTAACCCTAACCTAAACCTAATTCTGACCTGAAAGCCAAGTCTTTGTCCTCAAACAGCCCATTGAAAAAGTGATGACCGGTCAAAATGTCCTTACTTTCCAAAAATGTCCTCACTTTCTTGGTCTATGCTTAAAATGGTCCTCACAAAGATATCAGTTCAGCAACACACACACACACACACAAACCCACAGCTTGGTGCAGCTGCCCCCTTCAGCTCGAGGATTGCGAACCTCTGAAGTGCAGAACTCTCAGGATTGTGTTCCATTGTGTTGTTGTCATCCGTTCGCTCCAAACTTTCCCCCACAGGGGTGCACGGGCCTTTAGGGCTTTAAAGGCATGCGAGGAATGGCTTGATGCCTCCTCTCATCGGAATCACTCGCAGGTGACCTTACGCTGCTGCCGAGGAGTGAGCGAGGCCTTGATTAGGAGTGCCCGTGCTTGTTAGTCACAATGTCCGGCTGCTACTTTTCGCAGCCCACACGTTCTAATCAGACTCTCCAACACGTGAACACATACATGCAACTTCCCTCGGCTGATTGCGATTATGCACAACCACCTCCACACCACGGCAATCAATGTGAGACTACTCTATTCGAATGTTTGTTGTCAATATGAGCTGTTAAAGGCTTTTCTTCTGTCTTCATTACTGTAAACAGAGCGAGTTTCGCGCCGTGTGGCGAAGAGCCAAAGTGGGAGTGTGTTTTTTTTTCTCCTTCCGCTCTTTGAATAGACGCTGCAAAGCTTTTATTTCAATAGAACAAGTTTGATCCATGCACTTGACCTGAATTCAAAAGGATAAAATCCAAAAATCCACATTAATGAAAGAAAAATAATGATTTCCTTTCATATCCGAAAGCAAACACAGTACTATCTAAACTATCGGTGACCTTGTTCATGAGTTGTACGATGGAATCAACAATAAGTAGGAGATGTGAATGTGTTTGGACACTGAATACATGAGCTGGAGGTACCTCAAACGGATTTCTGATACCAGCGATAAACAGGATATTATGCGTGACAGCGATCATGCCCAAATCGTTCATAGCAAATATAAGATTGAATAAATGTCGACCATACTTTTCCGTCAACCTCATCACGGAAAGTTAGTCATAGCTTTCTTCGAAGATGAAAGAGAGAGCCAGCAAGCCATCCCTCACAAGTCAAGTTTTTCAATAACTGTGTTTTTTTTTTTTCCTTCTGTGGGGCTTTAAAGTCTTTATGTTCCCTCAGCCAGTGTAAAGCAGATTCCACAGCAAAAAAAGAAGAGTGAAATCCCATATTGAATTTAACATGTTGTCCACAAATCATATTAGAGGGAAGATTTAGAGCCGGACGGAGTGGAGCATGCTGCTGCTGAAGGCAAGTCCTCATCCTCTGCCCCGGCGGATCCATTCATCTTTGACTGTTTGGGATAAAGTAACACACGCTGACCATAAATCAAATGGGTTGGATCACTGTCCTGAGAGGTAGAGAACTTCATTTATTTCAAAGAAATATGGGGCTGGTTGAGTTCACCTGAAGGAGTCAGAAATCCAGAACTTTGTAAGTGTGGATTTTGGGGGATTTGTGTATTGACTGTCGCGTTTCTTAACTGGGTGAGAATATTGGTCAGTTGACTGGTCCACCATCAAGACTCAAATGTGTTAATAACCTGTATGTTAGTGGGATTACGCAAAAACTGCCGAACTGATTTTCTTAGTTTAAGGGTGGGGTATGTGCCAAGGAAGACACATTTACTTTTGGAGTGGATTCGATTAAGCGGCAGATCCAGAATTTCTTTTCTTACTTTGTTCGATGAAGAAAGTGTATTTCGGCATTTTTTGAAGGATCGGTGCAAACTCTTTGGACTCCGAGATTCACCGCAGTGGCTTTGATGATCCTCTGACTTTTCTTCCAGAACTATTTTATGTTCACAGAACTCGTAATGTTGGAGCCTATATGAAAGTTAATCTCCATTGTCATTTTCTGTTTGCTATTTTCCCTGTTTTCTCCAGAGCATGATTGAAACACAGACAACACAAAATAACTCGTCTTTTTTGAAGAGAAGCGAGCGGCTGTGTCAATTTTTTCGTTATCAGTTGCTTAGCAACAGTGTTTTCCCTGTTTTTTAGCCAATTTTGGTTAACACCGTGCGTTTTGCTCACTCGATTTCTCCAAAAAACACAGAAGACACCTGAAGACAGCAAGATTCGAAACAGAACTACTAGCGGAGTCCAGAAAATGTCAGTCAAGCGGACTTGATTTACGCCCATTCAGTCCTGAGAAGATGTCTAATAAACCAAAATAGCTGAACAGCAAAGTGAGTGTTTCTTGACTGATGACCAAATGTGTCCTTCTTTCCAACGCAATCAATATTTTTCTTGGATATTTCTCATGGAATTCAATTGACTACAGTTGCTAGAAGAAGGAGATCAGGCGAATAGAAGAGCTCACACTAAGTCAGTTGAAGAGTCTTTACAACACTGGTGCCAAGAAAGCAATGCAACCTTTGATACAGGGAGTGAAGAAACAGAATGAAGGAGCTTAATAACATTTCAATGTCCCCACACCGCTGGCACCTGAACCTGGCTTTGGAAAGCAAATTTATTTAAAATAAAGAAATATGCTTTGGCTGGAGCCGTCTTTTTTGTTTCTCCCTGGACGAAAGACAAAGCGACTGTGCAGATTGATGTATGAGGCTACGGAAAATGAAAGTCTGGCCGAGTAAGAGATTGCCCAGGGTCCTCCTATCAACTCTCAAAATCGTATAAACACTACGACGATGAGAGCTGAGGGACAAGAGGAATGAGGGGAGACGCACTGCAAAGGACAGCAGGAGAAGGAGGAAACGATGAGAACGGAGAGGGAAAGGGACAGAGGCATCAAAAGACATCGAGATTTGGGAACACAGATTTGGGAATTCAAGCGCAAACCAAAATGACACATTGATAAAAGTGTCATAAAATTGAGGGGTGAGGCAGAACGGGGGGGGGAGAGGCAGCGACGTTGGCTGGAATGGAGGGGAAATGTTCAAAAATGGAAGTGAAAGATTAAAGGAGGCGGCCAGCTTTTATCTCACAGCAGAGCCACATCCCTCTCTCCTGGGGGGAGGTGGGCACACACTAACCAGAGGAGCTGGGGGGCACACACAGAAGAGAGGGTAAAGATGAAGGGGAAAAAGATGAAGGGGGGTAATGCTGACTCTAATACTGTGCTTTGTTTCTGTCGTTTTTCACATGCTTCTTCTAATACAGTATGTTCCTTCTCATTTCCTTTTGTGTTTTCTTTTTCGTCCGTCAGTAAATGTTGTTCTTAGTGATAAACCAAACTTGCTGCAGACAATGAAGGCCAGAAATCTGTTTCCTCTGTTGCAAGTGTCACATTCTTGATGTGTGTGTATGTGAATTTGTGGTGTCTTGTTAGCCCGTGTCAGATGGGGATACTGACACAACTAATGATGGGTGGTGCAGTGGTGAGCACTGTCGTCTCACAGTAAGGAGACTCTGCGTTTGAACCTGCCGGCCGCCCGGGGCCTGTCTGCACGCTCCGTTCCATGTGCCTGCGTGGGCTTCTCTCCGCTCTCCTCCTGCAGTCCAAAGACACGCAGGTTAGGTTGAGTGGATACTGTACATTGCCTGAATGTGAGAATAATTAATAATAACAGAACATAGTGTTTTCCTGTAGCCTTCAGTCATTGCAAAAAAAGAAAGTGATTTTATAAATATAAATTGCTGTGTGTGTGTGTGTGTGTGTGTGTGTGTGTGTGTGTGTGTGTGTGTGTGTGTGTGTGTGTGCTCACTCTCACACAGTGAGTGACAGAGGCAGTTCCTGCCTCAGAGACCCAAAGAGCTCAGGCTAGTGTGTCGGATGCTTCACTGGTGCGGGTCGAAGCTTTTATTTCTGCATCCCCTCAATGGACAGCCACTGTGTCTGTCAGGTCAGCTTTGGCAGTGCTGACCCCACACGGCACCCGGCACCTGAACGAGCACACGTGGCCAAACTGTTGAGAGGGTGAAAGGAGCCACAGCTTTGTCTGCAATTGCCACTATAATTTACAGATAGAAAGAAATTTAAAAAAATGTAAGTTTCCTCCGTGTGTGAACTTTGTAATTTTAGAGTCATGCTACAATTTTGTTGGATCCCTGAACATTTTAGATATAGGTTAAAGAGTAACCCCCAACACTTTGATTTCTTGTCATCCATGAATCATAAGGTGAATATGAGATCAAGCTGCCACTGCAATTCCCTCTGTCTATTTTACTGGGGCGGAAATTGTCTACCGTAGTTACAGCAGGCTCCGAGCTAGGCCTTAGGCACCAGTCAGAGCTGGGAGGAAAATTCCCCCAGACGAGAAGACCCAGAATAGCATTGGTTTAAAGGGGGTGGCTGTCCAAAACAACTTCTGATTGGTCGACCTCTTTGCAAACAGTTGTCAGATTGCACCAGCCAAAAGGCAACGTGGATGGATTGTCATCTAAATTACATCTAACTCCATTTCTCCACAATTATAAGAGTTCTCTCACTGTAATACTGCCGAGGTTCTGAAGCTACTTGCTTTGAGGGGCTTATGTGAAAAACAAATTACTTCTTCCTCTTCCCTTAATGATTTTATTTTTTCCCAGCTAAAATTGTGTAATTGTCCTCGATGCATGTTTCAAGCAGTGGAGAAGAAAGTCTCGGATAAAGATGTACAGCTCTATTTTTATGTGATACATTTCAGGGGCGTTTTCTGCGTCTTATCGTTTACTTTCACTGCAAGATGGCTCATCAATAGCTGGCCGTGACAAATATGCTGTTGGTTGACAATCCACAAATCGTTAATTTATCATAACATTGACGTTCTGACAGAGAGGGCTTCGTGGCAGAGTGAGCACTGGAGGCTATTTGTCTGAGGTCTGTGTTTCTTGTCGAGAATACTGATCAAGGTCAAATATACAGAGGAGCGTCGGTATTGTAAGAGTTCACATTCAGCGTATTTGAAAAGCCTCTTTTGCCTACACACATACTGTGTAGTACATGTGCATGTTAAAAGTGTTTGAATACACAAACCCATCACAAGAAAGAACGAGGAATTCAGGCAAATCAATTTATGTAGAATGACACATCTTCGTATGTATTTTTTATTATATCCGTGCCAGCACATCATGGGGTGTCACTTCATTTAACACATACGCAGTCGGGCTGTGACAGTCTTGTCAGGTGTATGTGATAAAATTACTGCTTTCCTAAAGGGCTGGTGCTGGGAGTACTGGGATATTAGACCATCTCATATAATGACATGTCAATGTGTCACATCAATATGGATTACATTGAAAATGGGTGTGTTTATTCGAGCCCATGTTGACATGTTTTATTTCATGAAAAACAATGCAGGAGAATCGGAGATAACAAATGTTTTGATTCTTTCCTGGTCAAAACATGGAACCTGCATTGTCCCCACGGCAACTCGACTGGCAGACAGTTCCTTCAGCGATATGGGAAAGTTGTGCTAATTGTGGCTAATGTAGCCATGAGACTGAGGCAGAATTGAGAAGTAGGCCCGGGAGTTCTGGTAGGTTCACTTCTCTCTATCACACACATTGGTCAAACATGTCGTTCTCGAACCCCTTGACTCAAGTGACATCAGTTGAGGCATCCATCCATCATCTTTACTGCTTATTCGTTAAGGATCACATTGGAGGCTGGAGGCAGTCCGAGCTGACATTGGGCGACAGGCGGGGAAGCACCATGGACATGGTCGTCAGATCAGGCAATTCATCTGGAGCCACAAAAGGTTTCACAAAACCGTGTCCACATATTCAGGAGACCTTCCTAAGACATGTTAACAGACTTTGATTAGTGCACCTTTGACTCTATTCTAGATTTGGAATGGAGGACATCAGGACAAGCATCTCTGCACTGCTCTCTATGAGTTAACAGCCTTTTTTGAAGATCTTACATCATCATATACATGTTTGTTATCAAATCCTCATAAAAGATGATAAATGTGTTGAACCTCTGACCCTGCTAATGATCCCAGCTTGGAATGGTCAGGTGATGGTCCACTGGGCGAGCAAAGACCCTGTAGTCACGGGTTGGCAACGTAAACAAACTAAGTCCTCCAACTTAAACCTTTCACCTTGCTCCATAAGGAACACACTGCTTCCTGCATTGGTAATGTATGTCAGCCCTGGATTCAAATTCTGCACTGTTGCATCCATTATTAATATAAGTCCTATAGAAAAGGCTGCATACACAGAGTTTGTGCATTCAAATCAGGCAGACATTACCATGCTCAGACAGACAGGAGATACCCCGTTGACCAGTGTTTGCATGTGCATGCATGACTGCATGTGTACACAATGTACACTCATGTGTGAGTCCCAGCTTTTTTAACGTGGGCTATTGCAGCACAGCTTACGCAATGTTATTTATAGCTTGCCACTTTGTTTTTCAGCCCGCTTTCATGTCACAGTAAAGCTCCCCATGGGACATCTCTGTATCCGCATGTACGTGTCTGCAATGTCCTGGGGCCTGTATAGGATTTGGGTTTCCCTTCATCTCCCCCACTTCCATTACCCCGCTTTCACCCCTCTCACCCTTTTGTCCCACCGCCTGCGTGACCTTCCATCTCCGCAGCCTCTCCTCCCTCTGTCCCCGGGCTCATTTCTGCGGAGAGGTGTCCTTATCTCTGATGACAGTGGGCTTGTTGCCAGCCAGGCCACCACTTTGCCCCCAGCTACTGGGGCTCTCAAGAGAGACAGCGGGGTCAAGGATCAGCGGAGGTGTCACAGACTGACCCACTCGGCCAGAACAACAAACCGCAGCAAAAAAATATAAATTTTTCCGGCGGTGTCTGCTGCACGGCTGGGGACAGGCATTTGAAGTTCAGAACGACTCTGTCACCAGCTTTGTTTTATGTCTACCACTTTTGACTTTTATCGTAGCCCCTGGTTACAAGGCCCACAGACCGCACAGTGAGCATGGGCACGCTGTTCCACAAATGTACATTATGTTCTGGTAATGTGTGGATTTGAAGGAAAAATGCCTACCGGGTAATAATCACAGTTTTGAGGGCACATTGGGGCTTATGCGAGTTTCAATTTCACACTCTACTCTCCTTCCCCACCCCGCTTTCTCAGTCTTTCTCTTCCTCTCCTCCTCCCTCTCTTTCTCAGTAATCCTCTGAGGCATTGCTGACAGTGGAGGTATGATAGAGGAGGGCCTGGTGGAGCGGAGAGGGAAATGATCTGCTAATGGTACACTCTCTCCCATAGGACACCTGCTTACACTCCACAGCCCTGCTGCTCATTCAGTCGGCATATGTGTGTGTGTGTGTGTGTGTGTGTGTGTGTGTGTGTGTGTGTGTGTGTGTGTGTGTGTGTGTGTGTGTGTGTGTGTGTGTGAATGTGTGAATGTGTGTGTGTGAGAGTTAGAGAATGAGCCGTACCCTCATCCACATGTGCCTTCTCTCAATCAGCGTTTCCCCTTTCATTCCTCTTCAGCCTCCTCCCTCCGCTCCTCCTCCTCCTCCTCATCCAACTCTTCCTCATCCTCTTTTTGATTTCATTCTGTTTATTTCTCTTTTGTGATTGTTCTCTCCCTCGAGTCCCACAGAAAACCATCAGTGTGTAACTTCTCAGCGCTCATCAGATCATGCCAAGATTGATTGAAACAATCTACACTTGATCATTACACCCGTGGTAGTAAGGGAGCGCAGAACAATTAATAACCACCTCTTCACAGTGGCTTTGTTGGCCAATTTCATCTCGCTCACGCTTGGATAATAAACAAATCAGCAAATTTTACATGCCAGTAAAACTTTATGAACACGGCTCGATGTGACTCAGTGTCTCAGCTTTGCTCCATGACTCCTGCGGCCACTCCTCTCTTTCACTTTTACCCACAGTCCTTTCTTGCCTCTCCCCTCGTCCCTCTGCACCGAGCATGTTAGTTTTCCATTTAAGTCCAAGCTGTGTATAGCTGCATTTTAATAAGCTGAGAGAAACCAATTGTCACCACTTTCCCATTACCTCCCACAGCAACAGCCCATGCATCCAATCTTGTACATACATCACATCATCTGCATATGCCTAGTGTGAGAAATGCTAATATGTATCATGTATCGTAGCTGACAACTTTTGCGAGAGCACCCAAGGGATTATATCATATTTATCTGTGTAATCATGAAATTGAATCTATTACAGTAATATATATATTTAATGGAACGATATAACCGTAATATGATGGCTTCAGAAACCAATGAGGTAAAATGAGCATTGTTAATTGGCGTTTCACACTGTGGCAGCAGGCCTCATGGGATGGATCTGATACCCTGCGTGGCTCATACCATCAGTGAAAGAGATGGGAATTTGACTGAGCAAGTCAGTGTGTTTCTTTGTCATTCCTGCCCAGCCTCCAGGTGATGTGGTACCTGGACATCCGGTGAGTGGGATGCGTCCTCCACAGGGACCTGATCCTGGCTTTGCCCCAGCCAGCCAAAAAATGAAAATGAATGGGTAAGGAGTTGAGAAGAGTGTGTGTGTGTGTGTGTGGGGGATCAAGAGCCTCTCTGCCCAGAGAAGGGGCTCCATATGTTGGGAGCGGAGTGAGACATCTCCCAGATCAACCACCATCTGGGAAAGAGGACAATATGCCAGGAATGGCATAAGGGAGGGAGTGAAACACAAAATGAAAATGGATTGATTGGAAAGAAAAGAGGAGATGTTGAGTGTTGTTTTCATCTGCTCCCTTGACCCCACAACCAGAATTTAAGCTTCAGTCCCTTGTGTCTCCCAAGTTACATCTGGGAACAGTATGTGCCTGAGGGCCTATATGTATAAGTGAGAAATATGGTAAACCCATAGAGTCTAAATAAAGATGGATGACGCATCTACACTTCCTCCCATGGTGCAAAAATGGAGCCTAAATATCCTGTATACTGGTCCCCGCCGTCTTGCACTTTTGACGTCATCTGGAGCTGCAGATTAGAAGTCTCACTGCTATGTGCTTTTCATGGTTTTACGGCTACAGCTATTATTTAAAATTTACGTCGAGTTTAAGTGGAGCCTGTTAATTCTGAAAACAAAGCCAGGGCAGGGCGGCTGTGGCTGAGGGGGGAGCGCAATCTTCGCTTTGGATAAAAGTGTCAGCTAAATAAATGGCTCAAGAGATGCAACTGCACCAAGCAGGACCTGGACCCGAGTATTATTCAAAACATTTTGTCCGAACCTGGCATGTCCGGTCCGCATTGGGTCCCGTCAGGCCCAGGTCGAGTATCCACAGATGCTCAGCTGAGGGTTCACCTGCAGTGCTTTGATTCCACATATTTTATGGTTTTATTCACCTTTTTTGCAGCTGTTTTCTGAAAGGACTACTCTCATCGATCCCTTATCACATTGGTCTGATTTTATTAATAACATCTCGTGAGATACGGTTTGGTGACATGCTATGTTACAGAAAGTCAAATGTACTTTCTGGGGTTGGATTCAGAGAAACACATTTGTCACACCAAAGAAAAGTGGAGCTAATTGTCTGGAGTCATGGCTGATCATATCTATATTCAATTTACAGTTGAGGAAGAAAATGTACGTTCGTTTTCACTAAATACAGCAGGAATCAATGCTCTAATTTTAACCTGATTAAACCAATAATAATAATAATCAAGATCATTTTAGATCGCCTTAGAATTTGTTATAAAAGGCGATATATGAGTAGATAGTGAATACCAGGTCTTGTGTGGAGCCCAACAGCAAGGCCACCCCCTGGTTCTTGTCTTAGGGCCTCAGGCTGTGCACAGGTAGGTAGGGGAACGTACAGCAATAGCAAGTATAGCTGCTGCTTTTTACACTAGTGGGAGCCAATTCCCTGGTTTGTGGTTAATAATTCATGGAGAGTGTGGGCTCTGTTGTGGCTATGACTTCCCCAGTACACCAGAATTTGTGTTTTGGGGTTTAATGTCTAGTCCAATCTCTGTACTCTTTGTCTGGTTGTGTTAACTTAATCTTGCTCCTGGCACTCGTCAGGAGTTTCTTGGCATATGGTACAAGTTGTTTAGATAAGTGGGGATCGAGAAAAATGCAATAAGGACGTTTCCATTATACGCAACTTGGGAGCCTGCGTTGTGACCTTTTTAAGCATAAGAACCGTAGCTTGTGCTTTGGTTTTATGCCTCTGCTCCGAAGGTTCACTATCCATCTGTCCCATTCCTCTTAACAATATGTCACCTTGAGGGAATTGCTTCTAATTGAGTGCAAATGTCAACTTGGATTTACAGATGAACTGAATTTGGTGGTCAAGCATCCCGGTCACGATGACATAACAAACTTTTTTGTTTCTTCTCCTGAACCTATTATCTCAATGTTGCCTCAAGAGAATCCTTCCAAATTTGGCACAGATGCTGTGAGTCCACTTCAACTGACGGATTAAAGAACTAGATTTAGGGGGTCAAAGGTCACGGGTCTTGGTCACTTGGACTCAAAGACGAACTTATTTTAACGGTCATAGCTCACAGTGTCGTGTGAGTTTGGAGAAAAAAGCATATGTGGACTGAAACTGCAGTGTTTGGTGCAGGTACACAACCGCACGGTGTTAATTCCACTTGTAGCTTGGTTCTGTCTAATTAATGTCGTTGACTGATGAGCCTTTGGGTGTGCTACTTTTGTGTAGTGCTGTGTTAATTCCAAATTTGTGTGTGTTGAGTTTTAGTCAGGCCTTTGAGTTTTACATGGTTGAGCTGCAGAGTCAGTCTTTGAACTTCAATTCATACAGACAGTCAGCCTCACTTTTCTGGTTCTTCTGCTTCTTCTCTTATGTCTTAATGGACCCGTTGGCTGCAGAACATGTCAGAAAACAATGCAGTAGCTGTCATCGGAGTAGTATCTTGCAATTCTCTCGGGCCTGTTTTGCCGTTTCTCATCCTTAAACTGCTGGATCCAAGGTCGCTGGGTGGCAAATCACTTCTGGCAAGATGACTAGCAGTGGGTGAGAGGTCATTTGTTCATATTGCTTCCGCGGAGAACTTTGGACATCTTTGGGAAAAAAAACAAACTCTGAAAGCGAATGCTAGATGTCATGCTGATATTTCGTCATGGTGCTGTCTTTTGAGTTGGGTTGATGTATTGATGCGGCCGTTCAGGACTCCATTGTTGACTCGTATGCTCCTGAGTGGAAATAAATGGTTTGTTTTTAGCATAACCTTTCCGTGGACTCCCCCTTTTTGACAAGTGTCACAGACTTTGTTGTGTGCGCTCTCAAACTCTCCCTCTTGTTATGGCTCACGCAGACTTCCTTGGCCCGTGTTTGCAGTGACAAACTAATCAAAACGTTGTGCGGTAATTGGTGGGTGGTGATGTGTAGCCTGTAATTACTGCAGTCAAGGTTGAATTTATTCTCCAGTACCATCCTGGAGGGATGAGGGAGCAGGTCAGCATTGTGCTGTCTCCGAGGGCCACGGTTGGAAAACAATCGAAAGCCTATTGTCATGCCAGTCTGTGGACTCTCTAACAAGAAAGACCTGCTCGTTTTGTCATGAGTCAACGAGAGAGCACAATAAAGTGTGTGTCTGTTTGTTCCGACTTCCTTTTGTTCATTTTGTAGCGTTTTTGTCTTCGCTTTCACATTAAAGCTCCCTTTTTGAGCTGATCTGTGTCAAAGAATTCTTCTAATTAATCCGCTGTGATTTAAAGTTTTTCAACTTTTAGAGCTCTTTTACGCATTGCGTGATCTTTTCCAAAAAAACAGCTAGTGACAAAACATATCAAGAACATAAGGATGTGTTCACTTTTCATTGCCTTAATTGCAAGTAAGGATTAAAATGCAGCAGAGAACAAAGAGCTGAAGACATAAAAGCTGTCCATGCAGAAAAGACTAAAAAAGAGTTTATTAAATTGGGAAAAAAAGATACGTGTAAAAATAAACCAAAGCAGATTTTCATTTTTTTTTTATAAACGGTATGAAGGTTTGATGTGTCATGGAAGAGAGCTTGTGTCAAGACAATAAAAAAGGATTAGACGCTGTTATATGCTAATACACGATTCTCTCGTTATTTGATAGTGTAAATGGGAAAGATCTGCAATGGTGGGCCTTTGTGTTACTTCAAATGTCTGTTTTCCAAATGAAACATTTTCATACCGATTCGTTCTGTTGGGGGGGGGGAGGATCACGGCTCGCCATAATAGCTCCACCGAGTAATGAAGCTGTTTTATAAACATGAGAGCGTTCGATTGCGAGGCACGATACTCTCCCAATCTCCTCCTCGTGACCAGATATTCTAGCTGTGACCTCTTTCTCTGACTCATAGGCATCCTCTGCAGGCAAGAGATTGATTCCTTTATTACTGGATGTTCACATGTAAACAAAGATATGCAGGCTCCACCTAGTCAACCAATGTTTTAGAGATATGTAATCCTTATTCTCCCAGCATCCTGAATTTTAAACATTAGCACTTGAAAAGCATATGGAAAATGTCTTCTCCTGTATCATATGATAAGATTTCACTTCCCCCGGGGGATGCACTCTTGATATGAAATGCCTCGTCTCCCCAGCCAACATGCACTTTTCTTGTCTATTTCAGCAGATAACTTCAGATCCCCACATGAAAGACTATTTCATTGGTTCCACATAACAGAGCTGTCCTGCTGCTCACACATCCCAGCTGAATGTAACAACATAACTTTGGTCCACTTTTTTGCTTTGTCGCCCAGCTTGTTATTTTTCGGGTAATTAATTGAGAGCCTGCACGCCTTTGTTTGTCGCATCGCCATAGCACTGATTCATGTTTACACCTAATTGGCACAATTAAGGGATCAATACAAAGTGGAGAACTGGGAGATCTTTAGTTAGCCTTTATTGGACACAAATGAAAGCCGATTCACACACATATACAGTAAGAGCACACACACACACACACACACACACACACACACACATCACAAAACACAGGCAGTGTCTCATAACTACTCCATATGCAAATGTACCTGAGTAATGTCTGCGAGGTAGACAGGGGATAAGAATGAAGACAAAGCGCTGGGCATCAATTTTCAGCTTCCAGGAATCAGCCATCTTGTGTCAGGGTGGTCTCCAGTTGCAACAAGAGGTGTTTGATTCTGAATATATAAAAATAAATAAATAAGGGAAAGCAAAATATAGGAGATTTTATGTCACATCAAGGCAATCGCACCGTGTGATTGTGTCTGTTGTGTAACTGTACCACCCAGTGCTGGTCAGGTATGATGGATGTGAGACCGGCGGGGGGCTGATTGCTCCGTTTCCTCCCCCAGAGGGAGAGATGAGGTTGAAGGTCTCCGCTCTGATCCCTGGGTGGTAGATGTGTTTGGGATGATGGAGGTCTGTAATGAGAGAGCATACAGGTCAGTGTGTGTGTGTGTGTATGTGTGTGTGTGTGTGTGTGTGTCTGTGTGTGTGTGTGCCTGCATACTGGCAGGTTTGTAAATGTGCAAGTAAAGTAGTTAATTTGGAAAAGTGGTGGAAAGTCCCTTTGAATCCACAGTATATTTTGTACTGCTTAAAAAAAAGGATTAATGCCAGTTTTGTAGGTGTGGCACACATGCTGCAAACTGTAGTGCACAGCCTTGAGAGTGTGTGTGTGTGTGTGTGTGTGTGTGTGTGTGTGTGTGTGTGTGTGTGTGTGTGTGTGTGTGTGGATATGTGAGTGTTGGAACTCCACAAACTACAGCAGGCAGCTGCTGCTGTGTGGAGTCATCTCCATACCTCAGAACAGCTACACAGGCCACCATCCAACAGAGAAGGATTTTGAGGATTTAAACTGCATCATGGTGAGGCACACACACACACACACACACACACACACACACACACACACACACACACACACACACACACACACACACACACACACACACACACGTTAAACCATGCACATACTCCAAAGGGAAAGAAAAAAAGGACACCAGCGGAGCAATTGAGATGGAGGAAGAGGATTTCACTTCTGTCCACTTACTTTACTTTAAAGTGCTCTATCTCGGCAAACCACACTTGTTTTATTAATTTAATGTCATATCGGGAGTAGTCTGACAGGCGGCCCACTCGGAAACTCACTTCCCCAAACTTTTTTTTTGTCACTTCTCTGTGTGCAAAGTGTGAACAGAACAAAGCATTATCATGTAATAACAAAGCAGGGAGTGTAAAGAGAGAGAGAGATAGAGCGAGAGAGGGACAAAGAGAGGAGGGGACACTGGGGGATAAAAGTAGTTTTCCCTCTTCCCATTAAATTGCCCTTTAGATAAAAGTAAATCTGGTAAAAGATTGAGCACAGAAAAGGGGGGAAATTATTAATGATTCTCTTTTCTAATGTGATTTCGAGCCTTAATATTGGAGATGAATAATGAGCAGCGGGGGGTGGGGGGGACTTAATCCATTTAAAACAACGCAGCGTCTATCGGGACATCTGTATCTGGATCTGTATCCATGTGGGATTAGAGGCAAGAACTGGAGCCATGTCTCCTTTAATGTGCATACGTCTTGATGGACAGCAGCGCAGTTACAACAAGGACACCCCCCCACGACACACACACACACACACACACAACTCTATCATCTCTCACATGCACACGAATGTTTCACATATAAGAGAGATGAATGTGACCAGTCCGAAGAACGTTAATGTCGGAGGGGATGAAGGTCAGGTTGATTGAATGTGGTGGTTTTGACTGTAAACAACAACAACACACCTACGTTTGAGTGAGATTTAATCAAGAGGCGAAGCAACACAATGATTTTTCATTAGTGAGCAAAACTATCATTATCCACTGATTATCAATGAAAATATGACCCAACAGTCAATAGATACACACATGTAAGTGTCTATAACAATTGAAACATATAAATAACCACTGTATGAGCTCCAGGGTAATCAGATTAAATCAGTTATATTAAATTAAACTATTTCTACATACTAACTCAAAAATACAGAAATATATGATATAACAATTTTACATCATTTCACAAATGTACATTACAATGAGGGAAGATTTCCGAGATTCAGAGATATTCAACATTAACCCTGTAACCAAACATTGCCATCAATTGGTAAAAGAAAGCCGAAAATAACAGTAATACCAGTAATATTACACCAATAATAACCATTGATGGGAGCAATTTCATTCACCGTAGCCACTTTGTCACAGTGACCCACCATAATCATGCTTAACTCTGAAATTATTTTTAAATGATTGGCGCTCAGTAAGGTGCATAACTCCACCAAGGCCCAACAATCTCCTCATGAAACTCGAATTAAATTCATTAGATCCAGATTTTTTGTTTGATCTGCACCAAATTGTCATAAATACCAGTCCTGTGAACGTGTCTGATATTTTTTTTAATCAGGATCCATGAATTATTCTGTGAGAAATCAACGAAAATGCTGAAAATTCTCACAATGGTAAAGAAAGTGGAAGAAAATATATATATATCCTGAATCTGCCCCCTAATCTGCATCCTCACCAAAATTGATCCCGTAATCCTGCTAATGAACAAACAAACAAACACTGATGAAAACATCAAACAACAATAATTATCTAAAATGCCTGTATGACTGAATTTCAATTTATATATCATATATACTGTTATTTTGACAGTGAACAATTCTCCTAGACTTCCCCATCTATATGTGACACCTTCTCTATTCCCAGTGAACAACAATGAAACCAGAACTGATACAGTGTTCGACTCAAACTGACCAATGGGACCACTAACACAGGTTCATTAGAGATGAGAGGCCACTGGTGAATCAGCCTCACCTCCTTGGATCTGTGTGACCTCCCCAATCAACATGAGGCCATCGTTTTCTATCAGCACTGATTGTTGCTCTCCTGCTCCACACAGCTTCAATGGCCACTGTTGCATGTTCTTGAGCATATAAATGCTCGATGTCTATTCTCATCATGCTCGACCCGCAGGACATCCCCCACATTTCCGCTCATGAAGGAGGAGTTATTTCAATCCATCGCAAGACTCTGAAGTATCATTTTATTCTATATGTTTCTGATTGTAAATACTGCCATGTGAAATGGTCATTCTGTATAACACAAGCGTTTCCTTTTCTCCTTGTGTGTGATGTTGTTTTCCACTGTTATCCTTCCACCAGTGCTGCTGAGCCCAACAGGGAACTGTCTGATGTCCGAATCTGTGGTTTTCCTCAGAGGTGGGAATCAGAGGCTGAGATGTGAGGCCTCTGTAGAGGATCAACCGGAATTTAGCCCCAACCTTGGTCTGACACTGGTGGGCTGCACCTGAGTACATTCACTTTGTTACTGTACTTAAGTTCATTTTTAATGTATATGTACTTTCCTTCAATAGATTTATTTTCAGGTACATTTCACTTTTACTCCACTACATATATCATCAAATATCTACTTCTACTCCACTACATTTTCACAATGCATGTTCACATTGTTTTTCATATTTTTAAAACTATTCAATAGGCTACTTTCAACAAATACTTTAAATACTTAAAGCATACTTCAAAGCAAGTACTTAATTTGGCCCAAGTAAAAAAGTCAACATTGTACCTTTTCTGAAGTAAAACGTTTGACCACTTGCTCCCACAATGGACACAGCCTTATATTTGTAATATAAATTTTCCATTGTCATTGTCCCATTTACATAAATAGAGAATACAGAACTTTTTATTTCTTAAATTCCCACACTCCAGCTTTAAGGCAGTAAAAACTGTAAAAGAAAATCTAATACTACAACATAACCAGCAGCGACTGCAATGCCACATGCCATTGCTAAACTTTTCAAACCTAACTATGGTCTTATTCATGTTATTATTCAATTACATTTCAAATAAATTCTATTTACATAACGCAGAAATACAACATGCATCATATTACGGCCCTTTATATAAGGTCAATACCTTGAAACATTAAAGAGAGAGCGTACGGTTCAAACTCAGCTCAAACTCAATCACTTGGCAACTGTGGAGAGAAAATGGATTCAAAGTCGAGTTGGAATGTTTGCTACACGATTTAATAGTTTCATTGTTTGTTAGACTTGCACTTTAAATGACTTTTGTATCAAGACAATCTACACAATCTGGTGCATTGTTGTCTGAACTCAACAAAGCATCTCAAAGACACCGCACAGATTGTCTCTCCCTCTCTCAGCCCTTTGTTGAGCAAAACAGTAAATTGAATGGAAAAAAGCACGATACCAAACCGAGAGAATGTATGTGATGGCAGAGTAGTGAAAAAACGACAGATGAAAAAAAAATGAATGATGATGACTCCAGTTGTATTCCTCAGAGGACTCGTACAACTGAGCCAGTAATATCTCTCAAAGCAATACATTGTCACGCGATGGTGAAATGCTCTCGTTTGAGCAGCACATGAGAAAAATGTTACGTGCAATAGGATTTTGAGGTCTGATTCTATCAAATTTGTCAGATTAAAGGAATGTGATGCTAAAATATTACAAAAGCCTGAATTTATGTCAGTCAATATGCAGTGACACACCTCCTTCTCACAATTTTTGTCCAATGCCTGAATTCAGTGCTAACACAGGAAATCCCTTTGTGTGACAAATTCACTTTCTGTCACAGACCTGTAATTGATTTAAATACTTCAACCTTTTCTTTACTTATCCAAGTCTTTAAGGCGTGAAGTTTAGCTTCCATAACAACATTTGAAGAAATATTAATTTCTTATGGAGACACATGGTAGAAAGTGACAATTTTTCAAGACCACTCAGAGGGTTTTGCAGAATTTTGTAATAACTAAGATTTTATCCGCGTCAGCAAGTGTCCCAAAATGACATAATGTATGATTGCGTCCAAGTAACAGTGCCCTCTAGTGGCTGACGGAATTATGACAAATGAGAGAGTCAGGTGATGTTAGAGAGGTAAATGTGGACGGGTCAACTAAACATAGGGGTTTTACCTGGTTGTAAATTTAACTTCACCCCTAAGTTATGACTGAACTGCCTCTTCCTGGAAATTCAAAATAAAAGACATCCCAAACAGTTGGCTCTGTACGTAAGCACGACCAAACCAAGACGGTTTAAACACTATAAATGATATTAAAACCTTATTTAATAAACTAGAGTCATATTATTTAATTTACAGCTCAAAAATCTAATTTAAGTGAATTGGCCTAACCACAATATTTACTAAACTAACCCACACCAAGTTGTTTTTGTACCCAAACTTAACCAAGTTAGGTTTGTTCTATTTATTTATTTTGTGGTGATTTGATTTTCTTTCACTTTAATAACACTTGAAGCGAAAACAACTTGCCACGGCACAAACCCCCGACCGCCCCCCGACCCACCCGCGCTCCCCTCTCCCAGAGAAGGTATTTAAGTGGAGCGCGGTGATGTGAAGTTTCCATTCTTCAATAACAGCCTTGTGACTAAGCTCCAGTATTTCTAATGCACAGCCCACGATTAATGACTGTTTCCTAATTAACACCCATCCGGGCAACACAATTAAAAATAACTTCAAAGAGAAACGTAAGCTCTAAAAATACTAAGCAGAGCAAGAACTGAAATAAACTAGTCTCTCCACCAGATCACACACACAAACACAAACACACACACACACACAGTCCTATATGCCTCTATCACCACAGCCACAAGCATCATTTAATAAGATAAGCATTTCAGGCCTTTTGTATTTACTATTCCATTATTCCTGAAGCTTTGGCTCCAGCCAAGGGTAGCATCAGCTTTATAATCTCTTGTGACCATTCAGATATTGCTTTGTGTAATCATCGACATCTACTGTATATATAGGATGCCACCTAACAAGCTGAATTGTCTACAGCACAAAGCACAGCTCATGTGTATTCCACCTCATTATGAATCATCCGGCTCTACGAGCGAGCTGAAAGTTATTGCCGGGGAAATTATAAACAAACCCTCTTCCCTCTGCGTCACATCTGTCCTGACCATTGCCTGATTGCTTTGTGGGCACTGTTTAATTGCCAATTAGGGGGGAGGCCAGGACAGCAATCACAATAGGTATATGAGTGTTTGTGTTGCAGTGTGTGTTTCAGTGTGTGTAGGAGGCAGTGCGCGCCAGGCAAGGTAAACTGGTGTTGTACATTCAGTACCGTCGCTCTTAAAAAACCATGGGATACGGATGCAAGCGTGCTTCAAATGAAAGGAAGAGTGGAGAGTGGATGGAAGGGTCATTGGAGCTTTTTTTCCTGTGAACAACACATTTACAATTCTTATGTTAGCGGTGAAAACAATAGGTTTCCTCTGTCTAAAGGGAATGTTATCATTTGACAATCTGGCAAAAGTATGTGAATTTCTATTTAAACTTAAAAGGCAGACAATCTGAACTCCCTTATGAAAATATATCCGCCAGCTGTATTATTGCAGCATTATGCTGCAAACTGTTCTATATCAACATTTATCTACCCACTAATTCCACAAACGTCTGTCTTCAAATTCGAGGGATTACTTCACTTGAGTGTTGCAGTTTTATTTTACTTTAAACATCTACTCCACTAGATCTCAGATGCAAATATTGTACTTTTTACTATTTTCAATCTATAGTTGCTAGTTACTTTACTGATTGAGATTGTTGCATACACATTAACACAGTAGTATGGTTAATATGACAACTACCAGGGCCCCTATGTGATTATAATCCTAGTTAGACATGTCAAACATTTGTACAGACTTTATGATTCTGTGCTCCTGTGCATTAAAACACGTCTGATCTTTCACTGAACCTAGACTGTATGACCATACTATGTAGAAGCTAGCTCTTTTCTCGGTGGCCACTTAACCAGTTAATCTCAGTCAGCCCATGTTTCATTCTTTCTAAATGCCACTGGACTAAATATTTAATGACATCACTGGTGCTGTAAAAACTCCTGGCCTCATGTGCTCAACATCTTTGAAGAAGCACCAAGAAGTCAACTGTGTTTACCGTCACGTCACAAACCAACATGACTACACACACGGCGGCCCTCTGTTGCCCTAGGTTACAGCGTCTCACATCGGAGGAACAGCTGATCTGTGTTTGGCTGTTAAAAGGAAAAGGTCCACCGTATGTCTGTGTTTTGTTTTGATGAGCTGATGCATCACGTGGAACCGTTCATACAGCATGGAAGGACCCACAAAAACTCCGTCAGTTTGTAAGACAGACTGGTCTTTGAGAGTGTGCGAGTAGCGAGCGCTGCACGCTAAGGAGACAGGAAGAGCAGGGGTTGGGTGCCAGGCAACAGTGTGAAGGGGCGGGGGCAAGATGAGGTTGTTCTCTGAACTGTAATTAAATGCTCAATAAACAATGGTGTTGAATTTGACTCAAACTTTAAAAGATTGGACAATAACAAGTGAGTAAACTACCATGAACAGGTGCGTGTCATAGCTCTGGTGCCCCCTCCGGCACTAGGTGCCCTACACACGGCACGTGTGGTGGGAGCGCTGGCTCTGATAAACCACACCCATGAACAGTAATAAATGAAATTAATTTTCATTTAATGAAAAACAATTACTATAAAAGAATGAGAAGTTTTCTGACTTCACTCTGCACCATAGAATATTTATTTAGAAAAAGTGACAGGATAATGTTCTATATATATCATATGTAACTGTTTGAGAAGGACTCACTGATGACAAGGAGATATTCTGAAGTAGCTCTGGAGCATTAGCACAGGACAAGCAAACTCAAAAGGCAGGTTTACTACAGACAATGCACTGATCATGAAAACAGCAAGAGTAAAAAGTCTTAGCATTGAATAGAGTGAAATATTTTTTTCTCATTTACTGAATATTGGCAGGGATTTTTGTTTCTAGTTTGAGAAATAAACCTCACCGGCTACACTTGTTTTTTTTAAGAGAAGGGATATATCACCACAGAGGCAAACGCACAAACTACTTGTTACTGCGACACAGTCATTGCAGCTTTTGTCCTCTCCGCAGGGATTTGTCGAGAATAATGAAGCCATAACATTGTGACAGCTTTATCCTTAAAACAAAGTGTGTGCTGCCGCAGGGGACAAACGTATGTTAGTGTTAAATATGGCAAAACCATGAACCTACGCGCTTGGGACAGTGTCGCTCTGTGGCTTTATGTCTTCCTGCAGTTTGAAAATACCAATGTTGAGTTTGACCTTTTCCAAGTCGGCTTTTTTTCCCCTTTCTACCTTAATTTTTAATGGCTTTTACTCAACCTCCTCACTTTTCATTTCTCTTACAAAAGAAGTGTATTGTTGGAGCATGCTGCATGGCTGAATATGAGAAACTTCCTGTTCTCTTCCCTTACTAATAGATGGTTTGAGGTTTGGACTGACTGTTTTTGTAGTAGCTGCCAGGAGCTCCTTTTTTTTCTTTGATAGAAGAAAGGAGTTTTTCATGTCTGCGTGTCTAGTGCACTGCATTGCAGTTCACTTACCTCTGAAATGGATTATGAACTGTAGAAAATGACTCATACTGAAATAAAAATAACATTATTTGGATTTACATAGTTTTTCATACAACACTGATCAATACTTTTGAGCATTTTCATTCTTGATAAATATTTTATCACACATTGCAGGCTAGACAGAGGAAGAGGAGGATTTATATTTTATATTTTTTCCAGGGTAGGTGTTCTTCAAAATGTCACTTGGCAATATAATTATTAAAGTTGCCTGAAAAACTTTTTTTTCAAAGTTTTACTCTGAAGAAAGGCTTGTGTTTTTGTATTTGTTATATTTGCTCATGATGCACCAATCCATCATCATAAGGGGCAGTTATCTTAACATGAAATGTAAGACCCACTTATTTAGGTAAGCTCTGATGATACAGTATTTGTGTGCATGTCAAGAGAAAAATGTGAACTGCACCATATTGCTGATTGCACTTTAATATTACGAGTTCAAGCATTATTCCTGAGCTCCACCATTCTTCACTACAAAAGCTGGTGGCAACACATTGACAAGTTTATTTAAAAGTAGTTCAAAAGTTTGAGTCGAAAGGATTACATTTGAAATTTGGTATAAATTTGCCTTTGTGTCGTCGTAGAAAATGTAATTGTTATGAATTTATATTTATTAAAAATAAAATAATATTTCTAAATTAGTAATTGAGCTAAAGCGAATGAGAAAACTGTAAAGTGAGATATGCGCTACAGACGCTTTGAGCACATTGTAGATAAATGATCACAGTGTGATCCAAAAATATGAAATCAGTTGATTTTCATGAAGTAAAAGACATGATGATATTTTTCATCTAATTCACATTTTCACATTATTTTGTAGTAAATGTTTATTTGTTCCTCTGAAGGGCTCCCATGTCATTTTAAACCTAGAAAAAACATCACAGGAGGATGGCACAACCACTTTGAAATAAACCACTCAAATGATAATTCCAAATGAGATAAATCATTAATTTGTCTATACATCCATCCCAAAAGATAGGAGCCTGAATAAAGAATTGATCGTGACAAGCAATTACGCGATAAAATGAAGATTGATGCATCAGACACACCAACCTACATGCTGCAAATTTACCCATTAAGGGACTGATAGAAGATTGCTTTATCTTAAATAGGTAAAGCCTACTAATGCAATCTAATGAAAACCAATACAACTGTAATGACACTTTTTTCCGAACAGTCTCTGCTCTGTGGCTATTTTTGGGGCTGTAGTGGTTTAATAAGGCCGGACAAGGCTTTTCCTTTAGTTTGGTGTTGTGTTGCTACTATAGTCATTACCTCTGTAAGTGGGGTCAAAGCAGCCTGTTGTAGCCTCTGTACAGCAACTGTTGTGAAGAATAAAACCTTCTTATTGTAGATATTTACCACATTTCTTTTTTTTTCATTTGAAGTGTTACCTACATCTCAATGAAACAGCAGATGTCAACAGATTTTGTAATATGCTGATTTGCATATGAACAATATGATAGTCCGGGGTACAACCGGGAGTTACCGTAGTGACATTGTTCTTCTTTTCAAAATAAAAGTGACTAGTTGGTTTTGGTCATGGGATGAGATGGTTTCAAAGGGGTCATAAGCAAAAACTAAAAAAAGGTTTAATCTCACAGTCAATTTACTCCTGAATGTTTAGAAGATGATGCGATGCATTGTTCATTTAAATGGTTTTAGTCGCTACATACTTTCACTTAAACTAAAGTTGCTCTGCCTCCATAAAACAGCTGCTGGCTATAGCCGACTGCCTCTTTTTTTTACAAATAATTTAATTTACATATTGGATCACGATATTAACGATTTGCTCCGGCAGCCTTTTTCTAGTTGCTCCATGTTAAAAACAAAAGAAGCAAAAATTCAAATATGTAAACGCCCCGATCAACTCGCACGTTTGCACAGGGCAGACTTGATATGACACCGTCGGCTTTTTGACAGATGTGCGTGAGTTTTTCCTCCACACAGACATAAGGTGCCCATGAGTGCAATGACAGATATTGCTCAGATTTGCTCAGTTTGATTGGACCTGACACACTGTGCTGACATTTGGCAAGGACAATTGATTATTCAATAACTGTCAGGCCGTGATAGATCGCGACCGAATCGCAGGCAAGGTGCACGCTCTGCAGCTTTGTGCTTCCACAGCGGCGACACACTGTGCTCCAGTTTGGTGGTAAACGAACATAGTTTACAGCCGCAGTCGTCCGTGATCGGGGGGATGTTCCTACCCGCTGCGGTCGCGGTAGTTTACTGTGTGCGTATTGATCCACGATATGTTGTTGTCACTTCTCCTGTATTATTGTTCAATACCCATGATTAAACTACAATGTTTCCCTCGGATGGTGTGACCCCCCCCCTGCCGACCCCCCAAGTGTTTATGTCTCGATATATCATTTTTTTCACGGGAACGGTTTGTGAGTCATCAAACAACTGAGTCCACTTGTTGCATCCTTCAGTGACGGCTAAATAAGAGATGGGCTATTCGCGTCTAATGATTCAGGTCAATAGTGGCAGCGGGACGAGGGACGGCAACACACGTGTCACTGTGTTGTGTACAAAATGTTAATGTGGTGCCGCTTAGGGATTCATTTGGTGTTGTTTAAGCTGTTTAACAAATCTTCTGAGATCGCGTCCTCTTTCTATCATTAGTGTCCAAACGCTGAACTTCCCGCACCACAAAGTAATTATAGCACACTCTTATGTGCCCCCCAATGCGCCATCATTAAACGTTCTTTGAAATGTAAACCACTATTAATGACGGCTGTATAATGTCGGCTGCTGGGCTTTTTTCCTGATACACATTTTAACTTTAATGACAAGATTAGACCACAGTCACACACTCTCTTGGAACCCATTAAAGGGCTCTTGAAGGAACACGTTTTGTTGTCACCTAGTGCGCACATCTCTACTCTTTGAGTCACCGTGGAAACGTGTCAGCTGATTGCCGTCCAACCGGAACTCCACCTTCATCACTTTTGTGTATTTATACAAAGGAAATAGACGGACACGATTATCTGTTATGACAGTGAAGGATGCACCAGAAAGTGAAAGCTCGCTCACTAATTCATCTGCAACTGTTTTCGTGCTGAAATCAGCCTGATATCTGTGGACAGCTGGACAGGTGGTGCTCGCTCGCCTGCAGGCACCGACTGAGTGATGCCGACGGACAGACATTTTGTACTGTTTCAGCAGCGTCTTTAAATAAGGGTGATGAAAATACACTTAAAGGCTAAATCATATAAAGTAACCGAATAAAAAGAAATATAAAAGGATAGTTGTAGCTCAGAGCAGGGCGTCCACTGACCAGAGGGTTGGCGGTTAGATTCCAGTCTCCCCCCATTAGTATGAATGTGTGTGTGAATGGCAAAACTGTAAAGAACTTTTAATGGTCATCAAGAAAAAGTGCAGTATGATTACACACCATTTAATAGAAAAAAGGATGAGAGTAAGGAGAGACCTATAGTAGTGCGATCTAACAAAGTAAATTTACTTTTACTTTACTTAAGTAGATGTATTTTCAGGTACTTTTCACTTATATCAGCAAATATTTGTACTTTCTACTCCACTACATTTTTACAAAGCATTTCATTACATTATCAATAACAAGAAGGGAATTGGTGCACTGATCCAGTCCGAGCAGGCAGCTAACAGGGACGGACTACTATGGCTACTACTGTGGCTCAGCAAGTAATTTTACTTTTAATACTGCAAATATTTATTTATATTTATGTACATGTTATACATATGCATGGACTGCAAATAGACAGCACTTTTTACAGTCTTTTCCACCACTCAAAAGTTCTTTACAATACAAATCGCATTCACCCATACACAGATTTATACAGTGCTTCTATATGCGGTGCTTTATTTTCTAATATCCAACCTTCGGCACAGCCGTCACTGACAAGTTGGGGTTCAATATCTTGCTCAAGGACACTTTGGAATACAGCCTGAAGGTGGACTGAGCCACCGACCCTCTGGTTAGTGGACGACCTCACATAAACCTTGACAGATCAGATTCTTGTGATTTACACTAGATACATAATGTGATAGATAAAAAGCCAGTAACACTTTCCATCTCTGACGGCAGTCGGCAGGCCTTCCTTGCACAGCGGATCTCATGACATCTCTTGACCACAACCTTTCAAGAACTCCAGTAAACTCAATCAGCACTTTATCATGAATGTTGTTTTTTTTTACACTACGGTATTCTCAGTAGTTCTGTGCCCTGGCCCCTCATCCTTGCTGAATAAAAAACTGCCTGGTTGTGCATTTCAAAGGCTTCAGCATCATAAAAGCAAGCGTCAGTCTCGGATGAAAGCTTTCACTGTTTATTCAAACATTCAGCGCCATCCCTTTCCCCGATCCGAGCACTCCTCCACTGATGACACATGTTCTAATCATTGGGTCATGTCACATCTGATGCTCTCATCAACATCAAAAGTCCCACGTCGAGATGCAGAAATGCTCAAAGAAGCAGGGGGAAGTAGAGAGAAACTGATTTTCTGGATTGGTTGTGTCGGGGAGGAGAAGAAAACGTTTGACACTTCCTTCTCTGCTCTGCCGTTCTTTTCTCTCTTTTTTTTGAAGACCTCCAGGATACAAGGAGGGCTGTGTAACTGCTCCCTACCTCTGATTAGATGACATCCCGTGGGAATTAAGCGAAGTACAGAAATGGATTTTATTTATATATTTATGTGCACGGCAAAGTCATGAGGGAGTCAAGGCAGAGTCTAGGTCTCAGGCTAGCACCGTGCATTTTTTCCATGATATTAATAGATTGCAGAGCAACCTGACCTAGTTAAAGCCCCTTGAATGGGCTTTGTTGCTCTATGCTGTGCATGAGTGTGTTCTACTGTGGGTCTTTGATTGAACGGACATACACTTCCCCCAGATTTCTCTTCACCTTGACAGGAAGGCAGCACACGGCTTTGTTTATTAGATGAATGCCCTACTGCTTGGATAAGGTGACTGACTTCTTAATTAAAAAATGCGCAAAGACCATTATCAACACTTCATTTTCCACCCATTGTAACTGGATTATCACTTGTTTAGCAACTTCTCCATATGGCTTTTCCTCTTTACCAATTTATTCATCAAATATCAAAGTAATATATAGACATTTCCCCAAATGTATTATTCAACAGTAGACCATAGATTTATGTCTGTGCATGTAGCTCATATATCAGAAGAAGAATAACATTGAGGTAACTATGTAAATGCTACTTTATTATTATGGACATGCAGGAGTCTGTGCAGGACTTTGCGCTCAGTGGAGATACACTGACCTCTTTAACCAGATCCAGATGGTGACAATTTAAAAAGCAGAAATGTAGATACTTGTGTGATAAATGGTGTTGTCCATTTATAGCTCAACAGCTGGCTGGTATAGACACAGCAAACCACTCCGTTACATCCCCATAGAGCCACTGCTAACTAATAAATATCCAAAGCAGTTGGTACTGTAAGTGGTACTCTTGCTATTACTTTTACTCCAGGTGAATATTTTCCTTTGAATTCAGTATTCGTTTGTATCAGTGCCCTTATTTCTCATGGTTTAATATACTATAAAATTGCCATAATATACTTTTCTTTCGAATAATGGGAACATGAATGAATGGAGAAGAGTGACTGGGTGAGAATGTGTTTGATTTAGCGCTAATGGTAGGAAATAAAAGAAGGGATGGCAGATTGATCTCCTTCTCTGCCACGTTCACAAAAAACATGCACCTGTAAAAGCCACTGCCAGGATCATCAGCGCGCGCACACTCACTCACACACACACACACACACACACACACACACACACACACACACACACACACACACACACACACACACACAAATAGAGAGTGAAAACATCTAATAAAATGTCATTGATTGTATTACAGCTGTGAAGGTGTGCCCAAGCTCATCATCACAACACACACACACACCATTATGGCCACAGTGCACCTGATTATAGCCCACACATGACGAAATATACCCATAGCTCCATTTGCCAAAAATATAGTGTGAAAGCAACGGGTGACTAAGGCAGCGTCAAAAGCCTTTTAGTGAGCAGGAGGAATGACGGCAAACCACTCTGCCGCTTCTTTGTTGTGTCGGGAGCAGAGTAAACTACAATGTGGTTACTCCGCCGTCTTTACTTTCACACGTTGCAACAACCCCGCCTCCCCGTAGTGCTCTCGTTCTCCTCTGCAAGCTCTTTCACATCAGAATAATTACGTTCCCACATTATGTTTTTTGTTCTCGGTATGAAAATGTGGTGATAAATACAGATGAAGAGAGATTTTTTATTTAATTCTTTTCTGACAAGACCCCCAGCTAACCCTCATATCCACTCGCCCGAGTGAGCCGCTAATACAGCAACCCTGCTCCCCATTCACCTTTTCACCTCTCATAAGGTTCAAGTATTGGCATGGTGCGCTTAATGCTGGGTACAGCTCTTCCACTAACCCCCATGACCTTATCAGGCTTCTTGTATGCACACACACACACACACACACACACACACACACACACACACACACACACACACACACACACACACACACACACACACACACACACACACATGCATGCACACTCTTTCCTGGTGCCCACATATGCATGAATGTGTGCACACATATGTGTCATATGACGCAACTTCTGCAGTTATAGTGGCATAAGACTTCGAATCCTTAAGGGCAGGGACGTCTGGTGTGGATGTAAGCACACACACACACACACACACATGCATGCATACACACACAGCCGTATTGTGGAGAAGTCTCTTTGGGCTTTTTGCATCATTGCCCTTTGTCCCAGAGGGAGAAGAACTTCTTGTGTCGTGACAGGGTCACAGTGAACAAAGCTCCACATAAAGCATCCCAGTAGATACAGTATTTAATGCTCTGTTTTCAAACTAGCGTGAGGAAAATTGACATATTAACGCCATTAGTTTTCACAAACTGATCCCGGCTAATCTGCATCATGCTGTGATCCCGATTTCAAAAATCTGTGAATATTTACAGTGTGTGTGTGTGTGTGTGTGTGTGTGTGTGTGTGTGTGTGTGTGTGTGTGTGTGTGTGTGTGTGTGTGTGTGTGTGTGTGTGTGTGTGTGTGTGTGTGTGTGTCTGCAGCAATTAATCCATTTCATGGTTCAGTATGTTAGAAAAGCTCTGATGCAATAGTTTGGTGGTGAGAAAAATGCAACACAATGCTGTGAAAGCGATCCACTATTTGGTCCGACTGGCTTTTGTTTTCATCTCAGAGGCACCACCTGCAAAATTTGAATATGGCTCATTCATTAAGCCTTCCCACTGAAAACCAACATAAATCACACTCCCCTGTCTATAGATTTCCATATTTATAGGCACAAAATATTAATTCACATGCTTTATTTTGTTGTCTTATAAACCTCAGAATATTGAAGGGAAATTTGATTTTATTGCATTGTTACCATGGTGACAGCAAACCAGTTGATTTATCTTCCGCTGATTCATTGCCAATGAGCTCCTGGGAAATTGAGTCTTACAGTAGGTAGTGAATTACAGGAGATACACTCCCCGGCTGATAACAGCTCCAGTTTCAAACACTTGTAATAAGCCTGACTTTATTTAGGTGACCAGAGTGGAACAGTCGTAGCAATAACATTAAAAATAAAAAAAGCAAAAGAAAGTACAGAGGCCGCTCAAACTAGGGTACATTCATCACAAAGTGTCTGACCCAATACTGTTCATCAGGCAGACCTGGAAAAGGGGCTTAGGACTAATCACCCTGTGTCATACAGCAGAGATCTACAGGGACCTTTGGGCCAAGTTGTGAGAAGCTATTATGCAAATAAAGCACATTATCTTTTTGTTCCTGTCTTCTCCATCACCAAAAACTGTCACTAGTGTGCCCCGCCTGCTGCGTGGGCAACGCACAGACAGGAAAGAGACAAGCAAATGCAAGCGAACAGGCATATAAGAGTAACTTGATGTTTTCTCTCTCTCTCTCTCTTAATGTCTCTTTCGCTTTCCTTCTGTTTGACTTGCCGGGTCTTTAATCCTCACACACGGAGACACTTTGTCAGATTGATGTATACTCACGCAAATGCAGGGTGTAAACAGAGAGACACAAAGCAAACAAAAGGGAAAAGTGAAAGACGCTCCTTTTGCTCACCGTGGAAATACAGTACGTCTGCGAGGACACGGAATCAGGAGCGAGCGCACGAGCGTCCCCACAGAGCTGCACCCGCGGAGGCATACAGGAACAAAATAATCATATAGCGGTGAGTAATCAGGTCTGCCTGTAGTCCTAATTACAATCACATCTGCCGTTTAGTCACCCATGAGCAGCCAACCACATCAGGATAAACAAGCCCCTTGGTGTCCCATCTCGGCAATCACGAGGGTGACATTAGGGCCGGGACAGAGGGCAAGCTGGCAGCGAGCGGTGGAATTATTAAAAAGCTAAAGAGAATCACCCAGAACTGATAATAGTTTTTACCGGCCTCTGGCACAAAATCAACGTAATATATCTGCATCAGGTTGAAAAGGTTAACGACGTGTGCCGGTGAGACAACAATTACTTTGCCATGTGCTCGGATTTGTGGCCTTTCGAAACTCAATCCCCAGCCCTCCACTGTGGAACGGATCAGAAACAATCCCCGTCTCGCACGCGGCTCCTCAGAGGTGGAGGACTGAGCTTGGAGTGGGTGCTGCGAGACATTTCGGCTTCGTAAGTAGCCTTAAAAAAAATTTTAAAAAATCCTTATCCTGCAGCAAATGACAAAGCAGCGGGGTTATGCGACGCGATCACTTCTTCACCCGACTGTGAGTTTCTGTCTGAATGAAGACGTTTTGTTCTGTGATTAGCCAGCGCGCTTGTCTGTGTTGTGACTTTATTGGTTGTTACAGGTCAGTGAAGCGCAAGCTGACGGCAGGGGTGGGAGGTTGAAGCCGTGCCAGGGACTCGTGTGGGGAGAGCTGAGTGTTGTTGGCATTGTTTCCTTCGCTGGTGATCGCTGGTAAAGGTCAGGAGGTCACGCGTCATGTGAGTTGTCGAGTCATTGTCGTTCCTTTTTATTGCATCGCTTGTTCGTAGAGATGTGGCATTAGTTGACAAATGTCAGGATATTTTAGGGTGTATGCTGCAGCTTTATGTTGTGTTATGTTATTTTTAAAACTGCATTGGTTCATATAGATATAAAGATGGATGACCTGTCTCCACTTCCTCCCAATATCCAGAAAATATGCCAAAATATCCTGGATATGAACACCGCCATCTTGCATGTTTGGAGTCACAGTTAGTGCAGTGGAGATCGGGGGATGGATCTGTGGTAGCCAAGTTGTCAATCATGATGTTTCACCACATTTTCAAAGGCATCAAATAACTAATTGAAACTGAACTTAGTGAAATAATTTTTGTGATGTGTATTTTTGACTTTAGTTCAGTTCATGTCCCATCCACTCACATGGAGGAGGCTGGGTTTATGACCTGCAGCCAGCCACCAGAGGGCAATTGAGGTGCTTTGGCTTCACTATTGGGCAGCGTTCATCCAAGTTCAATTGTGACACCCTATTTACATTTTCTTTTTATAAATCTTAATACGGCTTCATAACAACTTGTTGAATTACAATCCCGTAATTTAAGTTTTCTTACTGTTGTTCACAAAGAACACCATACCTTGTGACACTTGCTCTGCTGTCAGGTAGGGTATTGGTTGTATTCTTTCCCTGACAAACCCACAGTTTTTTGCCTGGACTGAGCTATTAAAGTAGTCTTACCTCATAGTTTGCCACCTCTAGTTCTTACGATGCCTGATTTTGTGGAGTGAAAAGCTGAGACCCAAATGTACGTTGTTGTGGGAAATGAAGTTGGGACTCGCTGGTGCGAAGCAGTAAACTTTGAGGGCAGCGGACAGAGCCGTTATGGGGAATCTGACATGAAACTGAACATGATGTTGACAACAGTGGAACAGTAGCAACAGACTGAGACTGAATTGCATCATTTGGCAGGGAAATAAATAGAAGATATGATTAATACTGGCATTCCTAATGCAGAAAAACATGCGTGGAGAGTCTCCCCAAGCTTCCACATTGTACAGCTGTTTGACTCAGTGCATTAACGCAGCAAAGTCATAGGCATTGAAGCCTGTTGCATCATCTCGAGTCACATCCTGAGAACAGACACATGACACATACACCTTCAGCTCTTGTTAGCAGTGGGGGGATGTGGCACCGATATGCATGTGCACTTTTCACAAGTGGTGTGCTGGGATTGGACCGGGCACAGATACAATTATGACACTAATAGGATGTGGACATGCAAGACGCAAGCTTAATATATTTTGACTGCTGCATTAGCTTAGTTTTTGAAATATACAAATGAGGAAGGAGCTAAATATAACAGGTCATGTTTATTCTTTATCATCAAAGAGCGACTGTTGCTTTGGACTCCTTGTTGACATAGTGACTTCAGTCTACTCGACGACTTGAGTGATGCTGTGGTTGTGTCTGCCCATATTTTTCATGTGAGTTATAGTCTCTTTAATGGTCTGACTGATGCTGTTCTGTTGCCGACATGACTCCTGAGTCATTGCCCTCCATGAATTTCCCTTTGCTCTCACTGCATTCCCAGAATCCGCCTGGGAGCATTGTCCCTGTGGAGCATGTGCACTTTCTCCTCTGCTCAAATATGTCCGCTGACACTCGGTGCTAAACATCAGACAAACGGCGTTTTTGTTTTGCCTACTTTCAATCCATGCATCCATCCATTATCTGTACCGCTTATCCTCTAAAGGTCGCGGGGGGAGCTGGAGCCGATCCAAGCTGACTTTGGGTGAGAGGTGGGTTGGCATATCGCAGGACATCCATTCACACTCACACCTACAGTCGATTTAGAATCTCTAATTAGTCTTACCACAATCTACATGTCTTTGCAATCGCCACACAGAAAGAACGGGATTTGAACCCGGGAGTTGCGTGGCAACAGTGCTAACCACCATTCAACCATGCCGCCCCTACTTTCAATCTCTTTTGGTTTATGTCGTATGTTCTGTGTGTGCTCCCTGTTATTATGGTCTTCACACAAATGAGGATGTCACGTCATGCAAACGTTTCAAAAGTCACCCTAGACTATTACATTCATGTACCATTTTACACATAATACAGAAATACACGTGTATTTTGATAATGACAAGATGAAACCATAGCAAGTTCAATATTAGTCATTCACAATGAGACCGGTGCAGAGAAATGGGCAGAGGAAGAAGAAATGTCAATGAAAACATCAATACCAAACAAGTCAACATCACCACTATTGTGATTAAGGTCACCGTCATCACATACCTGTAATGTCAGTCCTGTATTCATCACCATGGATACAAGTGAAGGTGAGCAGACATAAAAAAAAGGAGCACAAAAAGACTGTAAAGGAGACTGCAGATAAACCTGAGTAGAAGCACTCCTGTCTCACCTTGCTATGTGCAGAGTCTCTTTTACCCCCGGTAATGGAGCAAGTTTAAGTTTGAAATAACGTCAATTGAGAAAACGACATCGTTTTTTTAAGACATCCGTGCAATTTCTCCTCTATTCACAGCAGTTACTGTAGATGGTTTTATAAAAAGGGAGCTCAGTGTACAAAGAGCTCTGCTCCCTGCAGTTCTCTTCTTTCACTGCTGTGATGGATAAAAAGTCTGCATCTAGTGTTTGGAGGATGCTTGGTATATGTGTTGCGAGATCAAATAGAGCTGTTTTTTTTTTCTTTTTGTCAAGATCTTGACATGCGAACACTGTACAAGAAAAAGATTTGTTTACCAGTATACATATGTGATTATGTTATATTCTTACTCTCAACTGCGTGTGGTAAAGATTTACCTTTCTACAAACCAGCGTCTTTGTTTGTCCAGCACTGAGAAGAGGATGTTTTTTAAATGGGGTGAGGAACCTTTTCATTTTTTATAACATCCTTTGTGGCCCTGACTAAATTATTGAACACTCACCTCGCCAATTGAACTCCTTCCACTTAGCGATGCTTCTGATGTCAGGTGGTGATGATGATGATGCTCCTCTAAGCTGGTTGTGGCAATGCACAGCTTACAAATGCAATTACTCCCTCGTATCAAAATTGGCAGCGATCCCTCACACAAAAATGGCTTTTAGATTGTATTTGTTATGTTCATTGTTTCTTTGTGTAACTGCCTTGTTGTGTTTTATTTTTTTATTTTTTTTACAACATCCTGTCATATCAGTATTCTGCTTGAGACAAAGGTTCAGACAGGTTTTCAGAACAAGGTGTGAACTTCTTAGCTATTATCTCGCTCACCTGCAAAACCTGCCCGTGGAACATTGTGTCTGTCAGAATGAAGTCTTGTGAAACTTGCGTGTTGTGCACACAAATACTGGATTATGTTAACATTTGTCCTTGAAACTCGTCCAGTTTAGCAGCATGTTCCCAGCCGTAATGGCATTTGAGATTGGCCTCTTTCATCACTGTGAACACGTCCCCACAAACCAAACCCACTGACTTGTCCTTTACTTAGACTAAAAAAATAACTGTTTTTCCATTTCTTCAGATAAACAAATGTAGAGCACAACATTCCAAATGCGCCCTTCTTTCCTTGTAAATGATTTCTTTATCCACCATGACATGCAGGCATAAAGCCAAAAGTTAACACCCCGAAGGACAAGGATTTTCTTTCAACATCAAACATTCCTGAGTATTTCTTTTTTGAAATAATGAATTGACTCACAGGCTGAATCTTAGTATCTAAGACTTTAGACATGCACTTCAAATACTAACTGATTAAGATGTATAGTGTAGGATCCCAATACCAGATGTCCCTGGAGTTGTCATTGGAAACAGAACGAAAAGAGAATTTAAAGCTGCGTTAATATACATTAGCTGGTAAAGGGTTCTTTTGACTACGTATAATGACAAATTGATCAATATGGAGATGATAATCACCTGACTCCCCTCAGTTCTCCGTTTTTCGCAGCTTTCAGTTCATTATTTTGGTTGTCTCACCACCACAATTTCCAGGCTCAGTAGGGAGTTGGCAGACAAAGTGCGGAACCATCTGCTCAACATGGTGAATTTAGCACTTCGCTTGCTGGAGTTGGTGACCAAAACAAAGCTAAAACTAAATTGAATATTGATTTCCTTGGTGGTCAGAAACATTTATCTCTGTGAATGAAGGTATTACTTTGTGTCTAGTGGAATACTCAGAGATTCTACCTTCATCACATCAACTTTAGGAGACAATTATATGAATTTTGTGCTCATGGTTTGTTATTCTCCCTCCAAGTTGCTCCAAGAAATCTGTTAAAACAGGTTTTAAAATGTAAAACTCAAACTGCATACTGAAGATGTAACACTCCAGGAGCCAATATTTCTGTTTTGCCAGCAGTGAGAGATAAAGCATAACATCACTCAAGTGCCCAAGTAGACCATTTCAGGGTCCACCATTGTACAAATAATTCCACAGGTCGAGCAGTGTTACTGTGTTATTTGTTAAAGAATCAATAGCGAGCTGCTGCATTGATCATAAGATCAGCTACTGTGAGTGGGAGCATAAATAGAGACGCTGGCATGTGAAATACCAGTGATTATAGCTTTAGCTTTGGCATGGAACTAAATATAGAACTTGAGCAAAGGGCCAGTGCGAGCTTTCTGTAATGCTGCTGCAACTGGGGCTGCAGTCAGGGCAGCTTGTGGCAAGGGCTAATGAAATTAGAGCTAGTTGTCAAGCCTTGGCTGACATTGCAAGCTGCTGCCGTTAACTCTGTACTGCTAGAGACTGCACTTTTTGCGTGGGGCAAGGCTGATTGACATATGTATCAGCTATAAGCACAGCCACAGAACATAATTCTCATGCTCTGAGATAATGAGGCTAAGATTGCAACATGTGCGGACTGTTGGTGGTGCATGTCCAACTGGTTTGGGAGCAATGCCGATAAGGAGATCTGTGAATGTGGGGCACGTCGGGCCATGACTAAGCTAAGCCTTGTGATTTTTGCTGGCCTGATGGAGAGACCGTGTTGGTTAGGCTACTGCAGTCATGGAAGTGTAAGTATGGGCATCTATTATTCAGGACGTAATTATGCAGTGGGCCGCTTTGTCAGCCAGTCAATCAGAACCCTGCTTTTCATTAGGCTGCCTGTCATTGCGCTGTGCTGGAGGCAGGCCTCTCACACACATCACACACACACACACACACACACACACGCACATACATGCCAGTGACGCATAGGTACCTCAGTATGTCATTACAAAAACAAGAGAAAGGTTTAAGAAGTAAGTGGCGTATGATGACCGTTGCTCCCTCCTCTCATTTCCCTGCTCTTTACTGAAATGAGCTCCCACTGACACTCCATTTAAATATCAAATGAGACTGATTGGATTAGGGTTCAGTGAAATCTGAGAGTGGCAGAGTGAGGGGGAGGAGATGAGACCAGAGGGAAGGAAGGTATTCCAGAGGTGCCGAGGAAGGGCAGAGGTGAAGTGGGGGTGGGGTGCAGAGGCAAAGAGATGAGGGCCAGGCACCTTATAGACTGTAAGCTCTAAATCTTCTCCGAATACACCGGATCTTTGACGGTACTCTCACCCTGCTTCGTGTGGAACTTGCACCATTGTGTATAATGTACCATGTTTCAAGCTGAGAAACCTCGATTACACACCATGAGTTCTTTAATTAACATACTTAAAGAATATAGGAGCTCCTGCCGTCATATCTACAAACTGCATAATGCATATGCATGGATGACTAATTGCGTCCTATGTAAGTAGAATAAAAGTTCCTCCCAGGCAGAAAACATACTTTTTCTGGGCTATGTCCCTCGTCCTGAGTGTTTCCAATCACGGGAACAAGGAGTAATTAAGTTTCCCCTTATTGCCAACAAAATGCTGGGTTCAGCTCACATTCCCTCGCTCTAGCACATTAGCTGGATGAAGTGGATAACAGGATAAGTGCATAAAGTTGATCGCATCAGGATTCGGTTGCATATTACTGTTTTCCCCCAATTGGCTTAATGTCGGCGGCAAACAAATCACTATGTAATTGCTCGCAGCATCAGAACATCTATGAAAAGATGACGGTAGAGCTGATTCACACTTGATGTTTTTTTGGGGTTTGTATTCCTCACTTTAAAAATCAGTCTAATAGAAGCCTATTTCTGTTGCAGAGCTCAGAAGATGATTCTTTACAATAATTAACTATTAGATTAATAGTTCCATTAATTTCCATGCATCACATTGTGCAGTTGAGCTTCGCTTCACTTTATTGGGGTGGTTGTTGGGACGGTCGTGTCAGTAAGTTGGTCAGTGATCCTCGGAGGATGAACTGACTTTGTTCTTTGATATAAGGTGGAGTTGGGGGTGTTCCCTCAGCACCGCCATGGGGTTGACCTTTATGGTTTTATTTTTGATGTCTTAGTAAATATTGGATGGTCATAAAAAGTTAAGACGAACATTTGTGTTCATGACTCGCAAATTTTCCTCCATGCGTTTGAAAACTGTGTTTTTAGTTGATTTAGTATATCATTTGTTTGACTTTATATATCATTTGAAATACTAAGTGATGAGGTCAACATCATCCTTTGCAAACATCTCAGTTTCTTCCCATCAGACCAAAACGCAGCTCGGAGTTTTCAATCTAAAAAGGGTACAGAAGCATTTCCAAACTTCTCTGTTTTAGCTCAAAGCACAGCAAAGGACTAATTGCTGGAATCATCATCATTTAAAATGAGAATCACAATTTGCAGCAATAGTCTGGTTTATCCAGTTAGATGAATTTGAAAGCAAAGCAAAATGAAAAGACAAGTTAGACAATTAAAAAGAGTTTCAGCCTTTGTGCAAGTTTTAGCCCGATGTCTAGAACATTAGGGCCATCAATATTTCACCCACTACAAATCCCTAAATCACAGCTGCTAGAAAATAAGCTGTTTGTTGTGTTTGTCTGGGTCTCAACTGCTGTGTGATACGGTGTCTCCTTATATAAAACAATATATTGTCTCTGGTGCATACACCTAACGGCAGGGCTTTATAGTGTCGTATAAACCTTACTGAAATGCATCCCCTCCCCGGGGACAGAGGAAAGAGTGAATCGTCAAAGAGAGATACAATTGGCTAAAGCTCTCTTCTTCTCTCTCTCTCTCTCTCTCTCTCTCTCTCTCTCTCTCTCTCTCTCTCTCTCTCTCTCTCTCTCTTTGAAAATGCCAAGAGTACACGGTACGACTGAAAGGGCAGGGACGGAGAGAGGAGAGAGGCCGGCAGAGAGAAAGGGGAGGAGGAATAAAGAAAGGGAAGATAAGAGCATGACACCGAGATGGGGGGATCAGGAAACGGATACATTTGGCCGGAATAAATAGATAAATGAACAAAATGCAACGGGAGAGAGGTTAGAGATTAGAGGGCCAGGCGAGGACCAGGCGAGGACTTGTCAATGCTGATGAAATCACAACGGCCTGGGAGCGAAGCGGGAGGATGAAGAAGGAGAACCCCTGCTTAAATATGCATGCCTATAGCTTGTGTGTGTGTGTTTCTGTGCGAATGTGAGTGTTTATTCTCCTTTTGACCAAGTCGTGTCATTACAGAACGTGAGGGAAGGCAGGGGGGAGGGGGGACATTTGGATCAAAGCCACTAGCATGTACTTTAAAAAAAACCAGCTCCACTCCACTCCAGAGAGGCAGCGGCGCGCAGTAATGATGTTGACTCAAGTCTGATCCATGTGTACACTTCCTCCTCGCGCGGCGCGCCTGGAGAGGGACGGTTTGTGGATGTTTCATTTTTTCGAGGAGGAGTGTGCATAATAAGCAAAGTAACAGGGGAACGCAGCGAGATCCACGCTACAACCGCGGCCGTCTGAAAAAAAACAAAAACTGTTTGAATAATGTTGCCTAATTGGTGCCCGATATGTTTGGGAGCAAACAAGAGTAAACAGCTGTTATCTGTGCTTAGCGAGTGTTAAGTCACTCACCGAGCATCCCGCAGTTCTGATTGGTCCGCTGAGGAATGTTTCTGTGTCTCGAAATGCAAAAATCTATTTTGTTTTTCAAGTTGACATGTCAAATCTAATCGTCAGGGAAAACCCCACCCACTCTCCCCCTAACCTCCCCTCCCCCGCCGAAGCCAATGAATGATGAATTATAAATCGTTAACAGTTATTTCAATTGTTGACAGATATATTTAGTTAGTGGAAGACACATGAGCTGGACGCCTGCAGGTATGTGTGGATGCTAATGATGAGTGTGTTTAGAAAACGGGAAACGTGGCTTAATTAGCCGAGGCGTTAATCAAACAGACCGGCAGAAGATGCACAATGTGCGGGAAGTCCTGAGAGACGAAGAAGAAAAGGAAGAAGGGATGTAACGGCGTGCGGGGAAAGAGGGAAAGAAGGAGGATGACTTCGTTTCTCGACCGGTTTTGATGACAAAGACTGATTAGAATTCAAGATGAAAAGCATTTTACACAAAAGGTGACAATTTTGCCCGAGCTGGAAGGAAAGAATATGAACTGATAATAGCAGTTCTCGGCCTATTCCCACATCTTTTTGACGCTTAAAAACCCATCATGTAAACATAACAGAGCCATGCTTTGATAGAAAAAATAAACATAGCAAGTTATTGTGTCATGTATCAACAACATAGTGACGAAAAATTTGTATTCAAATAAATACATTTTACCTCCACGAGGAGGTTATGTTTTCATTGTCTCTCTGAGTTTTCATTGTCTCTCCGGATCAGGGATAGGATCCTGGAAATCTATTTATTTTTACGGATTTCTCAGAGAATTAATGGATCTTGATTTAACAAAAGCAGGCACACTCAGGTGACTGGTATCTATGAGTGTGCGCAATTTGGTGCAGATCCAAATGTAAGTCTGAATCTATTAAATTTAAAATGTGATTTCATAAGGGCACAGTTGGGCCTTGGCAGAGGTATGCGCTCCAATCAGTGCCATTGTAGTTCTGAATGTCAGGCTTTGCAGCTGCTTCCATAGTAATACCTAAAATTCTTTAGCCACATAAATCATATGCACATGGAAAGGACATGTTTGGCTTCAGATCAGTAGACAGAACGTAAGATCAATGGCAATCTGAATTATTTGTAATTTGGTACGTTATTTTATCTTAACAGGGACTTTTTAACTTGAAGTAATGGGTTGATAATCAAAGAGAAACATAAAACAATGAGCAGAGAGGAATTAATTCCATATTCCCTCTAATTAGCAGTGATAAAAGATTCTGTAGTCACCTGGCTTCCAACAGTCGTATCTGTCAAATGTCTGCAAAGCCTCACAGTGGCTTCACTTGAAAGGCCTCGTGGACATCTCTCAGAATATCTGGCCCAAATTCCAGACACATAAAAGACCAAATATACATTTTCTTTCTAGATTAAAATTAAAATCAAACGGCTTAAAATAGAGGCTTCATGTGGATGTTTTGGCAGCACTGAATCTGTAGGTGTGCACAGTAGACAGGCGGAGCTGTCTGTTCTACATCAGACGAAATATTACACAAGTTTACCCTCGCCGTGCACCTGCCTCGTAGCTAATTTAAGTTATTTTGTTGCCGTCACATACTGTATATTTTCCCCTCAGCTTCTCTCCTGAATTCACTCAAATGTCAGGCGATTTAGGTTTTTGCCCTTGGATTAACCGGAGGATTTGGTTTGCCAAGAGCCCTCAACGTCTTTGGGGACAAATCCCTTTTTAAGTTACAAAAGCCTTGTTTTATGGCGAATGTCACCTTCCAGTTTCCTGACATTCTTTACAAAAGACAGCAAGCTTGCCTCACCGCATTTACATTTGGTCAGTTCTGTCGGTTTGGCTCGTCTGCGGTGAGACCATAGACCATAAATAAAGATAGACGACATGAAAGCTCCCCATAAGTAAAGCCAAAATGTTTTGATCGCTACCTGGTGGCTGGCTGCGGTAATAATCCCGCTGCCTCCATGTTAGTGAATCATGGGGCATGGACCAAACTAAAAAAGTCTAAATTAAAGTGGAATTCATTTTTCCAAAGATGTTTTTTGTCATTTTTTGTAGTTCTTCACACTGATGTTTGCTCCTTTTAACAGTAAAATTGGTTTTAAATAGTTATTTAATGCTAATGAAAACAAGGTGAAGCAACATGACTGACAGTTTTAGAGTGACTCGTGATTGGTCGGCAGGACCTGGGTACTGCCTACTGTGAAGACTCTGGCTCCATATGACATATTTGTGTCCCTATCCAGGGTATTTTGACTCCATTTCTGGATAGTGGGCAGACGTTGAGACACATTGTCCGTCTTTATATACATTCCATGTGTGAGACATGGTGGTACTGGTGTGTATGCAAAGAGTGGGAGAAAAAAAGCAATCAGTGGAGCATGGATGAAAGAGAAACGACAATGAATAGGCAGCGAGGACGAGGGCAACGGATGCCTCTTCACCTGACAATTCTCTTGATCTGATGTGTCACAAGATGATGCACAGTAGACAATGGCTTCTCCAGCTTGGCACTCAGGAAAAAACACGCTGGCTCTGTTTCAAACCCTCATACGCTCAGGCGGACACGTACAAACAAGCATACTGCCATTCGCTGTGCCATTTGCCAAGGCCACATGGACCGGCCTCCAACCTGTTGAGCGCAAAGCCCGAGATAAGATGGATTTAGGTGCCCCGTCTCTCTTTGTGTTCCCCGAGCGAAATGTCAACAATACAAAGTGTCCTGGGGAGTGGCTCAAACTAAATACCTCCTCTCTATCGGTCTGTCTGGCCTCTGATCCCCTTTGATGCCACGTTGTTCCATTAAAACTCTGAGAGGATCTAGGCTCCTTATCTTCCGTCTCGTTCCGCTGCGGACATGAAACTGCCAATGATGAAGAGCAAACTGCATGTCCTGCCTCAGGGTGCAGGGTTTGTATGTATGTGTGTGCATGTGCACTCTGGAGGATAACACCTGCACGTCTTTGTAAATGTTACGGTGTGTGTGTGTGCGCGTGTGAGGTGTTACTCGTGTTGTGGGGACCTGAATCAGTCACATAGTGGGGACGTATCTTCCTTATGGGGACAAAAATCCCTGTGATGTAAATCATTACATTTAAATGTAAGGTTAAGTTTAGTTTGTGGTTAGGTTATGGTTAGGTTTAGGTTAAGGTTTTTTGTAGGTTGAGGTTGTGTTTAGGTTAAGGTTAGGGTCGGGTTAGGTTTAAGTTAAAGCTAGGTTTGCGTTAAGGTTAGATTAGGGCTACGTTTAGGTTCAGATTAGGTTTAGGTTCTGTTTAGGTTTAGGCAAGTAGTAATTCAAGTTAAATTTGGAGTTGGTATCCAGGGAATCAATGTAGGTTACACTTCTGAGGTCATTAGACCCAACCCTCTCTCTCTCTCATTCTCTGTGTGTGTGTGTGTGTGTGTGTGTGTGTGTGTGTGTGTGTGTGTGTGTGTGTGTGTGTGTGTGTGTGTGTGTGTGTGTGTGTGTGTGTGTGTGTGTGTGTGTGGTGTGTGGCTTTGTTTTACCAACCAGGAGTCCACTACATTGTTTGATCTGACAGATTTGGAAACTCAATAAGTTTGCGAAGGCTGCTTGAGCATTACAACTAATGGTTTTAGTGCTAGATATAGGTTTAGGTTCTCGAGTTGGTTCAGCTGAGATGGTTATTTTAAGGGTAGGGAGCAAGGTAATGTACTGTGTCAACGGTGAGTCCCCTCGAATATAGTGAGGCAAGGATGTGTGTGTGTGTGTTTGTGTGTGTACAAGTGCAGGTAAGTGGCTTTTGATAGTCCTCCTGACATTTTGAGGAGCGCCTTGAGTGACACGCGGTATTAAAAGTGTCAGTGTTGGGTGACATGACTGTGATAAGGAGCCAGTGAGAGTCTTCCTCATTAAACATCAGGCCTGCTTGGCTTACAGGCTTGTTGCCCTGGGCGACACCTCACATTGTGACATATGGAACAACAACAACAAGAAAAAAATAGAGGATTTAAGAAAAAAATCCTCCTGGTCTAGAAATTGGCTCCTTTTCCTGTCACTCCACAGTAATTTGATGACTTGTTTCTGTCTACATGTGATGTACAAGATAATCGCTGACGCGTTCTCCCCTTCCAACATATGTGCAGTTCGAGCTTTGTTAGAGATGCGTGTGTTTACTTATTGTCAGTCATAGATTCAAGTCCAGTCATCTGTTAAGTATTATAGGATTAAAAATAATTTTGCTACCAACCGCAGATGGTGCTGAAAGGGATTTTGTTTGTTTCTTGTCTCCCTCTCTCGCTTACTCTCATTCACTGGCTTCCATTGAAACACCCTTCACAACCACACACACACACACACACACACACACACACACACACACACACACACACACACACACACACACACACACACACACACACACACACACACACACGGTGGCAGGGAAAGTGGTGTATAAATGCCCAAACCATTCCAATGTGTCTGTGTGCTTATCAGTTGTCCTTAAAGCACAAAGTAGAAGCACCGTGACTGGGGATTTCTCAGTGACCCTGCCGACTGCAGACCCTGCATTGACAAACGTTTCCATGCATTCAGCGGCTTTCCAGCTACAGGTGCAGGAGGCTGTGTGTCGCATGGTGTTTGTGTCAAAGAACAATAACGATCTATTTCGTTTAAGTCTGGCTGCAGTTCCATATTGTGCGTATTGACACATTCATGCGCACACACACAGCCTTGGGGCAGAGTTACAATCCTGTTTTTCACCATGCATGACAAATACAAGAAAAGGTTGTCCAGGTGCGCAAATGCAAAAAACAATTAATTTAGCAACAGCTACATGCAGCACGCGTATTACCGGGATAACAGGAGCTTTCATGCCTTTCATTCAACATCACATCATAATGTGCACTCAAGTGTTCTCTGTGTACAAGCCTTGGGATTTGAACAGCGCACCTTTCAAATGTTGGAAGTGTATGAGGTGGTTTGTGTGCTTTGTAGATTGCAGCACGAGGTGGTGGTTTCCTTGGAACAGTGGCATAAAAGCAGATTTACATTATTCTTGCTTGTGCTGCTAAATTTGTCTCGTGTTTTTGCATCTCACATTGAAAAGTACATTTTGCTTTGCTTTCCACTTATGTAGTATGCCTAAGTCAGTCATTTTGCACAGAGCCTTCTCTAATCACCCGTGCACATTTTATTATATGTTCATTAAATATAGATGCAGCATATATTGAGTTTCTCTCTTTTTACAAGAGAAGCTGTAAGGATATGAGTTTACTGCGGTTGGGTTCCATGGAGGCTCAATGCAGCAAACGTACAGAAAGTGTTTAGACCTTTTTTGCCACTTTATTGAGAAGGACAAAACTGAAACATCACATGGAATTGTCCTTAGTTTCTCGACCTAATCCTTTGCTGAAGCACCTTTGGCAGGATTTACAGCCTCCAGTCTTGTCATGTCATGTTTTAAACATTGTTTTTTCTGCATGGCCAAAACATTCAACTTCTGTGCACACACCACAGTTCAATGAACCAGTCCAAACACAGGTGCTTGTGCAAACATGCAAAGCACCGAAGCCCCCAATTGGTTTCATCCACCGACAATTCTACCAAAGTTTGACCCAGACAAAATGCTCACATCCTCAAAGATGTTGGCAAACATTTTTTTGAAAGGCAGCTTGATTATGTGTACTTCTTTGAACGTTAAAGGATATGGAAGATGTAGACAACTATTGTCTGTTGTCTTTCTGGGTGGATCAGCCTGGAAAAGCTAGCAAGAGCAGGCTACAATATGCAACTGATACATCGCACCCCCTCCCACCGGCCAAATCGTCAAAGCTATGCGCCTAAAACACATGAAAGTGCTTCGACTGGAGGCTTTTCCGTGACATGCTAACATCCGATTATCGTCTCTGCTTCAGCAGTGTATGTCTAACCCGTTTGTGAAATTACAAGAGCACAGGAAGGGTGCTCAGCCAGGCATCTTGGTTATTGACAGACAAGTACACCGACCAATCATTTAATCTGGACTGGATGAAATGATTGGTCGTCTTTATTACAGTCCTGCAAGGGCCACAGATAATGGCTCTTTCCTTTTATAACTTTAATAACTGATGGCTATCGGCATGTGAAGAAAACTTCAACAAATCACATTAAAAAGTTTCCTTCTACCTTTAATTTAGCTACAACTTATATATTATTCCAATGCTATTAAAAGCATCTACAGTTTGAAATTGATCTTTCAATAAGAGCCATGTGGGAAACTGGATTGCAGATTGGCTAAAGCAAACAAAAGGGAAATGTTTCATGTAACAGTGATATCACTTTGAATTCTTATACTTAATGTAACAGTTATCAAGACTCCCCTTACACTGAGAGACAAACTTTCTCTCATATGTTGAAAACAGGCCTCATTCTAAAAGGCATCAGTTATTACCTCCCCAAGGAGTTTTTTTTACTTTTTTATTTGTTAGCTCGCATGATAACGCAAGAACTAGTCAACCAATTTCCAAGTAATTTGGTGGAAGGCTCTGGCAAAGAAAGAACCCATTTTGAAGCAGGTCCAGATAAACCAGCAACCAAGGAAATGCCATTGGCCTCGTCTGAGGTGCACTCTAACTTTGGGTTTGAAATTGAACTTAATGTGAACTGTGGTTCAGGACCAGTGCTTCATCCAGTACTTCTCAGCATATGAGTCTCCTCAGAACACTCCACCCCCTCTTGTGAGTCACAGGCAGATTCATTGTAATGATGGCGTTTTTTATTTTCTCTCGAAAGATAATGCCAGAGTCAGGTGCTTTAAACGGTGTAGTGTATTGATCCTTTCAAAATGAGGTGCTCTTGCAGAATCCAGAGCAAATTGGAAACCCTTTTCTTTTTCAAAAATATGCTCATTTTGTCAGGTGCCAAACCAATCAAGTTAGAAAGTTCGTGCCGTGCTACCTTGTCAAAAGCGAATAATGTGCTTGCCTATCGATCACGGACATGGGGGGATCGACCTGCATGTCGACTCTCAAAGGGAGATGAGCACCCTGGGATCTCAAAAAACAATCAAGAGCGCATGGAACGCTTTCCCACCTGGAGGGACACTGGTAGAGGAAGACTGGAAGCTTACATTTATTCATGACTCACCACTGATCTTCTCATCTCCAAGAATCCTGCAGCTTCATTCCCCCTTCTCCTTCAGTCGCTAACACCTGCAACTCTTCCAAACTCAAAGTGACCTTTCCCCTGTGCCTTTCAGCAGCAGCTCACATCATTTAGTGGCTAGTGTTGTGCCAATTATCATCGGGATCCAGAGCCCATCTTCCCCAGTTCAGAGGCCATATTGGATCCAGTCTTGATGATGAGTCACTGGCCAAGGGGCCGGCACCAACGTGGGTTTTGTCCCGGGGTTGGATCATTTGCATCAGGAAACCAGCAGGGTTTGACTTTCGAAGATAAGGGTCAATGGAATAATAGAGGGATTCACTTTTCTTTTTAATCAATGCGGTATCCTGAGGCCGTGTGCAAGGCTGTTCGGCAAGAGTTATTGGGAGCGGTTTGCTTTATGTACTCTGTTCTTGCTGAACGTTTCGCTGACAATCAGCAGTATTGGATCAGAGCTGGATACACTCAACCCCATCGAGGTGAATATTAGAAACCATGGATTCTCCTGCTATTACCCTGTGCCCCTCTTCATTTCACTTTTGGCTGATGACAAAAATCACATTCACATAAAGATCTCATGATGGAAAGAGTTATTTTCTAAAGATTTGACTCATGAAAACTGAATACCTACTACTGCTACTAGATAACTTTTCATTACAAGAGACAGGCAATAAATTAAAATTGTAATTGCAGCCTAGTTAGATTAAGGTTGCTCAAACTTATGGCAGCTGTTATTATTTATATTTTATATTAACTTTAATGCTTCCTGGACTTCTTCACCATAGGCTTAAACCTGGAAAATAGTTCAGAAAATAGTCTCACCACTAGATCCACTCAGTAGCTTTTATTTTACATATAGTTGTATTATATTTACAGATTATAATGTAAAGTATTTGCAAACTTACTGTATATTATGTATTAAACATGTATGGACGCTAAATATTAGTTATTGTTTCATGTTGGCTTAGTTTGGTTCAGCTTTCGTTTCTTGTAGGTCTCCTATAGGTGTAGAATTAGCGTTCAATCCATCAGTTTACACCATTGGTACTATTGAGAGGATCTTACTAGAATTGCCCCCAGAGAGCACAACAGCCCCCTTATGAAACCACATTTAAATTCACTAGATCGGGATTTTTGTTTTGGATCTGTACCAAATTTAGCATTTTAATTAATATCAATCTCGCAACATTCAAGAAAGTGAAAAGTCCTGCATCCACCTCTGATGCTGGTCTGCACCAAACCCTCAAGGGTTCTTCCATGACTGGTCCAGTCAATAACAGATACTGCCCTATGCTCCAGCAGTGATGTATTAAGAAGCATGACAGCACCTCGTCCTCCTGGTTACGGTCCTATATACGACATCAAATTCATATAAAATCCCACTGACAAAATAACGGGAAATACTCATTTGACTGTTGTTATGATAAGTTCACTCGATTCAGTGTCTGCTTTATTTTCCTACTGTGGAAAGGAGATGCAACGTGTTTCCATGAAAAGTACATGGGGCAATAATGTACCTCAACCTTCATCAGTCATAACGTCTTCGGCCTTTTTCCGTCACTTCAGTCATATTTAAACTGATCATTTCCCATGATGAACAGATCAAGAAGGTGCGACGCGTTTATGGGGTCATGCTCCCCAGTTTGTGTGAGAGAAAAGTGACATTCTAATAATTTATGTCCATGCCACGTTACGTGTTTCACAGCTTGTCCTCTTTCATAATGTTTTATGAGGCGGTGCAGCTGCCATGCATGTCACATGCTGTGTATGTTAACACACTGATTTCACTTTGGGGGGAATCGGATGCCTGTGTGTAAACGGTTGTCCTCCTTTTCTTTCATATGCAGTCCACATATGGCCAAATGCTCTTAGGCCATGATGCATCATCAGCAGGGGGGGAGTTAAAGGAGAGAGGAAGGTGCATACTAGAAAGAGGGAAGGAAAAAGTAAGAAGCAACTTGAAAATGAAAATGAAATCCTATTAGGTTAATCTGCATGTAGTTGTATTTTGCTTTATTTGTTGATTTTGTACAGTATATGGTACTAAGGTACATTTATCTTTGCCATTGGTTCCACCTTCTGCAATGTATGAGTCATGAACATTGACAAAAAATAATATTTTGCAGAGATTAAATTAAATTTTACGGACACACACATATTGACTTTCTGAAGCCAAGCTTATGATATTCAAGTATGTGTCTTTAAGTGATACAGCACATTTGTAACCGTGCAATTTGGCCTTTTGCAGATTGAGTTTGGGTCATGATTTTAGTCCCATTATCTCTAAGTGGATCATTAGACATCAATATTTATGTGGAACTTATTTCAAAGAAAGTTACATTACCGGCAATTCCGATGCAGGAAATTGCATGACCCTAATTTAGTGCAGGGAAAAGATTAGGAAGCAAAGACAAAACGCTTCTGCACTGCTCCTCTAGGATTATGTCCTATCTCGATATGTGTTTACTTTTCTTAACCACGATTCTGATCTTTACGCATGACCAATCATTGCATTCGATCTGTCTGTCACTAACCGACCTGCCTCCCTTGCGTGCACCCTGCCCGTGCACTCACTGCACATTCTTCAGCCCGAGAGACATACGCCGCTGAAACAAAGACGAAAGCCAGGAGTTAGCGAATGAGTCACGGAGAAGTCGGCTGCTGGCAGTCAGTGCACGCTCATGTGTTTTGGGGGGCGTAGCTTGGATGAGAGAGTGGGATATATTATTTGCTCCTGCTCTTGCTAGCCTTTCCATGATTACCAACCCTAACTTTAATCTTAACGTGGCTCAGGTTGCATAGTTTATAGTGCATAGTAAATTTATTGTGGGGTTGCCATGGGACCTTTGGAATGGCTGCGAATATCCGATTCTGGGGAAAAATGGATGAGAGTGAAGACAAGAAGACAGTAACACACATTCAACAAGGTCATCGCCATTGTTAACCATCTATTCACTGTAATCACTGGTCTCTCCACAGAATGGGCGTCTGACATTCAGTGGCATGTTAGCCCACCGATTAGTTCCCTTCACTCTCAATCACCTTGTCTCACAATATGTTCAAGCTTCTTCACGATAAATGTGCGATCAAAAGGCCGAAACACCCAACGACCCTAAGTTACACAACTGAAGAAATGTCCCTAACATCCGCTGGTGGTGGGCATCTTAAATAGTACAGTAGACTTTCAAAATAAAAGGATATTCTGCCCCTTGTCATTGGTACATCAGCTGCCCCTGGCCGCCCATGACAGCTCAGTGTTTGCTTCAATTAGATAAATGAAACAAGAAAATGCAATGCAGAACTTGCAGAGAGGTAGAACATAAACAGTATGTCAGAACTGCGCTGCAAGGTTTATGTTAGTTCATGAGAAACAATCAGTTCTCAGTTGAAATTGATCGTTCCCCTCCAACACACCCTCCCGCCTCATTTGATGGTCCCCACAGTCTGCCACACTGGGACACTATGGACCCAGGATTGATTTTAATTTGTGCTGTCACTGGATCAATGGAGGTTTATTACCCCCAGAAGGAGCTGTGGCAATGAAGCTCTGCCCCCTGGGAAGTGTAGTCTGACCAGCCTTCATCAACCAACCTGCTAACTCTCCTTAGGGAGCATCTGGTATGGGGATTGCAGTTTTTATTGTGTGCAGTAAATCTCATTGTTATTCCACTAAAATGTGACGGTTTGGCCAACAGTGGTGTCATGGATGAAAATTGAAGTGCCACAGCAGACTCCACTGTACGGTATAAATATATTAGCCGAGGACACATTTTGCGGTTTTGTCAAATGCGAGGCGATGTGGCTGGAAGTGGATAGACAAAGAGGGACCTGGGAAAACAGAGTGAGGTTATTTATTTGTGCTCGCGGTCCCGTTGGCATGATGAAACCGACTGTTTCTCATCGAGTGCCTGGTATTTTGCATGCACCAGGCACTCTTTTGACAAACAAGGGGCAGCATTTACAGCGCAGCGTGTTGTATTAGAGCCATTTAGAGACACCGCGGGAGTCCACTCTCCGCGGCCCCCCGCTGCTTTTCAGTGGCTCAGGTGACCAGTACGTGGCTATGATTAATTGCGCTTTGTTAACAGGCGATTCCACCAACAATTGTCCGCTGGAGGAATTTGAGGATGCATACTACATCTGCGTGTGCTGGCAGTGGGGGAATATATATGCAAGCGTGCACACAGGTTTTTCGTGCCAAGACTTTGTGCCTCCATGCCATCGTGCGTGATCATATTCACTTGGGGGTTAAATAATTACAAATAAAAGAGGTTTTTTTCCCCAAGACAGTCCTCATCCCTCATTGTCCCCACCACTAGTATTTATCCAATGATATATGAGGTGAACCTAATACTGTTCTCACCAACCCAATGTCCTGATTACAAACAATTATTCATTGTTACTTACAGTAATAAAAGGGTAATGGGGCCTCATAAATCTACGAGCTGGTACTCCCATTTGCTCCCAGAGGGGTGTTGCCATTGGGCCCATTGGGGGGGGTGCAAGACTGGGTGAACAGGATGGTCAATGTCAAACATTTGCCCTGCTTCACTGATTTAGGTCTTTGACATACAGCGGTTACCCTCGGTTTTACTGTTGTTGCTTCTGGTGTAAAAGCATCACGTTATTATTTAGTAAATGGTGCCGATGATAAATCTTTGCCATAATTTATGTTTCGCTACAAAGAAAACTAAGTGACGCGCCATAAAATCCTGGAGTTTGCCAGCCTGCCCGGCTCTGATTGGATGCATTGGATGACTTTGATTAGATGAAAAGAGGCTTTATGCGTGTGGAATCAGATTATGGGGCATAATGAAGAAAGCGATGTTAAATGATGAAGGTTACTTGCATTCAAGTGCTGATCTTGTAAAATCACATGATTTGCACATGTTAGGGAGAAAACCATTACATGTGCCAGTCAGGAAATGAAAAAGGAGAAATACAGGAAAAAAAACCATCTATATCATCAAAACACATGATTCATGAAGCCTCGCTTTTCTAATTCAAACTTGCATAATTTTCTCATCACGTCCACCAATTTCTCATTCCCACACTCGTCCTCCCACGCATCAAACATGCACGCTCTTGACTAAACTGCAACAAGACAGCAGTGTTACCATGACTCTGCTCCGGTCAGTCATCAAGGACAGCTCGTTGAAATTCTGCTCATCCCTTCCCTTTCTCCCCCACTTTCCCTCTGTCCTCCCAACCCTCTCCCCTTGCACGGCCAGGGTGAAGCGGCTTGCTTTTGTTAATAGAATTACATAAGTGCCAGAAAAGAGCGAGAAAAGAGCGATGGAGGGCACACATGCAAAGAAAGAGGGCCACGATTCTGCAAAGAAAAAAACCCTCCTGCATATGATATATATTTCAAAGATAATCCTTCATACAGCACTTATAATGCTCTTTTTAAAAAGGGGATAAAATGATTAGTCGCCCATTTGAACAGACCCCTGCCTGTCCCCCTCCCCAACAAGTCCACACACACATACATTCATCACTAAACCAATGATGATTGCCAGGAAGCACTTAGCGTCGCACTGACCTCAGTGTTTATTGTAAGGATGGAAGGGGGGGGTTATAGAAAACATATAATAGGGGTGCAGATGGAGGGGAAAGATGGTGCGGAGTGTAGATGGATAGAGGAGGGCGGATGCTTAAGTAATTTGTGAAGGCAGACTCATTAAGCGAAAGACCTTTGATGGACTGCATGTCCGGTGTTTCAAGGACAGGTTGGAGCGGAGGGAGGTGGATGCGGGGTGCGTGAGTGCGGGGAGGGAGAGGTTACGAGTAGGGGTTGGTGGGTACGGCGTTGGTGGTGGGGGGGTGTAATGCGATAAGTGGGCCGTTTGATTCAATCACGTTTCACGTCAAACACGTGTTTCATTCTGCTTCATTTAGCTCAGCCGCGGCCAGACTCTGTGACTCCCACCTGTACTGACGCACGCCGATGCCCCATCCAGACAGGGGAGCGCCCGCCTACACGTGCACACATGAGTTCACCCATAGGCGCCAAATGGCATAAATATCCATCAATATCATGCAAAATGCTTGCACTGATTTCTGCATGTGACACTCACAAACACACGCTTACGCACACACACGCACACACGCACACACGCACACACGCACACGTAGAAAGCAGACACAGGGCGGCACTTGCCTTTGGCCGGCCCATTAACCATGTTGAGAGGGAGGAAAGTCGGGGGCACTGAAGTGTCTCTTATTCCAACAATCAATCATACATTAGCCAGATAGCATATCCAACTGAGCAAGCTCCAAACCAGACAGGGAGACAAAGGGGAGGAAATCACTGCCGAACATCAGGGGGCAGATGAATAAAAAGTCTGTGCAGGTTCTGGACTAATAACCTGTGTGCACACAACTGTGGCAATATGCAAACACCTCATGTCAGATTTGTAAAGCTGCGTCTATGCACTGTTTGGTTTTGGAAATCTGAACTGCTGGGAAACTTTGTGTTTGGTGCAATTGGATTTCCACGCCAACAGTTAGGCATGCATTGATTTTAATCTAACTAACTCTTCATCCCAGTTCGAATCCCGGTTCGGCTGGAGTTTACATGTTCTCCCCGTTTCTGCGTTGGTTTGCTCCTGGTACTCCGGCTTCCTCCCACTGTCCAACAGCATGCAGATTGCCATTAGTTTGATTGCAGACCTATTGACTGTAGATTTTAATGTGAGTGTGAACGGTTTTCTCTGTATGTTGGCCCTATGATACTCTGGCGACCTGCGTGGAGGATAAGTGGTACAGGTAATGGAAGATTGGATGGACTTTATCATTTTCCATAACAATACATCTGTCTCATACACGGGACACCATCCTGTTAACCCACCAGTCCAAAGTTCTTCAACAACACCCGAGCAACCATCCTTAAACATGGCTTTATCATATTGATAACATCAACAATGTCAGTAACTGCTCTCGTCCACCTGTAAATAGGGAAAATAAAACAATTTTAGACATTGCTGGCAGTGTGGCTCTACGGTTGGCGAATCTTATAGAGACATTTATGACCCCTAGTGGTTCCATCAATGTTGATTTACTGTTATTTACTTTTTAACCAGCAGGTCAAAGTTTTCGCCCATTATGGAAAAAATCTCACGATATTAATTGAAGCAAAATTTAGTTTCATGGTTTCCAGAGGTTGAACCCTAATGACTTCTCTCATCCCTGACTCCTCCTGTAGTGGCCACCAGTAGATTCACAGTTTGGGTTTTGAATGAAAAAGTCACAACTGCTGGATGTGTGGATTTCTATCAAATTTGGTAGATTCGTGTGCCCCACAGGATGAGCTGTGATCTTAATGGTGATCTCTTGGCTTTTCTGCCAACGCCATTATCAGGTCAAATAGGATTTTTTTAATGATTAAGTACTTGCAAAAGAGAACAATGAATTAAATCCAGCAGTCCTCAGGCCCACCTGAAATTTGCGGTTTTACGGAGACGAAAAGGGAACATGAGCTTGGGATCTGCAGAACTGTTACTGCTGATCCGAAGAAAAAGGAAGGTGCACATGCACGTGGTTTGTATTGATATTCTTAAAGTGAGGATAAATAGAGGACCTCAGCAAAAATTAAAGGAAGCATTAAGATAACACAATTAAGCCTCTAATTAGGGCGTTGGGGAAACCACAACCTGCCTCAGCGTGCAGTGCTGCCTGGCACAGACTCTCTGAGTCTACAGTAGGATGAGACTATATCCTTCACAGTGATAATGTTCACAACAGTCTTCCATTAAAGTTAAGAGGTTGAGTGGAAGTGTAATACACAATGCCAGGAAACCTGACTGCTTTCCCGTATCATTTTTTTTACCTCATATCTTTGGTTTACTCAGCTCTTTCTTTCATTTTGCCGTTGTGTGCAGAAACACTGCAGTCAGCACCAAAGACACAAACACGTGCTTAAGTAAAGAGAGAATAAAATCTAGGATTCATATTTACTTCTCTGTTTTCTGACATTTGTAAGTATTAAAGATACATGAATCTCCCCGTTTTTGAGTGAAAAAAAAAAAAAGCTCCCTCTGCTGCGTCAGCGTCCTTCCACGGGGCTAAGAAAAACATGATGTGAAGTCACAACACTCCACTTAATGTCACACAGCAGATGCTTTTACCACAACAACAAGTAAACTAAACGTGTGTGTGACGGAGGAACACAGGTGGAGCCCGGCATTGAAAAGCAACATCACAGAGAAAATGCACCTCCCCCTTGTTCCAAGCTTGTTCCTGTGTTTTTTTTTATCACGCCCAGGCTTCAATAGTTCTAGATCCTTCCTTTTTTGTCACCAATTAGCAAGACGGTTCTCGGTTTGAATCCCAGTTCGGCCGGGGTCTTCCTGTGTGGAGTTGCATGTTCTCTCTGTGTCTGCGTGGGTTTTCTTCACGTTCCTCGGCTTCCTCCCACAATCCAAGGGCATGCAGATTGGGGACAGGGTTGATTGGAGACTCTAAATCGACCGTAGGTGTGAACGTCTACTTTGTATTTTTGTTGGTCTCGGTATGTTGGCACGGCGATACGCTGGCGACCTGTCCAGGGCGTATCCCACCTCTCGCATAATTTTAGATGTGACTGGATCTCGCTTCCCCTCATAGGAGAAGCTACATACATAATGGATGGATGTGTTATTTGAAAGAAAAGATGTCTTCATGTTCTCCACTATTTTCTCAAATAAAAGCAAGTTAAACGTTGGTTTGAGCATTTCCATCTATGTCAGAAATAGGGAATAAATCATAAAGAATATGAAACCTTTCCATCGCGTTTTTACATTTCCGTTTTCCACCATTTGAGATGTGACTTGCACCATTATAATTACATTATCTGGCAGCAGTCTTCTTCTGCACACTCTTGTATCCATATAACATAAGTGGATGGAAAGACGTGTTGATGAGTGTTTTCTTGTTTGAAATTGAAACCCAACAAATGATAAAATCTACACCTTAAAGCACGAGCAAGAGCCGGAAGACAAACTGGCACCAAGTGGCCTTCAAACGCTTTCAGGCCTAAAACAGCTTTCCAAGGGAAAAAAAGAGAGAGAGTGGATTGTAAATATTTAATTTTTACTGCAGTCAACCACTATGTGACAGTGCTGTTTGGACAGGTTTTCTTCTTCTTGTGCTTATGGGGTCATGACAGTCCTCCTTCTGTTGTGATGTGAATTCATCTGTCCGCCCAGCGAAAAAGAAAACATGCAACATATATTTTATCTGAATATTTCATGAGCCACTGAACACTAAGTATGAACTGCGTTGGGTATGTGCAGTATGCATTTTTCTGTGTCACTAAGCACATGCTGTGATTCTTTTTGAGCCCGGCTATTAAAAGATACCACGTGTATGAATTATGGATGGACTGTCAGAGGCTAAAATTGAGCTAAAATGGGAGTTTCTCTAAAGAACAGAGCATGCATTTGGAAAAGTTTAAGTTGTGCTCTTTGATGCAGTCGAATTCATTGGCACAGTCTGTGCATATCACTCCCGTTTCCTACTAATAGTGTAACAGTGAGAGAAACACGCGAGGAATTGCAAGCAGCAGAATACATCGAAAAACAATTAAGATGTACGAGATGCGTAACGTTATCAAAACACGTTCCCTGCTTTCCCCATCGCTCCTCTCGTGCTTTCCTGCACACACACAATCGAAAACATACTTAGACCTAAGGGCCGCGGCCTTTAGCTTTTAGTGTTTGCGTTGGTTATTGGAGCGTGCCGTCTACGCAATGGCCCAGCTCTTAACAATGGCCTCAGCAAAGATCCCATTTAGTTAAGAGCCTGTAGAAGACCTGTCTTGGGGGCTGAACGCAGAGTCGCACAGAAGGAGGGACGAGCAGAACGGAGAGATGGAAAGAGACAGAGAGAGCAGACAGAAAACAACCAAGAGAGAGCGAGAGAAATAGAGATGGATGAATGGTTGTATGTGGTTGGTGCGTGTTGGTTCAGTGGCTGGTGAAACGCAAACCAGTCTTTGTTCTCCCCACCATTATTCTTGTATCTTTAAATAAGTTTAACATTTAGTACTATTACACTTCTGATCTACACATCCTCCCATGACTCCAGCCCGCCACTCCCCCCCCCCTTCAAAAGTCCCAACTCTCTCCTTCCCCAGTAGACCAAGCAATCTACCTTCCTCACCTTGATTCCATTTTGGTATTGTCAAAATGATGGAAATAACAGCAATTCCTCAGCGAGTGCGGCTCCCTAATGGTGATGGGTGTGGCACCCAACTGCTAACTCATCTCCGAGAGGGCAAGATCAACCGTCATCACTACTGTCGCACTAGGTTTTATTCATTGCCACGCTCTGCCCACCTCATGGTGATAGAGTACAACCGAGTCCCGTATTTCATGTGCCGTAAACACTCAATTAGGAATGTGGCTGGCAGGGAGAGCGGGCAAAGGTGCAGTGCACGCCGCCGTCGTCAAGATGCAGAAGCGGTTTGATGGGCAACGGAATTTAAATCCTTTTCTTAGATATTCTCCTGAATGACAGGGATAATCTTTAAAGAGCAACTGTATGAAGTCGGTGTCGTTAAGTGACATTTCCTGTCGCTGTCACCGCGGCTCAGGAAGACGCTTCTGGCTATAGGGTTGAAATGACATCAAAATGGTTAAACGGGTAACTATTGTTCCGTGAATTTCCATATGAGTGTCAGATGTAATATTCTGTAATAATATGGCTGGAAACATATGAAACGTGTCATTTAAGTCAGCAGGAGGATTATGGTGATGATCCGCTGGCTTGTCATTGTGGCTGTGTCACTGCTCGCATACTAACACGTATTCTGCCTTTGGAATGTCGTGTAGAAAAGCTATTTACATTTCCTGAGAATTTATGTGATTTAACAGCCAAGCAGCACTTAATTGTTTGTATAATCTTGGATGCATGGCATTTACAATCAAGGGATTAAACCACAACAATGACGTTTTACCAATTGTGAGTTTTTCAGGTGAATTTCAAGGTTTTCATGCCACTGGTCTGTCACACTTAAACCACATGTTGAAGCTGAAGTGTGTGTGAGGTTGCTTTTCAAGGGTTATTCTCTACCATAGTTTCTCATTCACACACTTTCACAACATTATAAATTCAAACCAATAAGAATTGATTCTTTCATGCAATGCAAAAGTGACAGTTCACGATGAAGCAGTCTAAATACATGTTTTAACCCACTGCAGTGTACTCAGCACTGTGAGTGAATATGAAAGCCCTTTGGTTTCTGTTTCTAGCTTGACCAATCACGTTAGGTTGCCCGCAGGTAAACAATCTGTGTGGAGAGCAAAACAGGCGGAGCACATTCACCAAAATGTATCAGCTATCAGGTTTTTCATTCAAATGCAGACAGCTTTTAAGTAGCCAAAATGTCATCTGGAGCTAAAACACCTTAAAATGTACCATTGTTGTTTGTTTGTCTAGAAAGTTTGGACTTGTGTGATAAAAGAAACCAGTCAGACTGTAGACAGTGTAAGGCAAATGGAAGAGTCTTGAACCGGATATCCACTGTCTACATGGAAAGCCCCATAACACAAGGATAATTTGATTTATTTATTACCAATCCCTGCAGTGTGACTTTTCGCTTTGGTCCTATTCTGCACATGTAATTCAAAAATATGCAACCCTTTGTTTGGAGTTGAAACTACATAAAGAGATTTTCTCTCAGTTCATGTTTGCCTGTATTGATTATTTGATCAAATCAAAGGGGAAAGTCAGAATTGTTTAGACCGTTCTGATCGTGACTGAAGGACAAATCAGAAGTTCGCTAAAGTCCTGACTAAACAAAATTACTTCTCTCACAGAAAGCAGCTGGGCCACTGAGGAGCAGCCCGCCCAGCCGAGAGCAGGGACTTTAAATCACAGCTTTTTTTTCTTCTTTTCGTAGACCTGTTTGGCCTACAGTCAACCATGATGGATGGGGCAACAAAGTGTGGTCTGCTGTGGGCTTCAGCTGCTCTTAAATGTATGGGTAGGGGGCTGGAGAGACAGGACGAATAGAGCAGACAGAGAGATGAGATGGAGGGACCAAGGGAGATATATGAGAGGAAGGCCACAGAGAGGTGATAGATGTCTATGAAGAGGGAGGGAGAGGGAAGGGAAAGAGGGACCAAAATGACCACGGAGAAGTTATACTGTAGGTGGTACAGGGGGGGGGAGGCACGCTCAGCTTGTGATCTGTCTCTGTCAAATGAAGGAAAGGATTTTCTCAGATAATCTTGGAATTTTTCACCGGGAGCTAAAGGTAAGAAGGGATGTGTGTGGGTATGTGGAAATGCACCATTCACTACATGTTACCCCCGCATGTGAGTGATTTATAGCATGAAGGGGAATGGAACCTGGGTGCTCCATGATGAGCCTGACTGTGTGGAATCACCATCATGAGGGCAGCCAGCACTGCCTGCTCTGAAAAAAGACGAGGAGACAGAGATTAACAGATATAATAAAACAAGAAGTTACACATTGTGTTGTGGGAATAAAATTAGATAGATTGTTCAATTTTAGCATTTGACCCCTTACATCTACAGGCTCACTGCCGGGTCGTACCCTCTCATCTCCCCATACACAGATAATTGTCGTCGTAATTTTCATTTTAGAACTTTGTTTATTTTATCTCCGACAACAACTTTTCTTTGTCTGCAGAATTATACAACGACTACTCAACCATTTTCCAGGACATTTTGTGGAGGGATGGAACATAACCCATTAATCTCGATCAGGGGGCGGAGCGAGGATTTGTTTTTTTCCACTTTCTTTAACGATACATCATTTTTCACCCTTTTCATAATGGATCTTGATTTAACACAAACACACAAGTTTTGGTACGGATTCAAATAAAAATACGGATCAAGCAGTGGTGGATCGAGGATTTTTCTAAATCAGGGGCCATAAAGGGGCCCACAATTTACACAGAGGGGCCAATAAAATGCCCGCTATACATTCACATTCCTGATACAGCAAGGTGCACATTCATGTCAGACCTTGTTTACTGTTAGCTCTATCGCCACACTGTTATATATATTGGGAAAATTGCCCCCCTGGCCCTGCTCCTGGGATCTAGTGAATTTGAATGTGGTTTCATGAGGAGACTGTTGAGCCTTGGTGGACGTATGCACTCTACTGAGGGACATTCTAGTTTTATTTGAGCTAAATCAAAGCGTGGAAATGTTGATCTGTGTGTTGGTCTGCTGCTTTGGTCCAGGCTAAAATATCTCAGCAAATATAAAAATATATGCCATTAAATGTGTGAACTGGATGAATCGCAATCAATTTAGTTTTGCATTGTCAGACTCGTCTGCGTCTCAACGTTCTTCGGTTCATTCAAAATGTTGAAACAATTTTTTTGCAACATGTGTACCTGTTCATTTGAGTACTTACATTTAGAAATAAATTATCTTCGAAAAGCAGTAGGGTTAGTCTGGCGTCATGGTGTTGTTGTCATTACAACCTGTTTTATTTTGAAATGTTCCACCTTGTGTGCCTGTTGGTTGTTTTGCTTCCTGCCCATGTGTGTTTCCTGCCTCTGTGCTCACCTGGCCTTCCCCAGTTAGTTCCACATGTTCCCAGTTACCCTCGTCTCCCACGTGTGTTCTGTGTGAGTTTTGTTTCCTGGCTGCCTTGACTCCAAGTAATCAGAAAGTAAGTCGTTTTTTAGATTAAATACTTCATCTCTACATCTGCATATCATCTTGTAGGCATTTGGTCTCACCTTGCCTGAGTTACAACAGTCTTAACACTCGTGCAAAATAAAGTATTTATATTAATGCAGCAGCAGCCAAGCTTTTTGGTTCTTTATTCCGTGCACTTCTTCCTTGTCGAAACCTGCTGCTAAACATTAGCATATTAGCACTGTCACTGTGAAAAGGTTGCCGTGCTAAGATTAGCACAATGATAGCCTCACAGTCACTAGCATGTCTGTAGACTCAACTGAATTGCTTGTTTACATCCGTTCTTCAAGAAGACGAGTACCAGGTCAACTGTGTTTGTTATCCCCAGCTCGAAAACAAGACATGTTGTTAATTCAACAGGTAGAAAAATAATGAACTGGTTAATTCTGTTGATTTTTGTTGCTACAGTAACATCACTAGGGAATTACTACCTACATCACCAGTACTCAAGACTAATTCAGAATGTGTCAAAAGAACATCCTTGTCGTTCAAACATGAACTTGCCTGGGCAGCTCAGTTTCACACAAGTCTTCTTCAGACCAAACTGTATTTAAATATTTCTTCTCTTCCTCTTTTTGCTTACTATTCTTATTTTCTATTCTTTAATGCTATTTCGTCTTCCTGCAATTGGTCCAAATTATCCAAAACTGCTTTTTTTAGTTTGGACTAAACTGAAAATAAGGCGGGGGTGAAAGCCCCCGAATAATAATGATAAATGTCATCACGTCACCTTACGACGTCTTCAGTGCTGAACAAGGAAGGACCTTTGGTTTTATTCCACAGTAAATCAGAATTGTGAAACCCATGACCCTTGAGAGGTAAAGTATTTCTGGCTAAAAGGATGATTGCCGGTGGAGAAGAGAGTCTTTGCATGCAATGGCTAAAAGGAGGAGAAACATGGAGAGATTTGTTGTTGAGTTTGGAGGATCCAGAGTTGCATGTGAGAGAAAAGGGCAGCAGAGATGGCATTAGGAGAGAGGAGGAAGGAATGGGTGGGGGAGCCAGAGGGGAGTTTTGTACCAAGAAACACTATCATAATTGTCACATTTGATCAGAGAGGAACTTCGGTTAGCTTCATGGACCACTGCTTTTTTCCGAGCTCCCACCCCACCAACGATTCACTAGGCCGAGCATTAGACACACTCACACACAAACGGTCTCGTACACACCCAAATTTATGTTGGCACTCATGTACATGGCTGCACATCAACACACACGCAATTATGCCCGTACAAGTATGCACATATGCGCATTTACGGCAAACGAGGAAAAGGAGTAAATGAAAAGGAAGTTTTGTTGCAGTTTGGAGATGTTTTATTCAGATGTTTTTGTGCTCAGATTTATAACACAGCATCCCCGAAGCGCAACGCTCGCCCTTGATTTGAAATATAAGCAGGAAGGATACATTAACATAGGGAAGAGAGGATTACTGAAGTGTTTCTCTGCAAAGTGTGAATGGATGCGAGGTGGGCCGAAAACAGTGTTATTTCTGATTGAAGTTGGTGCACTGGCAAACTTCAAAGCTATTACCGCAAACGGGGATCAGAAAAGGAGAGAATAAATCCTAAAGGCAAGTAATAAATATGGACATTGAAACAGTTGATGGCTCACAGACTGATTTTAGGTCCTGCGGGGGAAAATGCGAGTTTGAAAATGCTTCTCTGTGTGTTTAGCAAGCTGTCAAAGTGACTATGATTGAATTTGGCGCGCAGTTTTGCCTGATAGTAGCTACGTGAACTGAGGAAAGTGAAAAGCGGCGCTGACGAGTCGTGCGAGTTCAGTCTCGGAAGCTTTGGTCTGGCCTTACTTTCCCCCCCGAATCGCAGGAAGCAAATCAAACATGCCATTGTTTAGGAGCCGTTTAGCCCCGACGGAATTAATCAAACAGGGGCAATTCAATTTTACGACAAAGGAGGCGATTTAAATTTACAGAGCAGAGGGATAGAAAATTACAGTTGCTTTGATTCTAGGCCCTGGCAGTGGAATTGTGGGTATGTGCAAGCCTTTTTTCTTTTGAGAGTTGAGAGTTAAAGTTGTAGGCAAACGGAGACATATACACTTTGCAGACATATATTTTCTTCATGATACCTTTTTCTGGTTAGCAGTATGAGGCCACTGAATGACGAAAGAAGCATAATATGTATATATGGGTGGTAGTGGTGGTGGGGGGTCCAGGATTATTCTTTTTTAATCAATTTCTTTAACATTGTGAAAAGTGTTTTTTGAATTTCAGCGATTTCCCAGGGAATAATTCATGGACCTTGATTAAATCAATCAGGTATATTTAGGGGAGTGATATCTATGAGTGTGTGCAATTTGGCACGTATAGAAATTCAAATACAGATCTGGCAGATGTGTTTTTGTCAAGGGGACCGTTGAGCCTTGGTGGAGGTACGTGGTGTTCTGAGTGCTTATCTAGTTCTGATTACAACAATTCTGGTGAGGAATCCACAGGTGATCTCATGTAGGCAAAGAGCTCTCTCTTACAGGAATGGCTCACACAGAGAAAAGATCATCATGTACGTAAACTACGACTGTTGTTTGCTGATACTTGCAATGAACACTTTCATCACGATACGTTTGTCAAGCAGCAAACTGTGCAGTCACAGTTTGATGCAAACTAATTTCAGCATCACACACCTTTTTTTTTTCCACTGTCTAACTTGCTGTACATGACAAATGTGGATATATGCAATGCACTGTATGTATTCTAGTTCCTCCTATAGAGTCTGTCCAGGAGCAATCCCTCTGGCCACAGCAGATGTCTACTAATCAGGTCAAGAGGCCCCATTGACTTGTACTGATGTGTGCACATCATACATGGGATGGTACTTACGCGTTGTGCAGTTGCATGGACAATACAAAGGTTGACCTAGCTGCTTCCTGAAGCATGGTCACCGAAGGTGCAGGTCAGATCCAGTACTCTGAAATATTTGGTTGCTCCTAACTGAATGATTCAAATTAATAATTGTCTTGTCTTGTCCTGACAGGAGAGGCATTTATTGTGAAATGAAAGATGGTGACAGTCGTTCAGTCCGGTCATATACTTTACTCGGTGAGTGACTCAATATCATGATGAGTAAGAGTATGAAAATGATTTCCCATAAATGCTGATTAATTCTTGACTTTAAAGGTTTGACTTATCCTCCGAATATTTTTTTGCACATGGCAGACATCTATACACGTAATCTCAAAGAGGTTTTGTGCAAAATAATTTTAGCTTAATGAAATGCTGTGAAAACCTTTAACCTTTAATAGAGATTTTAAAAAGCGTTTTTTTCTCTTTTTCACTTTTCAAGGGTAAAATAATTTATGTTTTGAGATACAATGGAATCAAATGATTAAAATTGTGTGTTGTGTAATATGTGTGCGTGTCTTCACCAAAATGTGTGGAAATATATGATCATCTCTCCTGTCCTCCTGTGTTGAAGATGGAGCTGTCAGTCGTGCTGAAACCCTTCATGATCTCAACGAGGTCTCCATGGTGCGGAAATTACAACAATCACCTTTACATCATCCAAGTTTCATTATGTCACTATCTGCACTTCCCTTTAACTATTTATTTTGAGTATCAAGGTCAGCATGGTATAATGAGGCAGGATGACGCGTGCAGTCACTCATTTCTGTAGCGCAATACTACAATTAGTTTCAGTGGACCTTACAGCTCAGGCTCTCTGAGAGGAATGAACAATTGAATGGTGGGTGTATATTGGCCCAATAATGAACTAATAGATCCAATATAAAAACTCTGAAAGATCAAGTCTTACAAATGAGATCAATGGAATAGTCCCCGAGGGGCACTCTTATATTTACATTCCAACATGAATGAATCCATCCAATTAAAAACCCTTTCCCACATTGTACTGTATCTACTTGACCACATCCAGCATCCCTTTACATTGACACCGCAGGCTGCAGTGCGCATGCCTGAAGCACCTGCCAGCCGCCCCCACTGTAAAGCACAGGGTAACATTTATATTCTTGACAATGATTATTCTGTCTCTGCCAAGAATGTTGGAAAAATGTGGTAGTGGATGAAAAATTTCCCTTTCTGGTGATTTTGTTCTTCCAAGGTGCTGTCCCGCCAGCTGGCTGACATATGAAGATGTGAGGATATCTGGTTTGACTGATGTTTGTCTGCCATCCGGGACATTAGGTACGGAGAGATGAGGAAAGTGTACGGATTATCTGTTGTGCTTCTTCCATTAGAATATTTAACCTTATCAAATTACCTTTTCCAATTATTCCTGGGAAATGATAAACTCTGAAGAGAGATTTGTATCAGCCAGTGAGTGAATTGAATAAGGTGTGTGAATAATTTTTCATCACTATGTGTAGCTGCAGAATCAGCTGTGATGGCATGTTCTAATTCGAATAAATGAGTATGATTATCGCAGTTGCAGGCACTCTCCCGTTTGATCTGCTTTTTGCTTTCATTTGGGCCAATTTCGGAGGCCCGAAATTTGATTTTCAGCAGAATCCTCTGGGGCGAACAGCGAACTCTTCATACAGAGACGCTCATAAGAGCCGTAGATGGGAGGAAAAATGATAATTGACATATCTTTTGACAGTCCAGGAAAAAGCTAGTTTTCCTGAGAAACAATTAAACAGGGTGAAGTTATCCCAAAGGGCCACTACCAGCAGGGGCCCCTACAGAGGATGTGTTTTATCAGATGTATTACAACGCAGGGACCGAAAAAAATGTTACTCGTCCGTTCGTCACAACCACAATGACGGTGGGATGAGCAATCAATCCAATGTTGCTCTTACAAATGGCATGAAGTGCTATAAAAAGAAATATGTGAAGTAAAAAGTGTCATTTGATTTATGGTTTACTGTCTGATAAAGGAACAATTGAATTTGCTAACATGATAATCTTTTGCATCAAATTCACATACTTGTTGGTTGTGTTGAATTAAATTGTGCAGGGACTCCATGCATTGCAATACGGGTGAATCACAGGAGTAGTTGCTTTTTATGTATCTCAAAGGTATCAAATCATTGGCAGTGGATTGAGATTTGTGTCTCATTGGCCTCATTGATCTACGTCACTGATGCATTATGTGCTGTCCATGGTACTGAAACCTGTCAATGCAACTGCAGCCTGTTTTCTTTAAGTCTTCAGGACAAGCTTGTGGCTTCACTGTATGTTTCCTTAGACATTAGTTTGCCTCAATAACTAACAATTTGTATTTATGAGTAGTTTACTGTATATCACATATTTTACTGTTGTGAATTTTAAAGTGAAATTATCAGACGGGCGTCTCGAGAAAGCTGAGTCTTACAGTACTCCCATCACTGAGTGAGGCTGAAGTTACATAACCGGGAGCCTTGTTCCCTTGTTCCCTTGTTCTTATGACCTCCGTCACAGATTTTATTTTGTCACCACTTTCCATTTGTAGTTGGTTGGTTTTTATGTTTGCTTGTGAGCAAGATTACACAAAACCACTGGATGGATTACCACACAACCTGGTGAAATGGTATGGGTCAGGGAATAGATCAATACATTGTGGTGCAGATCAAGAACAGGGGGCAGATGGAATATTTAGTTTTTCTTTAAAATTGAGAGATAGAGCATTTTTGATATTTTCACTGTTTTCCCGGAGAATGATTCATGGACCTTAATCAAAGAAATCAGTTTTTTCTTTGGGGGGGGACTGATATTTATGAGTGTGGACAATTTAGTTTGCTTGTAAATTGGTACCCTTAATGTAACCTAACCTAACCTTAAAATATCCCTTTGTTTTATTGCACTCGTTCACAGCAGTATGTTTCTATGACTTTTTAAAAAAGAAGAGGCTCTAAGGATAAAGTGCAAAGATTATTTCTGTAACACGGTAATGGATACTCGGCAGCACATTGTGATTGAAGGGCACTGTAATAGTGATTATAATTACACCACCTGGCCCCACCACTATCAGTACTGACAATCTCTCATCTAGTCTGGGCTTCATATCTATGAGAAGAGGCCAAGGCCTAGATGTTATCTCCGACTCAGTGTTGTCCTTTTGACTCAAGTAGCACTCCGTTGTACAATGGAGGTATTGAGCCAAGATCAGGTCATTGCTTCATCGACAGATCTAGAAAATGTCATCCATGCTTTCATCTGCTCCTGACTGAACTACAGCAGCACCCTTTATTCTGGTATCAGCAGCGCAACACTGACACAAAAAAGCTGCTGCCAGTTTGAAGAGAAGACACAACACGCCCACACTCGCTGCCCTTGTTTACCTGTGACTTGAGATTGTTGTTACAGTTTGAATGGTCGCCCCAACTTTCTGTATCTGTGATCTAATAACTCCTGATGAGTCACCGTCACTGGATGCTGGCTCTTTTACCGTCCTCAACTCCAGATATCTCAGAATCAGCATTGTTACCAATGTCTGCATCTGAATTATGCTTAAACTTTCAATGTTGGGATATTCAGCACAATATCTCTCGGGGTCTGTATCGTCACCACCAGAACTGTCAGCTAATGAATACATTTTTTTTATGGCAGTAGCTGGCTCTCTCTGTAAGTCAATGAGAGCAGTGTTAGAGAAGTCACAATAATAGGCCACAGGATCTGTCTCTTCACAACCCGTCGTCACTTGTTATATTGTCGGTGAGAGAGTCATCTGACTCATCTGAATTATGCAAGGGGGAAACAGGCATGAACTGAAGGGCAGTATCTGCATAGGAGCTGGATTTAATTTTAACCACCAGTTGAACCATCTTTATAAACGGGCGTTCAAGGGCTTCCCCGGGACTAATTCTCTGTTCAGCACCATCTTGGAGACGAGAATTCAGGAGGTCTTAAAGTGCCACCTGATCTTTATATGCGAGATCTTACCGTTAATTTGGTTATCTCTGTAAAGCAAATTCCGGTTGAATGTCAAAGCTCCTGGCCTGACTGCAGTTACATCCTCGTACTCCTCAGGTATCATTGGTCTCCAAGATGAAATCCATCCAGCTGTATTTTTCCTGAAATCCGCTTGTGATCTTCTGGATGCCGTAGTAGCTGCAACACAGCTTCCATGCAATGATATGCACCGTTGCCAGGTGAGAAGTTGATGCCAAAGCAAATGTCTGCCGTGACCTAGCCCACTTCATGCATATCAACAGCTCCAGTCACTGCCTGTGGTGTCGTATGCTGTCCACCCATCCAACCATTATCTATACTGCTTATCCTTTTGAGGGTTGAAACCAATCCCAGCTGACTTTGGGGGCGAAGGGTGGGATTCACCTTGGACAGATTGCCAGGGCTGCGTATAGAGATAACAACCATTCACAGTCACTTTGTGTAATTTAGAGTGTTAATTGTTGTGTCTATTTTATATTTAAGCCTTGTAGAGATTATACCTCTCTTTACAAATGGAGTCTCCTCTGTAGTCTAATTGGCTACACCTACAACCTATCAGGAAATTCACTGTGTGATTGGCAGATCAAAAAGTGATGTTAGCGTAGTGGTTTGTTCTTGATTTCGAGAGAATATACCATCCAGTTGGTTTAGTACTGTCTATTCAATAGTGGACTCAACAGACCTCTCCACGTCAGCAGTAGACATCTTGGTTGTTCAACAATCATCGTATCAAACTTGCCCCATTTTGGATAAATGGTTGGAATTGACTTGACCAGTTTCAGTTTGAATATAAATCTGTGTGAGCAGGGGGGCATACATATTCAGCAGATCAAAAAAGCAGGAGCTTCCTAATGGTTTCCAGGTTAGGGTGTATTTACATGTTAATGAATACAAAGGGAATCTAGCCACCTGCTGATGGACAAAAAACGTCAGAGCTAATGCCTCCTCTTTAAGGACTTGCAGTACCTGCAGGTTTAGTGGTTAATATCTGGGCTCTGACAGGCTGCAACCTGGCAGATACAGACCCGTGATAGCTTCTATTTTCTTCTTTTAACGTCTGCCGCTGTGTTCAATGAGCCCAATGGTGAGCAATTTTCAAATCTGAGCTGGGAAAATAATGCTGTCCACTTTTGTCTTCAAAAGATGGACTTCATTTTGTAGTGTTCATATATCTTTCTCTGCGCCTGAGTGCTAACGCAGCACCTACATGTTGACTGTCATAAAGGGAAAAAAAGAAAACATCGATATGGATAAAAGCTTCCATCCTCTTTGACTTGGAAATAACGTCATTCATATAATACGTTTTATTGTGCCTGGAAACAGATGAATAGTTACAGAAGTGTAAGTAGACTGAAAAATGGATGATGGATGACTATATGGATGGCCGGTAATCTGTCTGCTCTGGAAGAGCTGCACCGCAATAGCGCCTCCTCCACCTCCGAGCCTTCACAAGAAGCACTTGAGCTGACTAATGTCCCACCACTTTTACTCATCCATATGCAAATATATGCAGCAAGGTGCCCCAAAATATAATCACATCATCTCCTGAATCAGATGCCGCTGATACAAGTGAAAAAATCCCAAACTGTAGAAAGATTAAGAGACTTGCATGTTTTGTGGGAATCTTAGGTCTTTAGCTTCACCTGAGTTTGCAGGATTGGTAACGAAAGAGTAAAGAATGCCGAAACTGTTCTATGTTTGAGAATATTTCTGGCAGAGGAGCTGATGAGAAGCTGACAAACATCCATTAGCTCTGCGATTTCAAACGATTCAAGTCATTGTAATCACAACTGGGGCCAAGGCTACATCTTCTGTTGGTGCTGCACTGGTCACAATCTGATGAGTCCACAGGGAGTCGAGCATTTCTCCACACAAAACACAGCATTACAATACTTTTTCTAGGTGTTTTATGTCCTGATGACACTATGGCTCGCATGTCGATGTGCTCCACCTATTTGCTCCTCCACTCTGTTTACCTGCAGGCAACCATAACCCGTTCAAACTCCATTGGTCAAACTAGAAACGGAAACCAAACAGCTTCCGGCTCCTAAATCTTGTCCCACTACTTGAATCTTTGTGTAGAGCAAACAGGGACATCTTGCTCACGTCACAAACATGCAATATGACTTGCAATGAATTTGAATACATCTTTGCTGTAGCCTACTTGTAAACTCGCATGCTGACGTCACAACACGGGATGGCGGTGGAGGTAGAAAGAGCGGGAAGGTAGGGGGCGCTCCGTTGTGAACGCGCGTGACGGATCCCCGGCGGAGGGCAGCGAGGGCGCGCATCTCCGTCCTACGCTTGCGAAGCGACTGCAGGGGAGCCAGATGCCCGACTGCGAGCCGCTGCCTGTGGATACCTTTCCCGAATGCCAGCACAGGCGAGAACCGCAGACCACATTTCACCCTCTGGCACTTGACGGAGTAATAGTTGTTTTGTTGTTTCTCTTTTTCCTGGTTTCCTCCCCACGCCCCCCACGCCCCCCTCCCCATCGCTGTCTCTCCGCTTCAATCTGTGCTTTCACACGAGGAGCTCCCTCGGACTTGGAGTACCGGGCATCAGTAGAAATCCAGCCCGTTATCCCTGCTGCTGCGGGGCTGCTGCTGCCCCGAGCGCGTCCTCCTGCTACTTTGGAATATACACTGTGCCCATATATGCGCAAAACCATGGAGATTATATGACGTGGATTTATTTTTTTTTCTCTGAACAAAACTGGACATCTACAATAACGACGTCCCTTCTTTTTTTTGGGGGGTTGATTCTTTCGCATTGCCTCTTTTGCGTCCCTGTGTTCTTTCCTTTGATCTGTGGCGACTTTATGATTTCATGTCCTTAGCGATTCTCTCTTGCTTTTTATTGATCCATTTATTATTTATTTACCTTCTTGTTTTTCTGGTCCGTTCCGGAGGCGCAGAAGTGGGATGCCTCGCAGTGAACATTCGCTGGGGGAGAAGGATCAGCGCAGCAGCGAGGATGAATGAATGATAGTCTCCCTCTCCATCCGAGACGTGCCATGGATGGGAAACTTAATTTGTTTCCACGGAACCGATCGGGGAATAGCCGTCGCATCAAATAACTAGGCTACTGCTGACAGCGACCAGGTAACGTCTTCTATACCCATTATCCTCAACATGCAAGATGAGCGTGTGAATCGTTCAACTGTTTCTTTGCGCCATGTACAGTTCAGATTTGCTTTGCCGTCTACCCGCCTGTGTGTTTATTGATTTCGTTCCCCACATCCCTGCGTTAAGATCAGTGCACGAGTCCAGCATTTATTCTCAGACTGAAGGATGTGATACAGGACAGTCGGTTCCTCCAGTCACCGAGGAGAGAGGAAGTGGCGGGGATGTGTGATCTGTGGACCTGAGCGGAAGAACAGTCCTACTGCTCAAAGAGGAAACCCCCACCAATCCATGTCAGCAGCTGAATATCAGCGCATGTCGTCGGGCACAGGTGGACAGCAGCGGCAGCTCCCTGCATGCTGAACCCCTCTGTGGGGAAACACTCGGGGAGCTGTGTGATCGCCTCTGAAGCCGCTGGCAGACCTGTAACTTTGCGCAGTGGCAAAAAGAAAAACCACTCGCTCACGCGCGCGCACACACACACACGCATGACAGATCGTGCGCAACTAGCCTGCATGGACACTTTTATTTCCACCTTCCATACTGGCTCACGTCCGCACCCCCTCCCCAACACACACAGACTGACACACAGACTGACACACACACACACACACACAGCAATGGCGTGCCATTTTGAGTTTAGAATAACATTAATAAATCAGAGCTCTTCCACCCGCACGGAAGCTCCTTTGTCAGTGCCCCTAATGTTTGGAGATGATTCCCGGCAGGAGAACGATGTCTCCTCCGCAGCCTGGTTCACGTACAGCAGTATGGGTTAGAGAGCCGATGCCCCCCCCCTCCCCCCCCTCCTCTGTGCGCACTGTGCGCCCGGGTGAGTGGCTGCCTTCTCTCGGTGCATGCTAAAGAGCCAGGATGTACCAAAGACGCCAGTGAGCGCGCACAGGGGATTGAAAGGAGGGGGGGGGTTAGCTCGATTTACATCCGTGCTGGCATCTCACCATGCAACAGAAAGCCCTTTGAAAAGCTACCTGATCACGCACACGCACTGAGGTCCGGTTTATTATCGTGCGTCCCTGCTCGCTGTTGTGCGTGCGTCTGCCGCAGTGGCGCCTCTTCTCGTTGCCAGACCTCCTCCAAGTCTGTCGCTCGGTTATTCTCGGTGAAATGAAAGTATGCGTAGGACGCGTGGAGTCTCCGCCTCAGACTCTCGCCTCGTCCCCCCCCATCAGTAGCGAGCAGGTGGCTCCGGTGACGCTGAGCGGGAATGACAACCGGGACGCGACAGCAGAGTGCAAAGGAGCCTCCGAGCATCGAGTGTGTACGTGTGTGTTTGTCCCTCTACACCCATCTGTTGAGCGTGCAGTGTCTCTCCGGCCGCACCTGAAAACAAACTCCCATCGCTATCAAATCCCCTCAAAGAATGCAACGCAACACACATGGCACCTCGGTGGGTTTTTTTTTTATTCCCCAAGTAGCCATCTGTGGCACGCTGAACAATTTCTCCCCCCCACAATATCTTTATTTATTCTGAGAACAGCCAAACTCCACTACAGCAGCCTGTGGGTATTTAACAGGGACACTGATTCATGAGCAGCCACTGTTTCCCTGGTTCTTGGCAGCGTTCAGGATTTGGATTAGCAGGTCAGACTGAGCCTCTGGTATTAATCATATTCTGACAGCGAAGTTCAGTAATCATGTAATAGAAGTTTAAGGAACAAAGTCATCAAGAAAACAAAACAGTACGAGCACATGACAATATTAAAATGATATAGGGGACGCGTTTTGACAGCTCTCACCCCTGCCTTCACACTGAGTTGTGAATAAATATACCTCCCCTGCCTTTATTCTTTCTTTCTTTTATTTATTTATTTATTTATTTATTTAAACACAGTGAATAGCCTCGTTTGTTTTATTCCTCGGGGCTGCTGTCGGAAACTAATGGAGCCAGGAGGGCTGCGTCCCCTTTTAGCAGAGATGAGAGACCAACGGGTGATGGCTCATGAGTTGGATGTGAGGGGTGGCACCTTTTCTTTTTTTTTTAAAACCCTGCTGGGCCCGAGGAGATGGGGTGTCCACAGGGCAGCCAAAACTTGCAAGTGTGCTCATATCCATTCAGTGGATCAGCATTACATTTATCCTGCAGAGCATAGCAGGGACTAATGAGCTTATAGAAGAGTGGCTCTCAATGCTGCACTAGTTCGATCTCTTTAATGTGGCAGACGAAGATGTGGGGATTCTTACTTTTTACATGTAATGTCTGACTTAAGTTTCTTTTTTTTCTCTATGGCTTAAGTCCACACGAAAACCACCAGAAAACCTACTTCCCCAATGGGCAACCGAAGTGGCTACACACAAAAGCATTGGTGTAGTGGGTGGATGTGACTGGAGTGGAGGGAGTGTGTGCCGTTGGTGTAAGGGTGATCAGTCAAAGTAAAAAATATTTGGTTATCAGTCCCCACCAATGGGATAACCTGAGCCACCCCAGATTCAGCACCCCGGACAGCGCTCGTGGCATCATTGCATTCAAAAGAACCAGTGGCCACAGAAACCAGTGATTGTGGTGCTACCACAGCGTGACATGCTGGCAGAATGGAGAGGCTTTACATATTCCCCAAAGCTACAGAAGAAGAGCCTATGTCATTCGTTGTTACACCCTTTGTTCAGGTGCAATTTACTGTAATTATGTGGCGCCGCGAGGGCCGAGGTTAGAGAAACAGGGACTCGTTGCAAGAATTGATGAATCGCTCCACTGGTCGTTATAACTGCTGATGCCTCGTGGGAATCAGATACAGAAAAAAAATATTATATGTCATGAGATTGGTCCATTTTGACCGAAGCAGAAGAGGAAGGTTAAATGGGACAGAGAAATGAGGCCGCGAGTAATGCCAGTGCTATCATGGAATGATCATCTGCGCAGCTTCTGGAAATGCAACCGAAATGAAAGTGTGAGACCTATCTGCTGAAGACGTATGAAAAACACTCAGCTCTGTGGCAGTTTTATAAGGCCTGTAAATGTGATACTAATAACATCTTCCATATCCGCCCACGTGTCATCCACTAATGCTGGCAATGCTAAATCTTTCTTCCCTTCTCTCTCTGTCTCACACACACACACACACACAGCACACACACACACACACACACACACACACACACACACACACACACACACGCACACACACACGCACACACACGCACACACACTCACACGGCCCCACCTACTGTACACACAAACCTCTCTCTCACCTCCTCTCTCTCTGTGTCTCTATTCACATCTCACTTTCACTCAAGCCACTCTGATGGGCAAATGTGCAAGAGCCGACATCAATACCCACGCAGCGGGAGAGAGAAAATACAATACGCAAAGTGATGGTGGCCCCGCCGAGCAATGTGTGTGTGTGTGTGTGTGTGTCCGCGCACATGCATGCTATTTAAACAGTGCATATGGACCAGGGGCTGGGCGACAGCTTGGTCTTGCCTGGATCACTGCACCCTGGCTGGACTATTGTTCCTCTATCTTCCTCGAACACACAACCCCCTTCCTCCTCCTCATCCACCCATCACACAGACACACACCTCCTCCCCTTCATGGCCTTTCCCTAACAAGCTTCTTACTCTCTTCTCCACCTCTATCTCTATTCGCTCTGTTACTCTACCCCATTGTGACCTTATCATTGAAGCTGTCTAACTAATATCACGAGTGGTCTGCAGTGATAATGCCCAGGCGGGTTTATTATTATAGTAATGATGACTTGAACATGCATCAGTGTGATAAAAACAACATAAAATGACAGATAACGTCTTTTTCATTTAATTGACGTGTAATTTGACTTTTTTAGTTTGGTGTGTGTCCAGTTCGCTTACATGGAGGAGACAGGGTTCATGCCCGGGTGTGAATATTATATTATAAATATATATGCATCTCAGCCACCACCAGCAAAGGCCACCGCTTAGCAAGGGAGCGGGGGGGCGAATGAAAAAAATGACCATAAAATATGAGCATATTTGGGTTCAAATGTAGGTCAGAGATAGATGCACTAGCATGCTAAAGTTGCTGAGTACAGGTTTAAAAAAGATTTCGTCAGGGCATGTACTTTCCTCCTCTCCTCTCCTCAGCATCATATAATGTGCCCTCCTACTTCATATGCTCTGCCATGCTTTGTTTGGAGTCACAGATGCCTCTGTCACCGGGGCGGCATGCATTTGGCATGGCCCCGGGTGACTGTGTCAATATTTGCAGCAAGTGCCATTTTGGTTTGGGGGGGGGGTTCTCTATAAGCATGGCTGGGCTTGGGCAAGGCAAAGGCTAAAAAGAAAATCAACAGGAAACAAAAGCCCCGGCACTATAGACTCGCTCTCTACAATTAATTAAGCCTTTTGGCAAGAAAAGTGAAAGGATGGGCCTCCTTGAGAATAGATAGGTTGGGACTTCAGGAGGATGAGGGGGGGGAGAGAAAACAAAACAAATTAATTGCCTTGACTCGCAGGGATAATTCACATCTCTGATTAATATTGATTGCAGAAACTGCCACAATACAACCATAGAGAACGGTTAATTCGATGAGTTTTTATGTTAATAACTGTGTGCAAAGCCGAGGCAAGGAATCTGTGCACGGCGCTGACGGCACAATGTGAGGTTGTGACTTAGTGTTTGTTAGTCTGTTCTTTTATTTGCTACCTTCAGGGACACATTTCAGCCTAAAGACCAATTGATTGGGGACAACTTGAACATATCCTCAATTTGGACAAAGCTGATTTTTAGGTCAATGGGTAAAGTTAGGAAAGAAATCTCCAGGTATTATAATTGTTTGGTGACTGAGTGCATGCCAGCAGTAATATTTGACTTGTGTCATCCCTTTCTTAATGTGTGGCCCTTGGGGATGGAAAGTGTGACTTTACGGTGCAGTACAGCAAGGCCCGCGAGGATCGTCTGAGCCAACATGTTTTCGTGATTGCTTTTTCTCGGGTTGCTTCTCAGCAGCTTACTGGACAAATCGTACCTTTTCATTCTCATCCCATCTGTCTCCCTCTCCTGTCTTTGTGTTTGTCTCTTTTCTTGACTTAACCATTACACCACCATGCACAACACCCTATTCTCTCTTTTTTTTTGATCTAATGTCTATCAGAAACACATATTCACATTCACGCACACGCAGGTGGCCAGTTCCACTGCATAACTGGGTGATCAGAAGGCGCAGACTCATCTGCCTCAGCCCATCGGCCTCGTCATCAGCACAGTGCCCTGCTGTGACACCCGTCGGCCTCCATTACGGCTCCAGATAGAGGAGGGCGCTCCGTGTGTGCAGGCCAACAAGTGGAATGCTGTGCTCCGCCGAAGCAGATGGAGGGAGCCCGGACTCCTTTGTTGTGTGATTTGATAAGATCTGATGTGTGCATCTATGTGTGTGTCCGGTGTTGTAAGTTTGGGCTCAGTAAATATGCCATCTCGTGCATTCAAGTGCTTTTGATCGGAAAGGATGCAATATTCCTGAAGTGGAACGGGCTGCCGGGTGTTTTTTGGAATTTCCGTTTTCTTAAAAGGTCCCCTACCTCTTGGTAATGTTTAAAAGTAACAGAACGTCCTGATTTTTCCTTTTCATGTTCATCTTATCCAACACTTTGCTGCGTACAGCAACCGAAGGCCTCAGACTCCAGGCAACTTGTGACTCATTTATACTTATCTTTAGTAAAAGAAACAGAACATTCATGACATAGTATGAGCAGGTAATTATCTTGAATAAGGACTTTGACGACTGCGCAGGCTGCTGCTGTACATGAAACATGCTCTTGGAATGTGCTCAGAGAGGTTAAGATATGACAGACATGTCGGACCTCATGTTCTGCCAAGTTTAATGTTTTATAAGTCCTGTGTGAGGCTGTGTGCTTTGTGTGTGTGTGTGCTTTGTGTGTGTGTGTGTGCGATTATCCATGCCTCCGAGTGTGTATCTGTGTGCAGAGCCTCCCTGGGTTCAGTGGCTTGTCAAAGCTGCAGCTTGTGTGGTTTTGGAGGAAACTAAGTGGACAGGTGGAATTCCAACCCAGAGGCATGCTGGGCGGACTCACAGCACGTCAGGTGGGATATTTGACAGTAGCCTACAGTCGGGTTGCCATGGAGACCATTAGCCAAATCCCAGTGGTGCGTAGTGCATTGTCATGTTTTCTCTACATTTAAAAAACCTTGGAATGGAAAATAATCATGCATTTTGTGTGTCTCTGTTGTTAGTCCATGTATTTGTTTGCAGTGGTTACAGCATGCATTCTACAGTGACTGGTTTCGTTTGAGTGGTTCCATTTAATAGAAACAACAGGAGACAGAGACGGTGAATTACAAAGAGAGAGAAATGAGTTCTGCTGTAATAGCTTTAGAATGTGAAGTTTTAGGAAAATGCAGCTTTCCAAAATGTCTAAAGGTCCACTGATATTCCGGAAGTATTTGTATTTAAAAAAGATACAAAAGGTTATGGAGAATACAGAAAAAACATATTGATCATTTTGAAAAAGTAATGAATAATTGGACATGTTTTTGTTCGGGGGGGGAACATCTATTGAAAAGGGTGTATGCAAACCAAGTCTGTATGTTTCTTGCACGTTTAAAAATAACAACGACCTAATGTTGTGTCAATCAGGTTTACACAACGTCTCTGAAAGTTGTGTCTGTCATCAAAGTTTTCTAATAGCAGGTTTGATTTGCTGCATTTTTTTTAAATCTCTCAAAGGCGCTACAGAGAGTTGTTTGAGCTGTTTAGGATCATTTGGATCACAGATATTTGTTTTTCTTCTTTTTTAATATGCAATCTCAGTGCTGGTAGCGAATCAAACTGGACCACCCACATCCTGAAATAGACCTGGAAGCGATCGGGATAATTACGCAGGAGATGAAATTCTCCCTGTTCCCGATGGCTTCTCAGGATTGGATGGACTCTGGTTTTTTGTTCTTGGAAGAAATAGGATAATAAACCTCATCGTGTTCAGTGAGCCAGGTTTCTGTGATGACCGATTTTTTAAAAACACATACAAAAAAATACAGACTTGGTTTACAAAGACCTTTTGAACACAAAAAGAATACCCATTGTACAAACATGTCACGCGTGTTCGGACTGAAACCCTCCAACCATGTTCTTAACCTGAACTTAAACAGCCCAAAGCAGTGTGTGAGAGCTGCACCAAGGGGGGGGGAATAATACAGCAAAATACACAGTATGCTAAAGCAAATGCCAACTTCCATCTATTTCACCAGCCACAACTTCAATTTCCAAACCAGAGGCCCGGACCTGGCAGGGTGTGTAAGTGGCAGTGAGTGGAACGATGTGATTCTGTACCAAGTAGCTCTTTTTAAAGGCTGAAGCTGCTGCATCTCTCTCATGACTCCTTCTAAGGGCATTTGATTGCTCTCGTGCTTCCTTTTTTTGTGTGTGTCTTTTACGCGCTAGCATCAAGCATATGTGTCCCCAAATGGCAATACAGATGTTCGCCTTAACATAACAAAAAGCGACTGTGTTTGCGGAGTGTGTGTGTGTGTGTGTGTGTGTGAGAGGGACCGTTCAGAGCAACTGAACTTTACAAGGAGTCCTCAGTTATTTCCCTTCAGACCGTCATCTTTTGTTGCTGTCTGTATACATTCATCAAGCGGAGTCAACGGCACAGCTTGGGCCAACGGCACAATTCTGCTTTAGTTGAAACATTTTCATCCCGAGCTGACACGTCTTTGTCTCTACCAATCTGAACTCGTGTGCCTCCATCTGCATCTTTGCATTTTGAATACTCATGCCACTTTTTTCTGAGTTTGTGTTGAATAATATAACAGAGCAGCAGCATGCATCACACTTGCTATGGAGCGAGCCGGAGCAGGTTTCCCCCCAGCATGACTGGAGAGCAAGTGGTGAGCAGCAAATATAAAAACCCACAGCAGCTGGGGAGCATTCTGGAAGTGGAAACTGCTGCTGTTACACTCAAACATACCAATATGGGAACACGGGCACAGAATTTAATTGAGTTTCATGCAGCATTTTCTCAGTGCGGTGTCATATGGCGTCATCGTCAGTCAAATTTGGATTTGCTTGGGTGTGACTTTTATGACAAAATGAGATTCATATCTTACCAAGTAATTTCCTGCTTTAATTTAGTGTATTTTTGATCTGTATAGGAGGGGCACGAAAGGGCTTATTGGTAATGTTCCAGCGTCGTTGTATTGTCGTTGTTGGCTCCAGTTCTCTTTTTGTTCTAACCTTTAATTATAGCACCCCACTTGACATGTAACAATCTACCATCTCAGGGCAGATGTAGAAATGGAAAAAATCGGGGGGATGGAGTCATGGCATTGAGGTCCTGCCGATACACGCCCTTGTAACAACAATGAGTCGGTCTCCGCTTTCAATCATGACATTACGTCCAACTCCCAACCAAACTTGGCAGACAAATTAGCACTTGAACAAACACCAGTGTGATAAGAACTACATCAAATGACAGAAATCACCTTATTTGACTTTTTAGTTCGGTCCGTGTCCCATCCACTGACATGGCGAAGGTGGGGTTTATGTCCAATACCGCAGCCAGCCACCAGGGGGCAGTTGAGGCGATTTGGCTTCACTTTTCCAGCCGCTGGCATATCATCCAGCCTTATAGTCTATAATTGTAAACAACAAACAACCTCTGCTAAACAATTGGCTTCAGTCGTGCAGCTCTAAAGATGACTCACTGAAGTTAATAACGGGACTCTGATTATCATGGAGAGACACAGGTCTTCGGGAGCCAGACCGTGGTCCCTCCGCAGATGTGCTGTGTAATTCACTTTCTCCCCTCTCAACACTGTGACCACAGGGTGGGTCATCATGTGGCTCTCCCGCTACCTCCACAGCAATTAGACAGGTAGATGAAATGCGAGTGTTGCAGAGGCCAGCGATGTAATTAAACCTGGAGCGAGAGGCCACTGGGCCCCTGTGAAGTTATACCCCTGCTTACGCACGCACACACACCAGCTAACACACACAAACACACATGCATAGGCACACACACACACACACACAATGGTTCACATGTGTGCTCTTCATCAATATTTTTTTATTGAAGTGCATAAAGAGGCACATCCACACACATATGCAAGTGGACACAGGAAACACTGTACTCAACAAACAAAGCCAGCATAACGCACTTAACTTTAATATCTTCACCTAGTCAACTTAAACTGAAATCATCCTAAATATAATTTAAACAAGAACATACTCCATGTAGTAAACAAATAAATATTATAGTACAGCAATTCATTAAATATATATATATATAGATATACATTTGGATATGCATGCTATTGTCATATTCTTGGTAAAAAAGCTTCATCTTACTCCAAGTAAAGTATAAAGCCAGAGTGTATGATTCAGCATAAAGACCAAATGTACCTTGTTTGATTTAACTCATGCGTATCCAGAAATGTGCAAAGGAAAGATTTTAACGGAACTCATATGCCGGAGCTATTTATTCACCAACAGTTTCTCCGGATGCCCAGTGACTCTGCACGTTGACTCCGGCTAATGTGAAGGTCAGTGAGCACCGGTGAGAAAAGTCATGAACAAGAGGTTTCAGCAAAGATCAGATCAAGTTCAAGTGCTTTGCTCTTTTTCGTAGACAAATAACTTGATGACATATACTTTTTTTATCTTTACCAATCACTGTTAGATACAATATGTGTCTGTATAGTATAGAAATCTTTAGAGAGAGAACATGTCCAATGCAGCGATACACCTCAAAGGGTAATAAAATATTCGATGCAGAAACAGAACAAATACAATTAAAATGATCAAATGTATGTAATGCAGTAATCATAGGCTTATCTCATACACACTACTGCAGGGATGTTTTTCTGTGACCACATCAAAGCGTGATCGGCTCTCGCAAACCAAACAGACAGACAAAGTCATCATAACATCCCCATTGGGGGCTAATATGGTTTATAGACAGTAAAAGCATCAAAAACGTTATAGCTGGATCGCTGATTTGTGTCACATTATCGGGTGCGTGCCGAAACCACTCCCAGCGGGGCGCTCTGCGGACATGGAGGTGGTTTGCTTTGCAGTAAATAGAAGCTGTAAAAAGGTCTAATTGAATTGTTTGTTGGCCAAGTGTTAAGCTTTAAAGCTGTGCGACATAAAGATTGGCCGCATTTTGCTTGTGCTCGCTGGAAACAAACACGGCCGCGCGGTGTGATTTGCGACGTGTAACGAGTTGCCTCTGAAACCTCACGTGCCCAAAACCTTCTTTGGAATTCAGAGAAATACGTGGTGATTGTCCGAGCTGTGATCTTAATGCCTGGTTTTCGGTGCCGCTCCAATGCAGGATGATAAAACGCCTTAAAGAGCAGATGGCTCAATTAGAGTGAAACTACGTACGTGGAGGTTTGTAAAGCACTTTTATCCATTTTAGAACCCAACCCTGAACATAGCTCATGCTTAAGGTTGTCTTCAATCTAAAGGTTTTTTATCCAATAACTATAACTTAATCAGTGGGACAGTCGTTTTTTTTCCCATTTCATATAGAGGGTCATCCTTCTTTCACAAGGCTGCATGTTAAGCTTTTTCCTTGCTGCTTCTGTGAATATCCACTGTGCCACTGCTACTTATTTTTATGATCCATTCCGTTTTAGAGCATATACACATTCAGCATTTCTAGGAAGTATACACTTGTGTACAATAAACTGCACCACACAAAACTCAAACGTGTATCGTGGCTGTTCAACTTATTTACGTTTTTTGTACGCCACGGCTTCTCAGTACCGCCGCGCGTGTCTTTACGTTCCGAGCAGATTAACATCTCCGCGGTGGGATCTTGATCTGCCGGAACATAACTGCATGCGTGTTCCCTGCGTCTCTGCTGTTCTTCCTCTGTTGAATTAGCACTTCTCTCCTGAGCCCTTGCGCTGTCTGTCACACACACACACACACACACACACACTGAGCTACAACAGCGGCACACACACACTTACGCACGCCGTGACACACTGTGCCACATGAAAATCTTCAGTGAGAGGCCCTTACACACGAATATCTCCTGAGCTATACTTTTCTCCAGAGGTGCCCCCCCCCCCTCGCTG